>NC_052157.1:14874626-15176905 GCF_902713615.1 Scyliorhinus canicula
ATGGCCTTGCCGCGTTCAACTGGGGATGCGATGAAGCCGGTAAATCGCGCGAGAAGCAATTTATGACACTGATTACACCTCGTGAGATGTCACTATCTGGATCCTGCCCTCAATGGGTGGGATCCAGATTTGTATATTTAAGTGTGCAGTTAAGCTCATTTAATACATTCACGCTGGAGTTATCCAAGGCACGGGACCCAAGCGTCTTGCCTCAGAGATCCCGAACGGGCATCATTTAGCTCTGGTTTTCACAAACGTGACACTTGGGGTAGGAATGGGATTTCCCAGGCGATCAGGGCGTAAGCTGGATGGGCTCTGGGCATGGTGGTATCCCGCCACACACGATGCCACCGCCACCACCCAGCAGTCTGGCAGTGCTACCTTGGTGCCACCCTGGCAGTGCCAGGGTGCTTGCAGGGGCACTGCCAAGGAGGCATAGTGCCCATGCCAGGGATCGGGCCCGGTGGTGCCCTGTCTTTATGTGGTGGTGTGCCGGGGGCTCATTGCCAAGTTGCGGCATTTGGGGAGTGGGGAATGGAGGCCACATTTGGGGGTGGGGGGGGGGGGGGGGGGGGAGTGTTCAGAGATCGGGGAGCCATTTAAAAATAGTGCCCCAATCTCTTCCTGCACTGGCAAGCGGGGATCGTTTGTGCAGGAAAGAGAAGTGCCGCCTCAATGGGGCATTTCCCGCCAAGGCCCATAAATGAAAGAGTCTCATTTAATAGCAGGGTCCATATCGGCACTGTAAGCACCGAGAGACATCCTGCTAAATGTGCCCAAAAAGGGACACTGTTCAATTTCCATTAAATCACGTCCTTGGTCTCTCAGAATTGCTTCCGATAGTTTCCCCACCACCAAGGTTAGACTGACTGGGCTGTAGTTTCTTTGTTTATCCTTTCCCCCCCTTCTTGAATAACATTACCACATTCGCTAGGCTCAGTCCTCCCGCACCTCTCCTGTGGCCAGAGAGAAATGGAAAATTATTGCCAGCGCCCTTGCTATTTTCTCCACTGCCTCATTCAACAGCCTGAGATTTTCACCTGGCTCTGGAGATTTGTCTACTTTTAAGCATGACAGACCACTCACAATCTCCTCTCTATATTAATTTCTCTACCTTTATCACAGTCCTTCCCCCTGATGTCTCGTGAACACTGCCATAAAGTTTTGTGTCCTCCAGCTCCACACAAATTACCACTGTGGTCCTTAATGGGCTCTTCTCTTTCCCTAGTTATCCTTTTAGCTTTCACATACTTGTAAAACAACTTAAGGACTTTCCTTCATTTTACCTGCCAGTATCCTTATTCTACATGTCTCTATGGATTATGCTGTTTTGAGCCCTCATTGTAAACACTATAAATGATCTAGCATCGAGGATGAACTCAGTGTGAAACAAACACTAACAAATTCACAAACTATCCAGAAATAGTATCTAGCATCTCACCCTGACACTCAAATAGTTTAATTAACCTTCATATTTAACATTATTCTAAGCTTACAAGGAGTATTGATATCTAAAAACTGGCCTGCACTAGCATAAACGTGATTAAATGAGACTAAATGTCTTTGAACGACAACAATAAACAACAAAGCAAACACATTTAAAGAATGATTTAAATCTTAGCTATTAAAATACAAAGAGGTTGGATGGAGCCTTTGAGATAATGAAATCAGAGAATTGAAACACCTCAACTTTTGACATGCCTCAACTTTCCCACTGTCAGTCAGTTTGTAATGACATGGGAAAATGTTTGCTTTTTTCGTACAACATGAAGAAATCTTTCGATTGCATGCAAGTCATGTTAAAACATTGAACACAGATGCCAAAAATACTAGATGTGCAACAAGATTAAACAGAATAAAATCATATGAAAATGCAACATTTGCGCTACTGAAATTATAAAATAGATTCTACCTGTCAGACTGATGTTGAAAATTAGCATGAAGGTTTAATTACTGAAAATTATACCTGAAGATTCTGTCCCTGCCTTGGCTGAGGGAAGTGAGTTTCACAAAAGAATCCATGGAGAAATGGAATGCAGCAACGAGCCGGGCTTCTTGGGAACTGAAGAGCAAAAGAAACCCTTGAACCCCTGAGGGAATGAACGACTCAGAACTCAATAACTTGCTGACGACCACCAGAGAGAGGAGCCTCGCGCTGCAAAAACAGCGGGCAAAACATACAAGAGGAAAAAACCTAATTTTTTTTTCAAAAAAAAGGAATTAAAAGACAAATACATCAATCTCAAGATGGCACTGCAGCGTGGCGGCTCTCCCACAGAACCTCCTCCTTATATCTCTTATAACCGCACTAACCTTTTAAAACTTAATTCTAACACTATCTCTAACCTTGCTCTTTTATGTTTACTTACGGGTCTGAAGACACTCTGTATCCTTCACCCAATGTCTGTGTCTATGTATTTACATTATGTATCAATTGTATGTCCTATGTTTTTTCATGTATGGAACAATGTGTCTGGACTGTGCGCAGGACAATTCTTTTTGCTGCACCTCGGTATACGTGATAATAAACCCAAATCCAATCTACACCGGTGCAAAATAGTGACAATTCTTGCTTCTGCATTGCTGCCTCGGGCTGTGGCCACGGCCTTATCACAGTTTAAACGTGAAGTTGAAACTATAATAATAATAACGCTTATTGTCACAAATAGGCTTCAATTAAGTTACTGTGAAAAGGCCCTAGTGCCTGTTCGGAGAGGCCGGTACGGGAATTGAACCCACCCTGCTGGCATTGTTCTGCATTACAAGCCATTTGTTTAGCCCACTGTGCTGAACCAGCCAATATCTAATTTTTCCCTTTACTGCAGCAGAGACTGGACTTGAAACGTTATCTCCCTCTCTTTCTCTCCCTCTGCACAGACACCGCCAGGCCCATTTATCCAGAACTTTCTGTTCTCATTTGTGGTTTGCCGTAGTAGTTGGCAGGACATTTTAGTGGGTCTGTGCTACCGAACCACTTGTGAGTTTGGATGTCAAACAACTTGTAAATTTAGAATCTGGCTGGGTTGGGGGGGGGGGGGATTAAATTATTTGGAGCGGCCTGGATGAGATGGTCAAAAAAATATAAATCATTCAAAGAAAAAAGAATTTTAAAGTCTAAGGCCTGGAAATCCACTCACTCTCCTCAAGCCCCAAATCACCCTCAAAGTCTCTGCAGGAAAGGGGGATTTGGGGCCGGCCTCCCCCACAAACTTTAACAAAATTCGCGCGAGGATCTCCTTCACCGATTTGAAACTAATCTCGACGGATGCGGTTCCTCGGGTGAAAAGCGTACCACGAATAAGTACAGTATTTTGTTTTAAATTGAGAGACGAGGCCTCTCCCACCTCCGGTGCGAATTACATAAGCGGAACCGGCGGACGCTTTAGGAGGTCGGACCGCGCTTCCGGTCCGGGTATCCTAGCAACCGGCGGACGCTTTAGGAGGACGGGCCGCGCTTCCGGTCCGGGTATCCTAGCAACAGGCGGACGCTTTAGGAGTACGGGCCGCGCTTCCGGTTGGTATCCCAGCAACCGACGGTCCCGACGCGCTGGAGCCCGAGTCCGAACCCGAGCTGGAACCCAACGGTTTTCATCCACTGGCGGAGCGGGGGCGAGAGCGAAAGGTCTCCACCAGCTCGTGTACGGACCTTCTGATTGTGGTGTTGTTGACTTTTCCTTTTAAATGCCGTGCCGGTCCCCCCCCCCCCCCCCCCGAGCCTCCCTTTTTATTTTAATGTCTGATTTTCCTCCCCAATGGATGGCGCCCAGACAACCGCCAAACTGCTGGGGTTTCTGAATCCCTGGGCTCGATTCAGCCAAATGGGAACAAAGTCCCGGAGCGAGCGCGTAGCGTACCGCTCGCAGCGCCGAGAAACACATGGCTGGACAATGCCACTTGTGTTGAACCTCGGCCCCGCTCGCCGGAACTCCCCATTGTAGCGAGAGATGGCGTCCCGATCGCCGAGGCCCACCGAAGCGATCCCCGACCACCCTCCCAGTCTGAACGCATTATGGGGGGGAAGGGGGTCCGTTTCCCCCAACCCCCATTCCGCCCCAACACCCACACAGGGCACCCCCAACCTGATTGCGCACGCGCAAAAAATGCCTGCTTACCACCTTGGCACTGCCCATACCAGCTCGTAATGCCACCTGGTGAGATGATTACGGTGAATAGCGGGAGAGATGGCAAACCAGAATTGCGCCAGGGTGCCAAACTGTTTGCGATGCAAACAACCGGCTCCAATAGGTGAAATCAGGATCGCGCCGTAGTGTGGCGAGAAGCCAATTATCACCACTTAACCCTATTTCCAGACAATGCACAGGAACCCCCCTCTTATCCAACGGCCTCACAAACAAGTGGTCACGCTGGCGCCGATTAATACTCTTTTTGAAAAACGTGAACCTGGTGGATGGGCTGCTGTGGGAGCCGAGAAGGTGAGCGGACACCTTAACTCATAGGCAATGAGCCTGGGGCACTGGGCATGCTGCCCTTGTGCTTGGTTGGGGTGACAGGGATATGGGGGGGGCAGCCCCAGTTGGGGGTGGGCCGTTATGGAGGGCTAGGGTATTGGGGCTTGGGGAGCCCTGCAGGGCAGTGGGGTGGGGGTGCAGATGTGCGAGGGTCCGCCATGCCAACTCCTGTTTTGTGTGTTCCCTTACCAGGGGCAACCCTAGCCGTTGCCTGTCTGCCCCATCAACCAGTCATAACTCCCACTGATCGCGGAGGCCTCTGTCCATGTGGCTGAAGGCTATTGCTAATAGTCATTATTATGTTATATTATTATTACACATCCCAAGGTGATCCCTGTGGGTGGTCGAGCCATGTAAATGTGGGGCTCATTGCCTAGCATTCCAATCACACCTTGATGCATGGACACTGTGTGTGAACACTGCATAAGGAAGTACCATAGATGCAACGGCCAACCTCTGAACACCCAGGAGATGGGCCCCAGCCCCGGGCACATGTCCGCGGCCGGGTGTCGGGCAGGGGTGGGCAGGTCTGGGGGGTGGGGCATGGGATTGGTGGTTGGTCCGCATCGCAGAACATTTAATAGATCTCGCGAGGCATTCTGAGTGTTGCAATTCTTGCGAGGGGCCTCTTGTGAGATTTAACGGCCTTGTCGCGTCACCGAGTTGGGCGCAACTAGGCTATTAGACCACGTCTAATATTTGCTTCTTGAGAAACACAGATTAACTGCTTCAAACTCAATTAGCTGTTAAGATATCCTTTTTGTGTTGGAAGCCTAAATGAAGGATCTAACCACATAGTGCCAATCAACATCACAGTTGAAGAGTATTGGAAGAATCGGAAGTGGGAAAATATTTTTCTTGTGGTTTCAAACTCATCAACGCATGAGACACCTATTCACAGGAATAGTGCACTTCCTGTTGTACAAACAGGTGTCAATACCATGCAATGCCGTTTCAGGTACAATATAATTAAATGCTGAGTAAAGCTTCATTGAACTTGGTCAAACAAAGTAAGTAATTTCTAGCCTCAAAAGAACATTCCTAATATTGTCTGTGTGAAACCTTTCCACACTAGCCATTTTGTGGACTGTCTGAATGAGATGGCTAATTTAACACATATATACACATAACCACAAAGAACTGAATTGAAAACTTCCAAGGTCAATTCATGTGAGGTTCATATGGCCAGTAGACAAACTTTCATTCTGTCTGTTTATGCTGGATTCCATCTTAATGCCAGAGAAGAAAGTCTTAGACATAAGACATAGGAGGAGAATTAGGCTCCTCGGCCCATCGAGTCTGCTCCGCCATTCAATCATGGCTGATATTTTTCTCATCCCCATCCTCCTGCCTTTTCCCCATAATCTCTGATCCCCTTCTTAATCAAGGACCTATCGAGCTCTGTCTTAAAGACACTCAGTGATTTGGCCTCCACAGCCTTCTGTGGCAAAGAGTTCCACAGATTTACCACCTTCTGGCTGAAGAAATTCCTCCTCATCTTTGTTTTAAAGGATCTTCCCTCTAGTCTGAGATTGTGTCCTCTGGTTCTCATTTTTCCTACAAGTGGAAACATCCTCTCCACGTCTACTCTACCCAGGCCTCGCAGTATCCTGTAAGTTTCAATAAGATCCCCCCTCATTCTTCTAAACTCTAATGAGTACAGACCCAGAGTCCTCAACTGTTCCTCATACAACAAGCTCCTCATTCCAGGGATCATTTTTGTGAACCTCCTCTGGACCCTTTCCCAAGGCCAGCACATCCTTCCTTACATATGGGGCCCAAAACTGCTCACAATACTCCAAATGGGGTCTGACCAGAGCCTATACAGCCTCAAAGGTACATCCCTGCTCTTGTACTCTAGCCATCTCGACATGAATACTAACATTGCATTTGCTTTCCTAACTGCCGACTGAACCTGCACATTAACCTTACGAGAATCGTGAACAAGGACTCAAGTCCCTTTGTGCTTCTGATTTTCTCAGCATTTTCATGTAGAAAATTGTCTTTGCCTCCATTCCTCCTTCCGAAGTGCATAACCTCAGTTTTCCATATTGTATTCCATATGCCACTTCATTGCCCTCTCCCACCCTATCCAAATCCTTCTTCAGCCTCCCTGCTTCCTCAATACTACCTGTCCCTCCACTGATCTTTGTATCATATGCAAACTTAGCAACAGTGTCTTCAGTTCCTTCTTCCAGATCATTAATTAATTAATTGTAAATGTAATTAATTAATTCTTTGGCTCATTTTTGAAAATATAAGAAATAGGAAGAGGAATAGACCACAAGAACCCCTTGAACCTGATCTGCTATTCAATACAAGCATGGATGATCCACTTTTCTACCTATCGCTTGACTCCCTGCGAGAAGCCGAATATTGCAGAGTAGTGGGACTATTTTAAGAGTTCGGGATTTCTGCAATTTTGAGATGGGGTAAAATGAGTCAGGTTTGAAATGGTGAAGATGAGCTCTGAATTCAACAGAGTGGATAAAAATGTAGGATTTGACTCTTGGATAGAACAAGAGAAGAAGGATCAGCAAATTCTCTGGGAAGACGACTAAGATGGTTTTGATTATATTTCTAGAGTATTGAAAAACTGTGAGGCCGTGGATATTAAGCAGAATGCTGAGCTACAGTCATAAATATTTGGACGTTCCAACTCCTTCGGAACATAATTGGATTGAAGGTGATGAAGACCAATATTATCTGAAGGATCCAGATCTGAGGCTCGACAATTTGCCCCAACCATTCAGGATGATTGATAAATTAATTGGATGTATTATTGACGGTGCCTGGGAAAGCATTGAAAGAAGGGAAGCAGAAAGAGAAGCCGAAAAATTAAAGATAAAACCACCTACTCGTGAATCATCAGAGGAAATTCAGGTGGGCGAGTGTACTATTATCCAGCAAATGTTATTCAATTCTGCATCTTTTGGGCATATTTGCCGTCGCCAATTGGCTAGGTGATGTCTCTAGATATATCAAGTAACTCATGCAAACGTGCGAAGATCATACATTCTTTAATTGACTCGTAGAATCGGTGAATGTTACAGCACATAAAAAACATTCTTTCATCAAGTTTACTCTCATTTTTTTCTACACATGTGTCACCTAACCCTGCTCCTATTTGCTACCCCTATTTGACCTTTAATATTTGACTTTTTAACGTTTTTTTAAATATACTGGCTCTGGCTTGAGTGTGGTGCCATGAGCACAAGCACTCACACGTGCCTCACCTGAATGTCTGTTTATCATGTGTGAGGTTCTTCCTATACCCCTTGACACCTTTAGAGGTCTATCTATTTCCTTCTTAAATATATTCAGTGACATGGCCTCCACAGCTTTCTGTGGTAGAGAATTCTACAGGTTCACCACCCTCTAAGTGAAGATGCTTCTCCTCACCTCAGTCCGAAATAGCCTACCCTGTATCCTGAGACTGTGACCTCGTGTTCTAAACTCCCCAGCCAGAGGAAACAATATTCCTGTATCCAGTCTGTCCAACCCTGTCAGAACTTTATATGTTTCAATGAGATTCCCTCTCACTCTCCTAAACTGCAGTGAATAAAGGCCTAGTCGACTCAAGCTCTCCTCATTCGACACTCCTGCCATTCCAGGAATCAGTCTGGTGAACGTTTGCTGCATTTCACCATGGCAAGTCAATCCTTTCTTAGATAGGGAGACCAAAACTGCACACAGTACACCAGGTGTGGTCTCATTAATGCCCTGTACAGCTGCAGTAAGACATCCTTACTCCTGTACTCAATTCCTCTTGCAAATAAGGCCAAAATATCATTTGACTGCTTGCCTTACCTGCATGCTTGCTTTCAGTGACTTGTGAACAAGGACACCCAGGTGGATTCAATTTGTCCAAATCACCTTAAAGCCTCTCAACATTCTCCTCACCAGTCACATTCCACCAAGTTTTGTGTCCTCAGAAAACTTGGAAATATTACATTTGGTTCCCTCATCCAAATTATTGCTTTATATTGTGAATATCTGGGACCCAAGCACTGATTCCTGGGGATCCCACTAATCACCCACTGACACTTCAAAAAAGACCCATTTATTCCTACACTCTGTTTCCTACCTGCGAATCAATGGACCTAGATTCGATCCCTGCCCCGGTCACTGTCCATTTGCAAATTCTCCCCATGTCTGCGTGGGTCTTTCCCCGCCCCCCAACAACCCAAAAAGATGTGCAGGGTAGGTGAATTGGTCATGCTAAATTGCCCCTTAATTGGAAAAAAAAAGGATTGGATACTCTAAATTTATATTAAAAAATACAGAACTAATGTTGTTTAATTGCTCTTCCATTTCCTTGATCTCTATTATAAATTCTCCTGTTTCGATTGTAGGGATCCACATTTGTCTTCACTAACCTTTTTTCTTTTTAGGTCAATTTCTTGGTCCTCCTTTGCTGAATTCTTGAGTGTTTCCAATCAAGCATGCTACTTTTTCTGTCAACTTTACATGACCCCTCTTTGGATCAAATACTATCCTTAATTTATTTTGTTTCAATTCATCAATGTGAAGAAATGTCATTGCTGGAAAGTAGGGAAGATTTTACTTTACACTGTAATTTTGAATCTTGCTGCTGATTTATGCCAATTAAACTTGCCTGTAATGAAAATATCTTTGGCCAGAAAGGTATTCATTGCTGGCTTTGATTATCTGATTTCTATCTCCTTTACATTTTGAACAGCTTCCTGGCAATTTAAACTGTTTTGCAAATTCTGTGGATGCAAATTCTATATTTGTTGGCCTGTCTGAAGGTGTAGGAGTTCTGAACATGGAGGATCATACTGTTAAATCTGTTTGGAACATGGAAGGTATTGAGATTGCTGCCCTTCAAGTCAGACACGTTGGAGGCCAGCTTTATCTACTCGCTGCTCTGGATGACATGGGTATTTACTTAAAGATATTTATTGTTTAAAAGTTTATTCTCCTAAATTTCTCCCATCTTGGCAAATTTCCAATTTCTTCGGGTACTCTGTTTCCTTTGTCATTCTTAATGTACAAGTTTACTCTAAAGTTTATATCAGCAGGCTATCTACTTATGGCTTTTTCAAAGCTCCACTAAGGCTGTTCATAAGGTGAGAGTCCAGTTTGAGGTAAAAGCATGTCTAAGTGGTAACCCCTGCATCTTGTTACTAATGCAGGATGAGACAGGGAACCTCCCCTTCTCATGAGGAGGAGTGCATCAGTCCGGCACTCTTGGAATGGAAAATTACATTACTAGTCACATCAGATTACTCCTCTTGAATTATCATGTCATTCACAAGTGGATTACATTGCATACTTATGCATTATGGAGTAACCCCAGTGTTGCACTCTAAACCAAGTAACAAAGTCTGTTGAGGTCTGATGGCTCCAGAGGCCTCACCAGGCCAGCCCAAACTCGTATATTCCAACCTGCTGTTTGCTAGCCCTGCCCTCCATCCCGATAAAGTGATTCGAGTAGATGGAAGGGCCTCACTTAAAGGTCCCCAGTTCACTTCTAAAATAGCAATTACAAAGAGAAACATGGAACCATCCAGGAAGAATTATTTTTTAAATTTGTTCATGCGATATGAGCAAACCCAGCATGTGTTGCCAATACGGTGGGCTGCTCACTTGAAGTGAACGTGGCACCCACAGTGCTGTTAGGGAGGGAGTCCCAGTGATAGTGATCAGGATGGAATATTTTGAATGAAAATCTATTTTTATAACATAACTTTTTTCTCCTGCCAGATACAGCTGACCTGCTGTATATTACCAGTGTTTTTTGTTTTCATTGCAGAATTACAGCATTCAATTTTTCTTTGCACACATGTATTTGTAATGTATTACTATAGTGCTTCACATCCACTATACAAATCCTTTTCTCTTCAAGCATGGGTTCATATGTATTTTCTCTCTTTTTGTCTTTTAGGTGTTGCACGTCTTATTTTTTCTTATGGGGACGCCTTTGCTTTGATAAAAGTTTTCAATGCATTTGTAAGTCATCCTCTATCAATGTGAATTATGGAATTGTAATGAACAATACATTTTTAATGAAACACAGAGGTCAGGAAAGTCTCACATTTGGCACTGTTATGTAATCCAACTGAGGCCGTACATGTTTTGCCTCAACAACCTTGTAGTTCATGTGCCTGTGACCAATTGTAATATCCTTCCCTACTGTGATTAAAAACAAGAAATCACAGTGCACCTTTAGAACTGTTCCCATGGGAAGGTGTCAAAACCTTCAGGCGAAGAGTGCAGGGAGAATGAAGATTGATGGAATAAATGAGGAAAATAATTTCATTCCAATAGCTGGTGTTCTGTGGCCAAGAGTTGATTTTGAGTGATGTTTTTGCTCAAATGGACATGATTCACGACTGTAAACATTCCGCAAACCATATGTCATATGGTGTGTTAGTTTGGATTACCACGTGTGGAAAACTATGAGGGAAAAAGAACCACAGTTTTGTGATGCCCTGAGGAGACTGTGTTGGTGACAGGGTAGCTAGGTCACATTGGTGTGGTGGAATAGAGAATGCTTTACTCTGGGATCTATATCAACTTTATTTATCCGGTGGAAGCCAGGCAGATGGGTAGTTAAATTCAGGCAGGTTCCTTTGCCCCCTTTAACCTTTTTAACCTGTAACATTTTTCAAGAATATGAGATGCTCATCTAAAACAGGCAGAACCTTTATGAACTTTTGCAAATTGGGATCCTGTCACGTCAAGAAAACCTAAACTGCATTCTAATATGGGTCTGGGCAGGAGAGTGACAATGGCTTTCTTGCTGGGTAGCTTCCAAGTCATGTTGCCAAGTACCCCAGATTGTCCCAGAGCTGAAGATTAATTTTGCGGGCAATTATTCCGAGCAACCGAGAGAAAAGCCAGAGGGCATTTTCTCCTCTTGTTTTACTCCAACCAAACTGATAACCAGCACCAAGGCTTCAAGTGGCCATGATCCAATCTGGTCCTTGTACCTGGATGCTCAAACCAGTAAACCCATGCACTGCAGGCGATTATTGATAATGCAGTCGCCATTATTGACCAATAACCACACAAATTGATGTGTCAGGTAACAAGTGGTGGGAGCATTGTGTCAAGGTGCTTGGAGGCAGGAACATCTGGGATGGAAGTTTCCAGAATATTGTCCAACCAGAGTTGACAACCTTACCTCCGAAGCTTCTGGACTCCTCCGTGCCCCAGTAAAGAAAGGATACGCTCCCTTGGTTTAATAATAATAGCTTCTTATTCCTCAGTGTTAAGTTACCAATCCTTCAAAGGCATAAAACGTTCAGCAAGTGAAAACCATAATATCCATTTGATTGAAGATTTGAGTCTAACAGTTGATTAAACAGTCTTTTTGTAATGAATTCTGCATCTCTTGCTTTCAAGTTGGTTGTTGTTTAAATGTTTTAATGCACCAAAAATAATATCAAACAAACCTCAAAATGGTAAATCTTTCTGCTGTTTTCATGAAACAAAATAGATTTTTATCTTTTTTTTAGGATAATGTAAGTGAAAAAATCACTTGTAGTAAATTTGAATTATCTGAAGGTGGAGATTTTGCTGGTCTAACTCTTGAAGGTAAAACATTCTCTAAATTCTTGAATGTTCCAAAGTGCTCATATATTACTTTGTCTAATTATTCAGTGCATTACTCTTTGGGTTTCATGCTTAACAATAATGAAGACACTTCAACATAATTTGCTAATTTGCTGCATTTTAGTTATCCTCAGAGACATAACATGCTGCAAGTTCATTCTTTTTGTAGTTTGTACTTTAGGAGAAACAAGGGAATAATTCTAAACCTAGTAGCTTGGGGATTTAGGAGAAACATTGAAACATAGAAAATAGGAGCAGGAAGAGGCCATTCAGCTCCGCCATTTATTATGATCATAGCTGATCATCATACTCAATAGCCTAATCCCGTCTCCCCACCCGCCCCTCCCTATCCTTTGATACCCTTCGCCTCAAATGCTATATCCAACTGATTCTTGAGAGCACACAACGTTTTGGCCTCAACTACTGTGCTGTGATAGCAAATTCCAGAGGTTGATCTCTCTGGTTGAAGAGATCTCTCCTCATCTCTGTCCTAAACGATCTGCCCTGTATCCTCAGACTGAATCCTTGGTCTGGGCAGCCCCACCATCTGAAACATCCTTCTTACATCTACCCTGTCTAGTCCTGTTAGAATTTTATAGATTTCTATGAGATTTCCCCCGACCTCCCTGCCCCCACTCCCCCAATTCTTCTGATATCCAGCAAATACAATCCTAACTGATTTGATCTCTTCTCATATGTCAGTCCTATCAAGCCAGGAATCAGTCTGGTAAACCTTCTCTGCACTCCCTCGAGAGCAAAAACACCCTTCCTCAGATAATGAGACCAAAACTCCACATACTATTCCAGGTGTGAGGACTCTAGGTCTGTACTCGTTGGAGTTTAGAAGGATGGGGGGGGGATCTTATTGAAACTTATACAGGATACAGCGAGGCCTGGATAGAGTGGATGTGGAATGGATGTTTCCACTTGTAGGAGAAACTAGAACCAGAGGACACCATCTCAAACTAAAGGGATGATCCTTTAAAACAGAGATGAGAAGGAATTTCTTCAGCCAGAGGGTGATGAATCTGTGGCACTCTTTGCACAGAAGGCTGTGGAGGCCAAATCATTGAGTGTCTTTAAGACAGAGATAGATAGGTTCTTAATTAATAAGGGGATCTGGGGTTATGGGGAGAAGGCAGGAAAGTGGGGATGAGAAAATATCAGCCATGATTGAATGGCGGAGCAGACTCGATGGGCTGAGTGGCCTAATTCTGCTCCTATGTCTTATGGTCTATGGTGTGGCATCTCTGAGGCCCTGTAAAATTGCAGTACGACACCCCTGCTCCTGTTCTCAAATCCTCTTGCTATGAAGGCCAATATACCTTCTTTGCTGCCTGCTGCACCTGAATGCTTACCTTCATTGACTGGTGTACGAGGACACCCAGGTCTTGTTGCACATTCCGCTCTCCTAACTTTCCCAATCCTCTGCCTTACCACTGATCTTTGCCACATTTTGGGCTGGATTCTCCTTCCTGAGTCATAGACAGAGCTAAGTGAATCCACAACAAACACATCAGGTTTAAGCTCTGTAGTCCTGCCACATCCAGCCGTGAATGATGGTGGCCAATTAAACAACTCACTGGAGGAGGAAGCTCCACAAATATCCCCATCCTCAATGATGGAGGAGCCCAGCACATGTGCAAAAGACGAGGCTCAGGCATTTGCAACAATCTTCAGCCAGAAGTGCCAAGTGGATGATCCATTTTGGTCTCCTCCGGAGATCTCCAGCATCAGATGTTAGTCTTCAGCCAATATTATTCACTCCATCTGATATCAAGAAATGGCTGGAGGCACTGGATGCTTCAAAGCAATGGGCTCTGACAATGTCCCGGCAATATTACTGAAGACTTGTGCTCCAGAACCTTCCACACTCCTAGCCAAGCTATTCCAGTACAGCTACAACATTGGCATCTACCCGGCAATGTGGAAAATTGCCCAGGTGCCTGTACACAAAAAACAGGGCAAATCCAACCCGGCCAAATACCACCCGATCAGTCTACTCTCCATCATCAGCAAAGTGATGGAAGGAGTCATTAACAGTGCTATTAAGCGGCATTTACTCAGCAATAACCTGCTTGCGGATGCTCAGTTTGGGTTTTGCCAGTGTCACTCAGCTCCTAATCTCATTAAAGCCTTCGTTCAAACATGGAAGAAGAGCTGAATGCCAGAGATGAGATGAGAATGACTGCCCTTGACATCAAGGCAGCATTTGACCGAGTATGGCATCAAGGAGCCCCAGCAAAACTGGAGTCGATAGGAATCAGGAGGACACCTCACCACTGGTTGGAGTCATACCTGGCACAAAGGAAGATGGTGGTGGTGGTTGGAGGTCAATCATCTCAATTCCCAGGACATCACTGCAGGAGTTCCTCAGGAGGTGTCCTGCCCAACCATCTTCAGCTGCTTCATCAATGACCTCGCTTCCAACATAAAAGTCAGAAGTGGGGATGTTTACAGATGACTGCACAATGTTCAGTAACATTCGTGACTCCTCAGATAATGAAGCAGTCCATGTCCAAATGCAGCAAGACCTGGACAATATCCAGACTTGGGCTGACAAGTGGCAAGTTACATTCGTGCCACACAAGTGCCAGGCAATGACCACCTCCTACAAGAGAGGATATAACCACTGCCCCTTGACGTTCAATGGCATTACCATCGCTGAATACCCCACAATCAACATCCTGGGGGTTACCGTTGATCAGAAACTGAACTGGGCCTAGCCACGTTAATAATGTGGCTACCAGGGCAGGTCAAAGGCGAGGAATCCTACCGTGAGTAACTCACCTCCTGACCCTCAAAGCCTGTCCACAAGGCACAAGTCAGGACTACAATGAGATACTCTCCACTTGCCTGGATGAGTGCAGCTCCAACAACACTCAAGAAGCTTGACACCATCCAGGACAGAACAGCCCGCTTGATTGCTTCCCCCTTCCACAAACACTCAAACCCTCCACCACCGATGAACAGTGGCAGCCGTGTGTACCATCTACAAGATGCACTGCAGTAACTCACCAAGGTTCCTTAGACAATACCTTCCAAACCCACAACCTCTATCATCTAGGACAAGAGCAGCAGAGACCTGGAACCCCACCACCTGGAGGTTCCCCTCTGTTATGGGCCAGGGCTTAGAAACTCCCAAGTGTACTATGAAGTTCACCTGACCTATAACCTTTATGTTGAATTTAGCTTGGTTGAGCACAGGAGCCTTCACTTCAGGTGTGATTCATCAGACTTCCTATGTGCTTTCATCAAAAAAATGTTTTATTATAAGAATGTAGTTAACATATACAAAACACAGCAAGAATTTGTTATCAATTGCAAACGTAAAAAAAACACAACAACTACAGTAATCGACAGACATAACTCTTAATGAATCCCCCATCGTAGCTGTTCCAATTAAATACAAAATCTAATAAACCAAAACCCCTTTCAAACGCGTAGCCCAGCACACTGCAATCTCATTTGAATGGATCTGGTCCTTTCCGTGAGATTCAGATCCAGTTCCAACCAGCAGATTCAAAACTCCTTCCAGAAAGCAACTCTATCTTTAAAGTTACCAAGGCAGTTTGCCACACCTAATGTGCTTTCAGTTCCCAGGAACAGCTTCAAAATGAAAACAGGGAAACACTGTTTTCTTCTTCTGCAGTCCAAAGCAAAAAACCAAAACTGAAACCCAAAATCCTAAACCCCTCTCACCTGATAGCCACAGCCCAGCACCACCTACAAATGACATCACTGAAATTGTGCTACAAGTCATGTGGTAAGACCAAACCTTTCTTAGAGGGACAATCACATGACACCTCCAAGTCACTCACCACCCTGACTTGGAAATATATTGCCACTCCTTCACTGTGGCTGGGCAACATAATGGAACACCTTCCCGAACAGCACAGTGGGTGCACCTACCGCTCAATGCAGTCCGATCGATTCCCTCTGGTGGTGGAGCTGGGGATGGTGGGGATGACGACACCGGAGCGGTGAACGCTGGCTGAACCATAGCCCACCACAACATTTACCCACCCCGTCCATGCCCCCTCTGCAGCCAGCTTTGACCAGCCCACCCCTCACACCCTTCTGACAGAGCACTGAGGCAGGTTGTAACTTTGTGCACAGGTGTTTAATGTGAAAACATATTTCCAACTTTGTGCCCTAGCCCCTATGTTAAATTGTGCCCAACACCTGTTCCAACTTAACTGGTGTCTACCTTTCTGTCCTATGGGCCCTAATGCTACGCCGAGGTGGATCCTCAGACGGTACATCAGTAGTGGATGTGGCCTACGGTGATTCCTGCCTTGTGACCTGGGTCCCCTTTGCCGGCCATATTCTGGGACAAACGGGCCTGGATGGGCCCGCCTGCAGCTCGGGTGTCCCAGGTGGCGTGGTGCCGTCCTATTCTGCCTACTGCCCATGTTATGCGCCAGGGACAGGAGGGCTGGTGGGGGTGGGGGGGGGGGGGGGGGGGGTGGGGGGACTCCGAGATGCTACAGTGCACCAGCACCTCCCTGCAGGAGTCACCGGCACGGGCCCCATCACCTCCTCCCTCACGGTACCCAATAACCGCCAGGCTATTCCACGGGACAGAGGTGCAAGCGGCGTTAACCCGAAGCTCCCCCCGCCACCTGGCTTTGCCAGTCCTGGCAGCCTGCTGCCGTCTCGACCAGGATCTGCATGCTCGCGGTCATCGAGCACAGGGAGTGGACCACTTCCGTCTACTCCACATCACACTGCAACTGTGCCACCACCTTCTGGGTCTGTGCCACATCAGCCAGTGACTCTGCCATCTCCCTCTGGGACTGGGCCACCTGCCTCTGCGTCTGTTCATGTTGGCTAGCGCATGGGCAATGCCGCCGATGCTCTGAGCCATTGCTTGCTGTGACTGGGCCATGCTCAGGATCGCTGCTGCAATGTACAGATGGCCCTGGCACATGGCTGCCTGTGATAGGGCAGCCCCGTCCTGGACCTTGGCCACCACCTACACAATGTGTCCCAGGCCTTGGGCATGTTGATCCATGGCCTGGGTGGCACACATGGCTGGCATCACCTCCTGCTCCTGCACCCGGTTGGACTTCTCCAACTGTATCTGCAGGTGTTGGATACTCGCCTAAAACCCCTCATGTAGTCCCTGGGCCTGAGACTGAATCTCCACTATCGATGGAACCATCTGTTCTGGAAGTCGGAAACATGTCGGAAACAGGCAGCTAGTCCCTGAGCCGGCCCTCCATCTGATCATCTGCCCCCTCGGGAGTTCCTACCTCCACCTGCTGCACTAGAGCATGTGTATGGTCCACACCATTTGGTGCCCCAACTAACATGCCCAACCGAGGTGAGTGTTTCTGGGATGGTGGAGGGTGTTGGAGACTGCTGTGACGGGAAATCTATGTCATCCCCGGACTCGAGCTCCTCGGTATCCTGAGATATGGGCTGAGGGATCCTGTCGGTGTCGGTGTAATCCTCGTTGCTGCCGGAACCTGAGGTTCTGGCCGTGGCTGTGGTCAGGGGGCGGGGGACACCATTAGGACCCGCCACATCGCCAGAAACTCCTGCAAGACACATGATTGCATTGTGAGGGAGGGGCATGTGTTTGTGAGGGGATGTAAGAGTGGTGTTGGTGGTGCAGTGGGGATTGGGATGGGTGTGGTGTGAGGGTGGGTGTGTGGGTGGTCGTGTGAGGGGTGATACACGGACCATGGGGAATCGCACCTTTCTCGCCTGATGCTCATCTCCATCCCAGCGACTGCCCTTTCATCAGGCCCGTCGACCACATCCAGTACCCTCTGCTCTGCTGCGGTGAGGGGGGATGCCGCAGTCCAGCCATCTCCCTCTAGTTTTCTTGCACTCCTGGCAGTTATGAGCTGCCTTCTCCTGGGGCAGGGGGGGAGAAATAGAAAACGCATAGTGTTAGACAGTCCGACGCATGCAGCCCAGGGGTTGGGTGGTTGGTGGTTTCAGTGGCCAGGGTCCTGGCTGCTCTGAAGAGGTTGTGCAGTATAATAGTCTTATCATAGTCTTATCATAGAAGTTACAGTGCAGAAGAAGGCCATTCGGCCCATCGAGTCTGCACCGGCTCTTGGAAAGAGCACACTACCCAAGGTCAACACCTCCCCCTATCCCAATAACCCAGCAACCCCACCCAACAATAAGGGCAATTTTGGACACTAAAGGCAATTTATCACGGCCAATCCACCTAACCTGCACATCTTTGTGACTGTATATTCCGGGACTGCTGGCCAGTCCGGATGGTGTTGCCCATGGCGCTGACCACCCCCGCCACCTGCATCCAGGCCCGGCGAACAGCGGCAGCTGGCAGCCTCCTTCCCACCCGGGCTACAGGGTCACCCACCTCTCCTCCACGGCGTGTAGCTGGGTCTCTAGGTCCGCGTCAGTGTTTTGCTCCCATCTTCTTGGACGAGGTGGTGTGTGTGGAGAGTGAAGTGTGTATATGCAGCCCCAGCTTGTCAGCCTCCCAAGTGCCAATCACGGACCAGGCGAATCCCACACCCTTTCTCATTGGAATTGATTGTGTTCCACGTGGACCCGGTGTTAGCCCCTTATCTGTGTTTGAATCAGTCCCTGTGTGGCACTACTTTTGCTGTCGTAGAACTCCGCGAATTCTGCTGCTTCGCCAACACAGTCTCAGGAACGGAGAATCCTGTCGAGGATTTTTTACTCTTGAGATTATTGATTGAACCTGCCTCCTTTTTAATAAATCATCATATCAATTATCATCATTATTCATTCCGACCTGCCTTACACAAAGGACCATTCTTGTTGCTCTTTTCTGCATCTAATCCTCCTACCCTGTCATAAACAATTTACCGAAATTCCATTTTGCAAATTTCCATCATAATCTTGAAATCATCACTTAGCTCATCATAAAATCATTTTCCAAATGAGGCAAGGAAAATTTCATTAACTGCTCTTTATAACGTAAATTCTTTATTGTATTCTATGACTTCTCAAAATCAATAGCATTTCACCTATGAGCATACTGCATTTCACATGAAATTTTACCTGCATGTCAACAGTTCAGAAAATGTTATTTTTTAAATAAACTCTGAACTTAAGACTTGCTTATTGAATTTTGATGTGACGAATGATGCAAATCCCCAATAAATCCAGGTCAGTCAGCCTGTCATCGGCAACATTGAAACCATTGTTCTTAACATTATTGCTGTCATAGAACATATTGAAAATCCTGAAGATATTATTCTGCAAAATGTGTTTTCTTTTCCATACTTTCTCATCAATTGTGCCATGAAATGAGATGGTAATTCTGACCAGTGCAGCATATGCTCAGAGCACTGGGGATGGATAATTATAAAAATAACTAGACTGAGACAGGCTCCAATCATTCAGCCTGAACCTTTGTACAGCTTTTACATCTTGATTTCCAGTGAGTGATTGTATTACTGATTCTAGGATTGGATTGTCACCATTAACCCATCAATTGCATGCTTACAAAATGTGATTAGATTAGATTCACTGCAAGCATGTGGTTGTAGGGTTGCTCACTGGTGAACAGCAATCCCTGCTTTCAAAACTGGCTCTCTGGTTTCTGAGCAGGCTGTCTGACAATTAAAAAAATGCGGAAGTTCTTTTCCTGAAGTAGAAGTTGCATTTATCTAGCATCTCTTCCATTTCTGAGTGAATTCTAAGAGGGAAAGTCGAGGAAGCGTTTGGTAGGATTCAGGTGAGCGAGAATCGAGGACAGAGGCAAGAAGATAGATTTCAAGAAAGGTTTGAAGGAAGGGAGAGAGGTAGGAAGAAAGGCAAAGGAGAGGAATCAAACTCCAAAGAATAGAGGCAAAATGATTGATCTTTGAGGGAGGAGCTCAGCAACGCCAACTTTAATCATGATTACACCCTCTTCCAGTTCCCCTTACCATTTTGCTTAGCCACTATGTCTTGGTTTACAGTCCACATTTTTGACTTACCAGATCGATAGAGGATACTAATCAAAAGATGAATGCATATGTAGCTGATTGGGAGAAGGGATGGATAGAATGATGCATGTCACACCATGTCTGATAAAGTAGAAATAAGGTGGATGCAGTTGCAATAGGGATGGAGTTGTGTTAGGGTCATGCCTCATATGATGAGCTTATACCTAAACATAATTTAATGTTGGCGATGGAAGTCTAACCGTAACTTTTACTTAAAAAAAAAAAAATCCTGGCGGAACAGAGTCACAGGATCACTGATTGGTTTTAACAAGAAGAAAAATATATTTATTAAACATGACAAAACGGATTATAATGCAATACTCCTTTACTCCGCGCTTATCGTAACAATTACACACCGGTTTTAGGATTAACATGGATTACAAATCTTAAAATAAATGGTCTCATTAACACACACAGCCCCTTTAAAGCACACAGGGTGACAGTGGTCAAAAACACACACTCTGCTCTGAACCCAAGTTAATTAATGTCTGTGGATTTCTCCTCAGAATCAATCCCCCAGATGATG
Organism: Scyliorhinus canicula; assembly: GCF_902713615.1. Taxonomy (NCBI): domain Eukaryota; kingdom Metazoa; phylum Chordata; class Chondrichthyes; order Carcharhiniformes; family Scyliorhinidae; genus Scyliorhinus; species Scyliorhinus canicula. The sequence continues at coordinate 14,895,155 of NC_052157.1, forward strand.
ATCACGTGAGAGTTTCCAAACTCTACTGCCAAGAACACGCTTTAAAATCTTCTCTCATAATAATGCTTTCCCTTAGCAGTTTGCATTCTAAAATCCACTCTAGGTTTTTCAAATTACACTTTCAAACAAAGTTTCCACTCTACTTTTAACAGCGGATCCAGTCCAAGATTTCAAACTAATCCTATTAGGAGTTCTTGGTCTTGACTGTTGTGCAAACTGCTCACAATTACTTTAACTCTCGATTTCCAGACTGTATTGAATTAGCATCAGACGTTTCATCTACCTCTGAAGTCTGCTATCCTACTTTAAATCTATATACTACGATTGTCTCTTTAACTCAGAGCACTTAATTTACTCTTCCTTGAATTCTTCTGAACAGTACCTTGGTTTCTGTTCACTTAACCCCAATCGTGTTAAACACTCTTTCTGTCCCTATTCCCTGGTTATCTGGACTGTAACTTGTGCTTCAGGAAACCTACCACTGCAGCTCCCATCCTAACCAGTCTTTCTCCTGGCAGAGTTGAGAGATGTCAACTTCCTGAGACCCTGCCTCCAACTGCGATCAAAATTAGCTAAACTAAATCTTAAAAGCTTTTCTACCCTACAAGGCCCCACATATCTCTACTGGCCTATTTATTTATTCTTCACGCCGTAGCCTTCTCCAAGCACAACAGAAACACAGTTGGAACTTAACCAAATCCCACACATACAGACACCTATGTCCAGCATAAATCTAACCCTTCCAGGCTCAGAAACATTAAACTAAACACATGTAAAACGATACCTTATTTCTAATGTTTACCAATAAGAATATAGATTCCCTTTAAACTACCTTTTGTTTTCCTAACAATTGGGAGCCTGTAAGCAAACCTGATAAGGCTTGCTTCTCAGACTTCCTCTATGGTGAGTCCCTATTCCCCAGTGGCAGTAGGATGAGATCCTTAAGTGGATATTAATTGCTGACTTAAGGGTCTCAATTTGCAGCAGGGCAGGATGATTGTACAGGATCATTCCCACCTTATATTCAGTCGGGCCAGAAGCAGGAAGATGGTTCGATGGCCACCAGCCACCAAACTCGCCACTGAGGACAGCATTAAATTTAATCTTAAATGTGTCATCCAGGAATGTAAAAGATGCATTAACAGTTTCCTTGACTCGGGCTTCATAGAGAGTCGAGTAGGTAGTGTAAAATTCAACTTCAGTGGGGCCGATAGCAGATCAATTTTCAACTTATTGATCTCAATGGAAAGGAATATCAAGCACAACAGGCAGCACAGTGTTGCAGTGGTTAGCACTGCTGCCTCACAGCGCCGAGGTCCCAGGTTTGATCCTGGCTCTGGGTCATTGTGTGGAGTTTGCACATTCTCCCTGTGTTTGCATGAGTTTCTCCCCCACAACCCAAAGATGTGCAGGGTAGTGAAGGATTTTAACCATTCGGTTACCAGCAGCATTTTGCGATTACTGGAACTCAGTAGAAATTTAAGTTTAAACTTCTGAGGTGCAAATAAGAATTGTTTTATTTGTCTTACAATTGAAAGTCATTTTAAAGTCCAGCCATCATATGGCTCACAAAAAGACAATTTGTAGACAATTGAACTTTCAAACAATCACAGATAAAATTTATTTGCTTAGGCAAACAGCTCAACAATAAATTTTAAAGTCAAAGTCTAAAAAAGAGAGAGAGAGAGAGAGATAATCTTCAGCTTCAAACCAACATACCAATTAACCACCCTAAAAAATGGCAGAACAAAACTCTTCAGTTATACTGTTTCATATCTGTCTTAAGCCATCTAATCACACCCCAATATAATCCTAATTGGTTTGGGTTAGACTCAAACACATCTGATTTGATGGCAAGCCGTCCATCTTTAATATGTAACATTACTTCTAATTGTTTCGTTTCTGCATACTTGTCTATGTTAAAGAATGCGATATTGTGCTTTATCAAGGCCAGCAGAAACTGTTTTTCTGATGACTTGGCTATTGTAACAATGGAGACTTCATGTTATCTTGTCATGCAATGCTGGACAATGACTAGAATGTAAATCAAACTGTCTGTTTTAATCTAGTAAAGTGAATTATGCTTCTATGAAATTGTTATGTTTTGAGAATGTTGGAATCAAATATATTTGATTCGATGTTCTAACTGTCCATTTATTAAAAACAAACCAGCAATAGTCTAGAATGTTTCAGCCTGTATAAGTTATGGAATATGATTCAGGCTGTTATCACTAATGGCTCAAAATGAGAACAATAGAGCCTTTAAGTTACTGGGCTCTTGTCACCTCGTTGCCATGGATTCAGCCCTTGTCCTTGGAGAAATGTACTGAAAAGTGTTTGTCTTATCAGACTTCTGTGTTATTTTAAAACTATATGCCTAAAAGTTGTGTTGGAGAAAATGATTAAATGAATTTGCAAAATATGTGTTTTTAATCCTTAATTTAAAACTGGGGCTTAATATTAACGCTTAAACAGCTATCTTTTACCTATATTAGGTGTATTAGAAATACCTGGCTTCTACAGGTCGGTGGATTGGCCAAGCTAAATTGCCCTTTAATTGGAAAAAAATGAATTGGATACTCTGAATTTAAAAAAAAAGAAACATCAAGCATGGTGTATAGCGCGAGGTGGATCTATACATAGATCTGTTACCGCTTGTACAAAATTTGATTTAATCCCCGACTGAATGCAAAGAATGGAAATAAAATATGAAATACTTCTGCACCTTTAACACCCACTCTCTGCAGTAAGCTCTCAGAGATCAGGTATTGCATAGGTGAAATGCATCAAGATGTGAAAACAGTCAGGGGAAGGAGAGGATCAGCAGTCATTTGTATTATTTGTTCGAAGGATAATGTGGGCTGACATAAATTGCAATATATAAAACTCAAATTATAGACACCACACAACTCAGTGGGGAAAATGTGTTCTGTATTATAAATGTGATTTTGCAAAACACCACTGAATTGAAAGTAGTTAATTTTTTTCTATTTATACATTTAATCTCAGTATTTTGATTAATACGAAGGGTGAGAACCGAAGGAATAAAATAACTTCCCAGTTTTGGCATGTCAGCATCAAGTGCTCACACCTCAGGCTGCATGCCTTAGAATAGAATCGTAGAATTTCTGCAGTGCAAAGGAGGCCATTCGACCTATTGAGTCTACACCACCCCTCTTGATGGAGCACCCTATCCAAGCCCGTTTCCCCATCCCCCGTCCCGCTCTTCTCCCCACCTAACCTGTGCATCTTTGGACACTTAAGGGGCAATTTTGCATTGCCAATCCAGGCAACCTGCACATCCCTGGACTGTGGGAGGAAACCGGAGCACTCGGAAAGTGCAAACTCCACACAGTCACCCAAAGCTGGAATTGAACCCAGGCCCCTGGCGACGTGACGCAGCAGTGCTAAGCTCTGTGCCACCATGCCACCCCTTGCCATCTTGTCCTGTCTACCTTTTCAAGGGAATGAAGATAATTTTCCTGATCTCTTGCCCAACATTTTATTCTTATCAACACCACCAAATGCAGAGTGGAAAGGGATGGGGATCTTCGCATGAGGCAGCTTTCGTGATATTCAAGGTGCAGCATTGGCATCATTGTGCCATTATTCTGTTGATGTTCCAGCAATTAGCAGTGCAAATGTAGCATGATGTCAACAATGAGCAGATGAATCTAATGTTAATAGCTATGAAACTCACCACTGCTGCAAATTCTGGCTTAGTAACTGCGCTTCAGAAAGTATCTAATTTTAGATTGTGGATGGATACTGCTCATTACAAGTCTATTTGGCCCATTGTATCTGTACAGAGATGTTGTTGAGGGATGTGGTAGCATGTCAAGCAATGTTTCCTTTACTCCACTTCCAATAATGAATTCACTTTTTTTGTATAGATAATAAGATTGTAGTTCAAGTTTATTTGAATGGAAATAGCATTTATTGGTAAGTGTTGCTTTGTTGATCTGTGCGATTACCAGTTTTTGGAACAGCTAGCTTATTGATAACTTCCTGTTTTACAGATCATATTGGAAAGTTCTGTATACAAAACAAGAATCATAATAAGAACATAAGAACTAGGAGCAGGAGTAGGCCATCTGCACTTCGAGCCTGCTCCGACATTCAATGATATTATGGCTGATCTTTTGTGGACTCAGCTCCACTTTCCTGCCCGAACACCATAACCCTTTATTCCTTTATTCTTCAAAAAACTATCTATCTTTATCTTGAAAACATTTAATGAAGGAGCCTCAACTGCTTCGCTGGGCAGGGAATTCCATAGATTCACAACCCTTTGGATGAAGAAGTTCCTCCTAAACTCAGTCCTAAATCTAATTCCCCTTATTTTGATGCTAAGCCCCCAAGTTCTGCTTTCACCTGCCATTGGAAACAACCTCCCGCATCTATCCTATCTATTTCTTTCATAATTTTATATGTTTCTATAAGATTCCCCCACATCCTTCTAAATTCCAACAAGTACAGTCCCAGTCTACTCAACCTCACCTCGTAATACAACTCCCTCAACTCTGGGATTAACCTAGTGAATCTCATTTACATACCCTCCAGTGCAGTATGTCCTTTCACAGGTAAGGAGACCAAAACTGAACACAATGCTGCAGGTGTGGCCTCACTAACATCTTATACAGTTGTAGCATAACCTCCCTAGTCTTAAACTCCATTCCTCTAGCAATGAAGGACAAAACTCCATTTGCCTTCTTAAACACCTGTTGCACCTGCAGGTGTTATGAATATCACACAATTTGTTCCCCCCAAAAAGTACTTCATTCATGAAATTTGTAAAAGTTCATTACAAAATATTTCAAACTGAAGGTTACAGAAAGTGCAATAAAATCCAACTTTTCTCCAAAAAACCTGTTCCACTCTAGCGTCACAATACAATTTTTATTATGTGCAACAATTACATAAAATGTACTTCCCTTTCATTTTTCCTGCAAGGTTACAGGGATATCATTTACTGTTACGATGCAGGAAAATTCCCTTTGAGTAGTGCCGTGGAATCATTTATATCCACAAAAGCAGGCAAACAGCACCTGGCTTTTACACCTCAATACATGTTATTCTCTTTTGTACCATCCTGGTTGGCTGTGTTTTACGTGAATGTCCACTTACTAGACAGCAGAAGACATTCTGATGCTTCACAACTGTTGTATTGTGATACTAGGGTTCAGTACAAAGTGCTTGTTTCCACTCTTCCCTCTCCTTTCCCTGTCCAGAAGCAAACCCTCCCCTGGGCGAAAACCCAGCTTCTTAAACACAAGCTTCAATGAGCATCACTTGTTCTCAATTCATTCTGATGCAAAACATGATTTATTCTTAAAGCAACCTGTATTTCCAACAGAGATTGTCAAGTTTTTACTGCTTTGCTGGTTTATGTCTCAGTTGAAATTTGTGATTTCGCTTTCAGGTAAAGGCGAGAGCTGGTTGGAGGTGCATCGATTGCCAAAAGACAATTGGGTACAAGAGCTGGAACAGTTTGAAAAGCAAATGACACAACTGGAGCAATCTGGAGTATGTGAGGAGATGACAGACATGCCATTGTTTTACCTTTTAGGCTGCTCACCAATGAAAGCCGCATGTAGATGCAAAACAAGTTCTGGAAATATATGACATGTTCATCAGCATTTGAAAAGAATAGGAACTCTTAACATTTCAGCTTCAAGCCCTTTATCTGAAGAAGTCAAAGTTAACCTTTTTATTCCCTCTTCAGACTGGCTGAGCAATTCCAGAAGTTTGAGTTATTTTTCCCTCCTCGCTTGAAGGCACTGACTCTTGCTGGCTTATATGAACAATAGAACATTACATCGCAGTACAGGCCCTTCGGCCCTCGATGTGGCACTGACCTGTGAAACCAATCTAAAGCCCAAATACACTATTCTATTATCATCCATATGTTTATCCAATGACCATTTAAATGCCCTTAATGTTGGTGAGTCCACTACTGGTGCAGGCAGGGCATTCCACGCCCTTACTACTCTCGGAGTAAAGAACCTACCTCTGACATCTGTCCTATATCTATCTCCCCTCAATTTAAAGCTATGTCCCCTCATGCTCACCATCACCACCCAAGGAAAAAGGCTCTCACTGTCCACCCTATCTAAACCTCTGATCATCTTGTATGCCTCTATTAAGTCGCCTCTTAACCATCTTCTCTCTAACGAAAACAGCCTCAAGTCCCTCAGCCTTTCCTCATAAGATCTACCCTCCATACCAGACAACATCCTGGTAAATCTCTGCACCCTTTCCAAATCTTCCACATCCTTCCTATAATGCGGCGACCAGAACTGCACGCAATACTCCAAATGCGGCCGCACCAGAGTTTTGTCAGCTCCAACATGACCTCATGGCTCCGAAACTCAATCCCTCTACCAATAAAAGCTAACACACTGTACGCCTTCTTAACAACCCTATCAACCTGGGTGGCAACTTTCAGGGATCTATGTACATGGACACCAAGATCTCTCTGCTCATCCACACTAGCAAGAATCTTACAATTTGCCCAGTACTCTGTATTCCTGTTACTCCTTCCAAAATGAATCACATCACACTTTTCTGCATTAAACTCCATTTGCCACTGCTCAGCCCAGCTCTGCAGTTTATCTATGTCCCTCTGTAACCTGCAACATCCTTCCGCACTGTCCACAACTCCACCGACTTCAGTGTCATCCGCAAATTTACTCACCCATCCTACGCCCTTCTCCAGGTCACTTATAAAAATAAGAAACAGCAGTGGCCCCAAAACAGATCCTTGTGGTACACCACTAGTAACTGAACTCCAGGCTGAACATTTGCGATCAACCACCACCCTCTGTCTTCTTACAGCTAGAGAATTTCTGATCCAAACCGCTCAATCACCCTCAATCCCATGCCACCATATTTTCTGCAATAGCCTACCATGGGGAACCTTATCAAACGCTTTACTGAAATCCATATACACCACATCAACTGCCTTGCCCTCATCCACCTGTTTAGTCACCTTCTCAAAGAACTCAATAAGGTTGTTAGGCCCAACCTACCCTTCACAAAACCGTGTTGACTATCCCTAATCAAATTATTCCTGTCTAGATGATTATAAATCTTATCTCTTATAATCCTTTCCAAGACTTTGCCCACAACAGAAGTAAGGCTCACTTATAGTTCCGTGGGAGCTAGTAAACCTAGGTTTAGAAAAATGGGATAGGCAAGGACTTATTTGGCGAGTTTGTAAACATTGAGGATTCAAATAAGTATTGTGGGAAGGTACAAAATGCAGTCTTGATGGTTCACTGGATGTAGGGTGCAAAGGCAATCACGGTTGACCATGGTACCAAGATTACAAAGCACTGTGGAATTAGGCACAGGATTGTGTTATCTATTCAGGTGGCTTCAGGTAAGAATAAGTGGGTAGAAAAGATTGCCACAAAACTAATATTTTGCCTTCCAACTGATAATTCTGCATAGTGTGAATTAAGTGCAGGAAAAACTTTCTCAAAATAAAAAGCATAAATATTGGAGATCTGAAATAAAACAATAGTGCTAAAAGTACACAGCAGGCCATTCAACATTTCTGAAAAAGGACAGGTTAGTTTTTCAGTGCACAAGGAGGCTATTCGGCCCATCAAGTCAGCACCGACCCTATGAAAGAGCACCCTACCTAGACTTACTACCCTGCCCTATCCTTCAAACCCCATAACCCCACCTAACCAGCACATCTTTGAGTTGTAGCAGGAAACCGGAGCTCCCGGGGGAAACGCACGCAGATACGAGGGGAACATAGAACATAGAACATAGAACAGTACAGCACAGAACAGGCCCTTCGGCCCTCGATGCTGTGCCGAGCAATGATCACCCTACTTAAACCCACGTAACCCGTATACCCGTAACCCAACAATCCCCCCCATTAACCTTACACTACGGGCAATTTAGCATGGCCAATCCACCTAACCTGCACATCTTTGGACTGTGGGAGGAAACCGGAGCACCCGGAGGAAACCCACGCACACACGGGGAGGACGTGCAAACTCCACACAGACAGTAAGACTGGAATTGAACCCGGGTCCCTGACTATGTGAGGCAACACTGCCAACCACTGTGCCACCTTTCAACTGAGACCTTTAATTGGAATGGAATTCTGATAGTGAGAGAGTTATCTGTGCAATTTTAATGGACGGGATTCTCCAGCCTCCCTGCCACATGTTTCTCAGTGGCGCGCCGTTCGCTGCCGGCAGAATTCTCTGGTTCTGCCACTGTCAATGGGAGTTCGCATTGTAGCGATTCCACACCTCCGGACAACCAGTGGGAGGGGTTCGCTGCCGAAGGAACCAGAATAGCCCGCTGGTGCGAACGGCTGGAGAATTATGGCTAATGAGTTTGTAAAGCGGTCAATTAATTACCGTACAAGGTGATGTGAATGTTAAGATTATGTGCCCCTGATGTAAGGGTTTTACTAACAGACAAATCTAAGAGAACAATATATTTTTTCAATTTTTGACTCCCACTCTGCCGATTAATGTAGAACAATGGTGGCTGCCTATCAGCTGAAATCACTGTGACACAGGAATAATAGTAACTAGCCAAGTAATTATGCACAGGCATTAATACGACAATTCTGAGAATTTCAGAATGAGGGAAGGTCAATTAGATTTGATAATAGTCAATCACATATATAACCTTTTTAGAATTTCAAGCAGAGTTCGCTATCAAAAACCTTGACATTGCACCACAGGATACTAACGTACATAAGCTTAACGTGTTATCTGAAAATATGCTGCTACTTAAAGCTGTAAATCATCAGGTTAGCCTGTTCCTGCCCCATTGACCTTATTTTTTATTGTCTTGACTCCCTGACCAACTCCTGTATCACCATTAAACCTCACCCCCTTCCCGTGGCACCTTCCTTTGCAAACACAGGAGGTGTACCACTTGCCCCATTTATCTCCTCCTTCCTCACTGTCCAAAGCCCAAAATAATCCTTCCAGGAGAAACAGTGATTTACTTGCGCTTCTTTCAATTTAGTCTGCTGTACTTGGTGCTCACAATGCCACCTCCTCTACAAGGACTTTGCTGTCAAGACCAAAATGCCGACTGGGTGACCGCTCAATCGCAAGCAAGATCCCGATTTCCAGCCACTTGCCATTTCAATCCACCACTGGAGACCAAGTGTGATTACCATGCCAGGGGCTCGGAAGCCATTGGAGCTCCTGGCTGGTCGGGGGAATGATAGGGCATATGCCAGTCAAAGGGTGAGGCCATAAAGGATGCGGACTATTAACAGGAGGGGGTTGGGAGGCCATTTGGTGACCCCATAGTGGGGTGTCACTCACCTGAGGGGGGCTGATGCTGTCTCGAAGGAGCAACTCTTTGCTGGTGAGAAGGAGGTGCGGCCTGAAGGGAGACCCTTTGAGGGGGGCGTTGATGCTGGTGAGAATGGTGGTGTTGGGAGAGGCACTGAAGCTCAGTTACCTGAGATGTTTGGGGGGGGGGGGGGGGGGGGGGAGAAATGTTGCACTGTCACTTTGGGATCGGGGATGACCTTTAATCTCTGTGAAGCTGTCTTCAGTTCCCACACATTACTTCTTTGGTGCGTTTCAGCCTGGCTCCAAATAAATGACTCAATGTGGGTGAATTGCGAAAGGAGATACACTGGTTTTCCCGCCCGAAATGGCACGTTGTCATTTTTAGGAGAAGTCCACTCTTTGTTTTTCTACTACTATCATTACCACTCCCTTTGCCTTTGGCCCCATGACATCTTTGTCATTTAATCTCCTCTGTCCTCTAACCGATCCATGACCTCTTTTGCTCCACCTGCCCCATCCCGCTTTTCAACAGCATAAAACACATCACATTCCTGCCTCTCTTCAGTTCCAACGGAGAGTCATATTGTACTCGAACCATTAACTCTGGGCGCGATTCTCCGCCCCCCACACCGGGTGGGGGAATAGGGGGAGGGCCTCCCAACATTTTTCACGCCCTCCCGCCCGACCCACGCCATGAATCGCCGTTTTTTATGGCGAGCGGCGATTCTCCGAGGCTGATGGGCCGAGCGGCCGGGCCTTCACGCCTCTTTCAGCACGGCAGCAAACACACCTGCTCGCTGCCGTCGTGAAACGGGCGCCAGATGCCCATTTGGGGCATCTGGGGGCCCGATTGGCAGGCAGTACCACGGCCGTGTGAAGCGGGCATAGGCCCGCGATCGGTGGGCACCGATCGTGGGCCGTGCGTCCGTAACGGACGCACTCTTTTCCCTCTGCCGCCCCGCAAGATCAAGCCGCCATGTCTTGCCGGGCGGCTGAGGGAAAAGGCGGCAACTGCGCATGTGCGGGTTGGCGTTGTCCAACCTGCGCATGCGCGGCTGACGTCATCGGCCGCGTCAGCCGGCGTGACGCTTGACACGCGGCCTTGACGACCGTCGTCAAGGCTGCGCCGCCATGACGCACGGGGCCGCGCTCCTAGTCCCGCCTGGGGGGGAGAATCGGCCCCGGAAATGGGTGTGAAGGCTGCCGTGGGTCACGGCCTGTCCCACGGCAGCCTTTACGATTCTCTGCATTTGTGGAGAATCTCGCCCTCTGTTACCCTCTCCACAGATGCTGCCAGACCCGCATTGTTTTTCCGTAACTTTCTGTTTTATTACAAATCACCAGCATCTGCAGTATTTAACTTTTATTCTAGTTCAACATGACGGGTGAGGAACTAGGAGGATTTGCCAAGCATTCTTGGTTACTCCTATCCCTAATCAGCATATAGGTAACAAATGAGTGTAGGAACACAATAAATAGGAAGAGGCCATTCAGCCCTTCAAGACTGCTTCACTGTTTAATGTAAAATGGACTGTTTACAACACCCTTGAAGCAATATTTTGGTGTGTGAAATTACAAATCATTAACACAAAAACCGTTCCATAACCAGATTGGGCTGTAATGTGTGTAATCTTATTGGAGATAGGATGAAGGGGGGGGGGGAGGGGGGGGGGGGGGTAGGTAAGGTGGTGCAAACATACAAATGTTGCTGTTACCATACCAGCCTCCCCGGACAGGCGCCAGAATGTGGCGACTAGAGGCTTTTCACAGTAACTTCATTTGAAGCCTACTTGTGACAAGCAATTTTCATTTCATTTCATTTCATTCATTTAACAGAGAGGTTATTTCATCAGCTCAGTGCACAGTACAGCTATTAATTTGCTTTTGTGTCTGTATAACTTAGGTTTGTACCAAATTACTAACTACTCTACGTTAAAATTAACCCTGTAAGCACTCTAGATTTGTTTATTTTGCACCTTCTAGTTTAAAGTGTGGGAAATACAAAATATTGCAACATAGATGAACATGGTCGATCCTAAACAAAATCCTCTTTTAAGTGTTGTTCCCTGTTGTACCTTAGTTTACATCTGATGTGTTAGAACATGTCATTTACACCTACTGATTGATTTTTAATATATTGCTTTCAAACCATTGGCTGTTTAGCAAGCAGTGCTGTGAAGCAATGCAATGGAGCAAGTCTTCAAAAATCCAGGCTTATTCAGCTCCCAGTTCTGGACCTTGTAAACTAATTTTCCATTGCTTTTTAGAAAGCATTGCAGTCAAGAATTTGCTTGCAAACTTGGAAGTTGAAACCTGGCTCATAATCGGTAATATTCCTGTAAAGTTTCAGAGGTTTTCCAGCTATGTACTGTACTGTGCCACAGAGTGGAAGGATATGGGTTTGTGTTTGACACTAACTCCTCACAACCTGCTTATTATAAAAAAATAAGTTAGTTTTGTTACAACAGGGCAGCACGGTGGCACAGTGGGTTACCCCTGTTGCCTCACGGCGCCGAGGTCCCAGGTTCGATCCCGGCTCTGGGTCACTGTCCATGTGGAGTTTGCACAAAGGTGTGCTGGTTAGGTGGATTGGCCACGCTAAATTGCCCCTTAATTGGTAAAAATGAATTGGATTCTCTAAATTTATATTAAAAAAAAAAGTTTTGTTACAACAACAGGATATTGGTGAGACCACACCTAAAGTGCAGTGTACTGTTTTGGTTTCCTTACTTATTTGAATTGGAAACAGTTCACAGAATGTTCACTGGCTAATTCCTGGGATGAAGGGCTTGTTCCAGTAGAAAAGATTGAGTAGGTTGGACTATTACTCATTGGAGTTCAGCAGGATGAGGTGATCTTATTGAAAAGTATATACAGCGGGATTCTCCGTTTCTGAGACTAAGTGTTGAAGCCAACACAATTCGTGGACTTTCACGATAGCAAAACTGGTGCCACACCTGGACTGATTCCACTATTGTTAAGGGACTAGCACTGGCGCCATGTGGAACACAATTGATTCCAATGGAAAACGGTGTGGGATTCACTGGGTCCATGACTGACACTCGGGAGGCTGACAAACTACAGCCTCATATATAGCGCGCCCATACAGCTGGCCGGTCGTCTGGGGCCAGACGGCACCTTGGGTTGGGGGGGGGAGGTGGGGGGGGGCCTGTGGGTCACCTAAATGACCTGTAGTCCTAGGTTTACAGTGGGTTCCAGTGGCGTGTGCAGCTGCATGGCTATCTTGCCGGCTGCGGCAATGGTGTTGTGTGCCCGACCCCACAGCCCGCCTCCTGGCCACCCCCAGCTACTCTGCCATTTCTTGGCAGAAGCCGTCCCACCCCGGCCAGCGGCACAACTGTCAGCAAATTATGGCGATGTTCCACAATTTCCATACCCCGTTCTCTCCCTCAGCAACCACGACGCCGGTTTCACGATTTTTAAAAGCACAAGTGAGCCGTGCCATTGGGAACTCGGCCCATTTGAGGAAGAGAATCGCGGAGGCACCCGAGAATTCCAGGTCCGCTAATTATATGCAAACAGTGTCCACTGTACGTCCGTTCCGGGACACATAGATGGCACTTACACGGTAATGGAGAATCACGATTTGGCGTCAAATCAGCGCATCCCCCGATTTTGGTGTCGGAAACTATTCTCTGCCCAATCGCATTTCGCGATTTCGGTGTCGGCAAACGGACAATCCTGTCCATGATTCTGAATGGGCTTAATAGGGTAGATACTAAGAGGACGTTTAATCTCGTGGGGGGAATTTAAAACCCTGGCACATGCCCATCCTGTAAGTCCTGTATAAGATATGACACCCTCCATACCAGGGATCATCGCAGTAAACCTTTGAACTGCCTCCAATGAAATAGTATCTTTCCTTAAATAAGGGGACAAAAAGTCACAATACTCCAGATGTGGTTTCACCAGTACCTTGTACAGTTGCAGCAAAAACTTCCTGACTCTTATACTCCAACCCCCTTGAAATAGTGGCGAACATTCCATTAGCCTTCCTGATTACCTGTTGCCCCTGTGTGCCAGCTTTCTGTGTTTCATGCACAAGTAGCCCCAAGTCCCTTTGTGCTGCAGCTTTCTGCAATTTTTCTCCATTTAAATAATACTCCGTTCTTCTGCACACTCTGCGTTGGCCAAGACATCATGATATTAAATAGCACTGAAGCAGCCTGCAAAACCTGTCAGTGAACAAACTACTTCATCAGCTGCTTCTTAGGAAATCTGTACTCCCATTTGACACTAACTGAACCGCTTTGTTTCAGCACACTGCTTGGCAGAAAGCATCTCTTATGCTTCTAGGTTTATTCTACTGTGAATCTTGCTTTAATTGAATATTTTACAAGTTTCAAAAGATCCTAGCTTAATTTAATTCCTATAACACTTGGTCATGTCTTTCAGAAACGTTCTGTTCAGCCAGCCCCTATGCATGCTACGCAGACCCAGCAAGATTCCTCAACTAGTAATAAGGTGAATGATTAATAAATCACTTTGGTCGTGTTGATTGAGGGAGCAATGTTGGCCACGTTACTTGGAGAACTCCCAATTATTTTTCCCTTTCTCTTATTGCCATGGGATCTTTAACATCCATCCAAACAGGTTGGTTTTGCATCATATCTCAAGTGTCGCACATCCAACGGCACAGCACTTCCTCAATACTGCACTAGAAATTCAGTGTTGAACACAAACAGCTGTTACACATCTTGACCCCACAGTCTTCAGGGAGTGAATCAAAGTGGCTAGCAACTGAGTCAAATTGACACAATGTGGACAGTTTGGATTTATCAGATTCATTCAAAAATGTGCTACTTTGCTTATGCCTGTTGGAGGTTCCCATTGTTCATTACTTTATACATAAAAAAGGATTTCTCTCGGCATATTCACACGTTCTGAGTCTGGATCGTAGGCTGCAGTATTTAGTTACTAGCCTGGAATAAAGCCGTTCCACAGGCCAGTCTTCGAGGAAATATTCCTAAGTCGTTTAGATGTCAGTTGTTTTCAAGTCTCTCAAGATAGTCATTTGCTGGTTCCTTTCCTCATTAGTTCAGAAGCCACTTCAGGTTGGAGGAGGCCTTGTGGCAAAGTGGGTCGCGTCCCTCTCTCTGAGCCAGAAGCTCCAAGTTCAAGTCCCACAGCAGGACTTATTTACCACAAAAATGTGTTCATACAGCAGCCAAACAGAGTGGTGCCCCTCAAGCTAACTTCAGGCAATGCACCCATTCAAGCTTCAGGCTAGTATTCTGTTCCAGGAAATGCAAGCTACAGAAAATAGACATAAGCATGTGCTTTGTCTGCCTCCTGCGTTTCTAGATGCAGTAAGTCTTCTAAGTCTAAGTAAGAGTCTTCAGGTTGTCTCCTGGCCAGAAAGATTTAAAAAAAAAGTTTTTGTATATTGCTATTAATATCATTCCGTTATTTATTTATTTTTGGACTATAATTGGCGCTCTCAAAATAGGGGCATTTTCATTTTTCGTGTTCATTCTTAGAATGAGACTAATGTTTATTTGCCATCTCTAATTGCCTTTTAGTAGGTGGAGATGAGTTGCCTTCTTTGACCTCTGCAGTCCACGTGAGCTGAGATGATTGGCCTCCAACAACCACAACTTTTTTCCTTTGTGCTATGCATGACTTTAACTAGTGGAGAACTTTGACCTATTAATTCAATTTTGCTAGGATTCCTTGATGTCAAACTCAGTCAAATTGTGCCTTGATGTCAAGGACAGTCATGCTCACCTCACCTCTAAAGTGCAGCTTTCAATGTCAAAACAGTAAACTATCAAAATTACTTCTTACTATTAAAGAAGGGAACGATTTTTACATTAAATTATGTTGTGTATATTTCTATTTCAGCAAGCTAATCTGCTAAATATACAAGATGCTAAACTGACACTTACTGTTCTGGTGATGAAACAAAGACCCAAACAGATCACAGGTATGTGTCAGAATTACGTCCGTGAGCTTGTACTTAGAGCATCTTCAAAATGTCTCTATTTTTAGGAACACTTACTGGTAGTGGGGATTTATAATGAGTTACTGCTCACTTAAGTTGGTGCTCTGTAGTCAGAAAATGCATGTCTGATGGTTTGTTGTTAAAAACCAGATGCAATTTAGCCAAAGGACCAAGGTTTGGTTTTCAATCTGTGTTGAATTAGTCTCAACAAGGATTGCACTGTGGGTTAGGCAATGTTGTACCATTCTCCATTAGAAAATAGATTCACTTGTGAATCAGGTCAATTGGCTGAGGCAGCATAGGCTGGGAGTGCATGTAAAACCATGGAACGTATTTAATGTAGCCAATGAGGATATTACCCACTGGCTGGAGAGCCGGCATTAGCCCCGCATCACCTCCTTTGGGGAAGGCCTGCTGAATTAAGTGCCTCTCAGACACTAGGCTCAATTCTGTGAAAAAATGACTAAGTGTCATTCTGGGTGGGACCGGTGAGGTGATTTCCGCTGGATGTATGGGCGCAATCCAGATCGCAATTCACCCACAGTCAGGACGTGATTTAACTAAATGGTCCCCCCCTCGCCCACGCAGGGCAGCATTCCCTGCCCGATCACCGCCCTGCACAAAATGCCAGTTTTACACCTTCGTAATGCCAGGCTGGCACCCAGGTGGCGCTGCCAGAGTGCCCAGGTGGAATTAGCAGTGCCAGGGTACCACCCTGCCCAGAGTGCATGCACATAGTGGCCCGAATCCCCTGGGAGACCCCCACGAGTTCCATAGAGAAAATGCTGGAAAATCTCAGCAAGTCTGGGAGCATCTGTAGTGAGAGAAAAGAGCTAACGTTCGAGTCCGATGACTCTTTGTCAAAGCTAACAGACAGAGAAAGTGGGAAATATTTATACTGTGGAGTGAGAATGAAAGATGAGTCAGAGCCATAGAAACCCAGGGAAACCAGGTGCCAATGGCCACAGAAACCAAGGGGAAAGAGTGCTAATGGCAGTCCCCAGAGAGGACAAAAGATGTGAAAGGTCAAACATCCGGGAAACTAACATCAGAGGATGAACTGTAGATGTGGGAGGAGGGGAAAGGGAGCAAAGAGGAGAGAGGTGAAAGAAAGGTGGATAAGATTGGGGGGGCTATAAATGCATATTAAGAAAGAAATGGTAAAATACAGTTAAAATGAAATAAAAACAAATGGGTCGAGGTGGGATAGAGCTGATCATCTGAAGTTGTTGAATTCGATGTTCAGGCCTGAAGGCTGTAGCGTGCCTAACTGGAAGATGAGATGTTGTTCCTCCAGTTTACGTTGCGCTTCACTGGAACATTGCAGCAGGCCATGTGGGCCTGGAAGCAGGGTCTTTTGTGAAAATGGCAAGCACCAGGAAGGTCAGGGTCCTGAATGCGCATAGAGCGAAGATGCTCAGCAAAGTGATCACCCAGTCTGCGTTTGGTCTCTCCGATATAGAGGAGACCACATTGGGAGCAGCGAATGCAGTAGACAAATTGGAAGTGATGCAAGTGAAACGCTGCTTAACCTGGAATGAGTATTTTGGGGCCTGGAATGTCAAGCAACTTATCCACCAATCTTATCCACTTTGATGTTTGTGGTGTCGATGGTAGCTATGATGTGGAGATGCCGGCGTTGGACTGGGGTGAGCACAGTAAGGATCCTTGGATAGGATCTCCAAGAAGATCGCGCATATAGACACTGACATTAAGTTTCTACAAAGATGCAAGAAAGCAGACAAGATCCCGAAAGGGCTACCTGCAAATGCTCGCATTCAAAGCATTGTCTTGCATCTTTGACTTTGTCTATATATATGTTTCTGGAACTTATCTCTTCATTCACCTGAGGAAGGAGCTGCGCTCCAAAAGCTAGTGTTTGAAACAAACCTGTTGGACTTTAACCTGGTGTTGTAAGACTTCTTACTGTGCTCACCCCAGTCCAACGCCAGCATCTCCACATCAATATTTTCCATGTTCCACATTACACCTGACATGGAAATGCATGATATTAATGAATATTGAAAGACATGACTGGCGGGACCTCCTCTTGTACAAGGATGAGCCTGATACAGTTTAAGTGGTTCACAGGGTGCATATGACTCGGGCGAGAATGAGTGGGTTCTTTCAGGGGGTAGCAGATGAGTGTGAGAGGTGTGGGTGGGGGCCAACGAATTACGCACACATGGTTTGGGGTTATGAAAAATTGGGAAGATTCTGGGCGGGAGTGTTTGCGGTCTTAGCCAGGATAGTGGAGGAGGAGGTGGACCCGGACCCGTTGGTGGCCATATTTGGGGTTTCAGTGAAGCCGGAGCTCATAGAGAGGAGGAAGGACGATGTCGTGGCCTTCGCCTCTCTGATTGCACGGCGGTGAATTTTACTGGAGTGACGGTCAGCATCGCCACTGGCGGTAGCGGCTCGCTTGGGTATCGTAAACGACATCCTGCAGTTGGCGAGGATAAAGGGCGGAATTCTCCCCTCCCGCACGGAATCGGGAAGGCCGTCGTGAACTCGGCCGAGTTTCACGACGGCCTCAGAGACCGCTCCTCGCACCTTATTCACCCCACCCGGGGGGCTAGGAGCGGTGCTCCGTAACTCTCGTCCGCCGGGCCTTGACGCAATGGCGGCGCCTAAGTGACGTCAGCCACGCATGCGCAGGTTGGCCGGCTCCAAACCGCGCATGCACGGCTGACGTCACGACGGCTGACGGCTCCAACCCGCGCATGCGCGGTTGCTGTCATCCCCTCCGCTGCCCCGCAAGACGTGGCGGCTTGATCTTGCGGGGCGGCGGAGGGGAAAGGGTGCGTCGCTTTGAGACACCGGCCCGACGATCGGTGGGCACCGATCGCGGGCCAGTCCCCTCCTGAGCACGGCTGTGGTGCTCACTTCCCTCTCCGCCCCCCACAAGCTTCAAACGAGCATTTGGTGCCCATGTTCACGACGGCAGCGACCAGATGTGGTTGCCCCCGTCATGAACCGGTCGGCAACGACAGGCCGCTCGGCCCATCCGGGCCGGAGAATCGCCGGTCGCCATGAAAAACGGCGAGCACCGATTCTTCCGAGCGGGGGTGGGAGAAATGCGGGGGGACGACTGGGGAGGCGTGTCGTGAGTCGCTCGGCCCTCCCGCGATTCTCCCACCCGGTGTGGGGAGCGGAGAATCGGGCCCAAAGTATGAGTTAAGGGGCTCTGCAGTGGGGGTTGAGAAAATGTGGGGGATCTTTGTGACCGTGTTTGAGGGGCTGTTCGTCGCTGGGGGGGGAGGGGAAACAATCTGAACAGACTGTAATAGTTGATTGGAAGTATGGTTCCCAGGGTGTTTATTTGCTGTAACCTGTTTTGATACATGTTTGTATTAAAATATATTTAAATAAAAAGAAAGACATGACTGTGCCATCCATGAGCTCTGCCTTTTTAAAAACCTGATCAATTTAACACCTGCGTTGTGTTTTTCCCCACAACCTTTCAGCCATGGAGCTGTCCTTACCTTCTTAAGCACTGATGTTTCATTATGAATATGCAGTGTACTGGTATTAAGCTTTCAAGAGCAAGAAATTATTTTGGTTCCTCTTATTCTGAAGATGCTCAATCGTGCCGAGATATGGTTCTAAAGATACAGGCAGAGCCTCTGATGCTTCACTTGTTCACGATTGGCCCCAGAATCTGAGTTATTTAATAATAATGAATCTGAAAAATACAAGACGTAGCTGAAGAGGCAGATTTTGAGGTTGTGTTTGAAGTTTGGGGAAAGAATTAGCAAGGCAGAAATTATTTGGAAAGGGGATTCCCAGAGCAACAGCATTTTGGCTCAAGGCAGTGCTGCAGGTGGTAGAGTAAAGGAATGGGAGGACTTGTAATAGACCAACAGCAGAAGAGTTGAGTGTCCAAGCTGGGATATAGAGCTTGAGAAAATTGCAGAGATGCAATTAGTCAATTACAGTTGGACAATTAGTGATGTATTTATATGGGTTCTCCATGTGGGTGTGACCAATTAAACATACCTCTATTCCCTTGTATTTCACCTAATTAAAATGCCACTAAACCTACAGTGGTTTGACAAAATGAGTTTTACTTTTAATATAGATTATCTTTGGAAGAATCCATTTGACGCCCTTCAGAAGCTTGATGATGCCAACATTATTGGTACAGGCCAAAATCATGTTATTTCTGCTCAGCAATGGATTGAGGAAAAGAAAATATTTGAAGAAATGTATGATACCTATCTTTCTAAAGACACCAGCGAAGAGAGTGAAGAAAAGCAAAGGTTTGTTTTATTATTAATATTTTGACTTTAACAAGTTTGCACCAAAGTTGCAGAATTGAGCACCCTAAGGCCAGATTTGGATTAAAGGGACTGAGCGACTGACATTGCGACAAGAATTGACTTTATGCATCATAGATCATAGAATTTACAGTGCAGAAGGAGGCCATTCCGCCCATCGAGTCTGCACCAGCCCTTGGAAAGAAATCTCTACTTAAGCCCACTCCTCTGTAACCCAGTAACCCCATCTAACCTTTTTGGACACTAAGGCAATTTAGCATGGCCAATCCACCAACCTGCACGTCTTTGGACTGTGGGACGAAACCGGAGCACTCGGAGGAAACCCACGCAGACATGGGGAGAACGTATAGACTACGCACAGACAGTGACCCAAGCCGGGAATAGAACCTGGGACCCTGGAGCTGTGCAGCAACAATGCTAACCACTGTGCTACCATGCTCAGTGATCAACCTGGACACCTCACATAGTCCTGTGAATTGGTATGAATATCTCTCGTCCATTCTCCCTGGGAAAATTTGTTTTTGTCCAACAATCAGATTTGCTCCCAGAGAAAATAATTTACAAAACCCTGACTCATCTTGGCAATTGTTCAAGATTCACCACTGATAATTTACCAATGCAGTAGCTGCGATAGAAATGCAGCATCTGCAGCCTTAACATCTTTAATGGCTCAAATGCTTGTCATACCCCATCAGCGAAAGGAGCAATAATATTGGGTAATGAGGGCAGGAAACCCCATTGGAAAGCTGTGCATGGACTGTCAGTGCAGCCAGAACCATGATTAGAACTGCATCACAAGGGTATTGAAAGTGAATCTAAATTCTCTGGATAATGCACATCCTTTACACCTCCGAAGCCTACAATCATTACCGTATCATTGAAATCTATCTGGCTCATCACCTGAGTGTTTGGGATACCATTCTGGCATTTCAGATTGCCTTCCCTCAGATGGCAGCTAGACATCAAGGATATTTTATACAAATAATTGGTACACATTCTCACAACGACAGGATTTGTGCCTGAGTGATGTCAAACCGAAATATCATCAGCTGTTCAAACCTATACTGAACTGTTTAAAAGGAACTTTTTGAAAGACACTGACTAAAGAAGACTGCCAATTGAGCCACTTAAAATTCAAAATATACAATTTGAATTGAGACAGATTAAATGCTTTAAAATGCAAGGCTACATTCCAAGATGAGCCCTAAAGCATGTGTGACAAGAGAGACAATTCCTAGTCCAGATACCTATTGAAATTCAACACTATCTAAGAAAGAGATGTTAAAATGCAAGTGCTGGATATTGATACAATATGCCGCAATCAGACCCACCCAAACCCCTTGGAAATACATAGTCGGTGAGGTTTAACAGGGCAGGCAGGCAGGTCATTAGAACAGAGATTTTTTTCAAGAGACTTCAACAGAAGAGAAAGTATGAAGAGCTCTCTCTCTTTTGGAGCAAATGAATTAATCAGATCGAAGAGTCAATACACCAGAAATCTACCAATGAACGGAGATCTCATAAGAATTGCAACATCAGCGACATCTGACTGAATCCAAGAAAACAGCCACACAGTTTAACAATCTATACCCCAAGGATAATTAAAAGACACTTAATTGTATACCCCTTTACTTTTATTTATTGGACTCGAACATCTCTTATTGCCAATAACTGTGTGTGCCATTGTGTTTTTATTACTTCCTTCTTTCAGGTTCAGTGGCTAATAAATGTGCTCTTTCTATAACTCTAGAAAACCTAATCTAGTTAGCTCATTATTGCTCACTACATAAAAAAGACATTTGGGGAGCGATCTACCCGAATGGGAACTGTAACAACCGCATTTAGCCAGGTGTGTCCCGATGCTCGGAACACTGAGAGAACTCCCATTCAGGTACATGTGGGCCTCAACAGGGAACACCCCGACGAGGCCACACTTAATTCCATTTTCTGCACTGAGGAGCTCCATCACCAGAACTTCTCAGTGCAGAAGGAGATCGAGACACATTTATTAAATGGCATCCTGATCTGTCCACCCTCCCGCAACCCCTCCCCAGGCCCGATCTGCAGAGTGGGGAAAAATTTCAGCTCAGCACCTTGGCAGTGCCAGCTTGACAGTGCCCCTGTCAGTGCCACCTGGGCACCTTATCAGTGCCAGCCTGAAACCCAAGTGGTACTGCCAGGGTGCTATGCTGGCACTGACAGGGTGTCAGGCTGGCACTGCCAAAGTGTGTGGGTGGCACCTGCAGTTCCAAAGTACCACCCTACCCAGAGGGCAAGCACCTGAGAACCTCCAGAACCCTGGGAGAACCCCAAGAGTGCCGTTCCATCTGATCCCCGATTGTGGAGACCAGCATTGAATGACACTCGCCCGAGATCTCCAAGGCGAGGAGGGTTAGATCCCATCCCTTTGGGTAGGTGGAGAGAGTGCATATTTCTAATATGTACATTTGCAAAAACATGATACACCCACAATGCACTCATTTGCGCAAATATTCTTATACCCTTAACGTTGACTTTCTATCTAACAGTGGCTCAGAAGTACAACAGGGAGGGGAAGAACCGGCAGTGCTGAAAACCTTGAACGTACATGAAATTATAGACTCTTACTGCACAGAAGAGGGTCAATCGCCTCATCCTGCCTATACCACCCGATGAAAAAGTGGTCCAATTTAACTTTTTTCTCTACAAAGTTTAAAAAAAAAATTAGAGTACCCAATTAATTTTTTCTAATTAAGGGGCAATTTAGTGTGGTCAATCTGCACACCCTGCTGCCCCTCTATAAAATTGTTTTAAGCTAAATTGGCGGGGAAAAATCTTATTGACACCAGATATGAGGTAGGTCAAATTCCCACCAGATCTGAAATTGGGCTGTGCTTTTAAGAATGGATTTCAGGTTTTTTTGAAGCAGTAGTCTCCAAGAACTGGGGCGAAATTCTCCGACCCCCAGCAGGGTCGGAGAATCGCCTGGGGCCGCCGAAAATCCCGCCCCCGCCGTGGCAGAGATTCTCCGCCACCCGGGAAGTGGCGGCGGCAGGAATCTCGGCACTCCGATCGGAGAGGCCCCTGCGGTGATTCTCCGGCCCGGATGGGCCGAAGTCCCGCCGTTGGGAGGCCTCTCCCGCCGCCGAGGTTTAAACCACCTCTGGAACGGCGGGATCAGCGGCGCGAGCGGGCCCCTGGGGGGGTGGGGGGCGGGGGGGGGCGATCGAACCCCGGGGGGTGCCCCCACGGTGGCCTGGCCTGCGATCGGGCCCCCCGCTCAGACTCAGACTCCGGGCCAGTGCCCTGGGTGCACTATTTTCATCCGCGTCCGCCACGGCCTCCGCCATGGCGGAAGCGGAAGAGAACCCCACATCGCGCATGCGCCGACCGGCGAAAGCCTTTCGGCCAGCCCCGCTGCCGGTTTTTTGCACCAGTCTTCTGGTGCTAACCGCTCCGGCGCGGAGCTGGCCCCCAAAGGTGGGGAAAATTCCCCACCTTTGGGGAGGCGCGACCCCTGAGTGGTTGGCACCACTCCCCTACTCCGGGACCCTCCGTTACGCCGAGTAGGGGAGAATGCCGCCCCTGATTTCACACTAAAATCCACCGCAAAAAGACAGTGATTTAAAGGGCCTCTATTTTTAATATTTCTTTATAATGGAAATTTATGTTGCTTTAAATTGGTTACTGCAAAGCTGATCGCAGCCAGTCCAGATGATGCAAAATAGGATTCCCCCCATTTGTAGCTTCTGAATATTTAGTAGAGTTTGTTTCTTGATATACAGCCCAGATATCTGAAGAATAAGGATTTACCATTTCATGTATAACATTGCACCTTGTACATTGTAAAAAGAAACGTGAATCTCTGGGCACGATTCAGCCACTGAGTTGTGCCCAGCATGGAGCCAGGCGCGGCGGTTGAATCCCGGGAGTGCTCCAAATCGGACTTCACGCTGGGCCAGTCGTGAGTCACCCGACTTGCTCGGCTCATTAAATATCCCGATGCTGCATTCACCCAGCGCCCAGGAGTCAATGGCAACGCCTACCAGACCTTAACCAGGTATCGATTAGTCCAGGTTTCAACAAGCATGGAACAGGCATGCTAGCATACCGGGGTTGGTTGGGGTGTGGGGGAGGGGAGGGGGTCTCGGAGGCCATTGTAGCTCCCCGGGTGATTGGGGTCAGGACAGGCTAGTACTCTGGAACTCCCACTGGCACCCGGGCATCTGACAGTGCTACTCAGGCAATGTCAAAGTGTGGCCTTGACCGGGATGAAACTCCGAATGGCCCAAAAGAATGGCTAAGTGCTGTTGAATAGCGGTCTCCATTTCAACATTGCAGCTGTTGCCGAAAACCCTGCCTAACGCACCCAAAACCACACTTTGAAATTTTCCATTGAATTACGTCGTTTGTTTCACCAGTCAGCTAATAAGCTGGGGCTTGTTGAATCTCTGACAATGCAATTTTATGTGTAAACCCTGCATCATGCACATCAGCCCAAAACAATAATCAGATACTATGGACTAAACCAAACTTTTAATATATTTTATAGATTGGTGAATAGATTCTATAAGTTTTGCTCATTTAGCATTTTTAACCAAAATATGTATACATTTTTGCATTAATCATTTTATTATAGAAGTAGCTTTAGCAAAATAAACATTTTCAATTGTTTCAGCCAAGCAACATTTCATTTTCTTAACCTTGGACGAATTTTTCCAGTGGGCCTGGAACAGAGAACCCAATTTGGTAAGATGGTCTTAATACAAAAAAGGTATACGTTTTATTTCTGTTTATCTATTTATTTTTTACCAATGGATAAGTCTCCCTTTAATGTGTCTCCCATTTCTTAAGTTACCCTTGACATCCATAGTCCATCCAACCTGTAGCTAATAACAAGGCTGGAGTAATTTTTTTCAATTCAGCAGTAATAAAAGCTGCTTGACGTTGACCCAGTGCCTTCCCATAGCAATCCACCTGAGGTTGGAAACTGAGTGCCCCATTCTTCACCTTGGATTTTAAGATTATGCCAGCCTAGTGTTTACCTAAAACCTCCCATTGACAGCTCTCCTGAGATTGGGATTGCCATGGGCTGGAGATTCAACCTGTATTCTACTGCCACTGGTCTTTTATTTTAAAATCCATCTTTCTGACATTTCAAGTAAAATGCTGAGGAGAATGTTTTCGAATTATTTCTGTATGAATGCACATCAAGGTGAGATATTAGTGTTGGGAATACAACAATTTCCATTTCAAGCATCTGTCAGCACCAAATACAGGTGTTGGGAAATGCAAAGTAAAGCTCCCTCCCTCAACACTATTCTAATAATGCATCCAACCCCAACATTGAAACTACCTCTCTTACGACACCAAAAAGTTTCCATCTGCAAACCTATGCTTTTTGACCGTAATCACCAATTCACCATTAGTTATGGGCGGCTTTGTGATGTGGGTTCGTGCACACTTGGAACCAGATTAAATTTCCCAAATTTATTTTGCATGGAACCCTTGCAGTTGGAGATAGTTGATTGATCTGGCTGTATTTTTGAACCCTGGAGAGTCCTTTCAAAGTTGGGGCTTGATGCGTTATTGGGACAGTGTAGAAGGAGCTTTATTATCCATTGCTGATCCCTGAGAGTACGTGATGCTGACACTACAGTCTGAACTGTCACACAGATGGAGAGGGGCCCTGGCTTAGCCAAAATGGCACCGGAAGACTGAATGAAATAGTGCTACCCCTGAACCTCTTCCCGCAATTTTTGCTGCATCTGAACTGTTTCCAGAGTCGTCGGGCACAACTTTCATCCCATCCTGCCACATCTAAATGAAAATTGGACCATCTGGGCTGTTTTCCAGGAGTTAGGTTTCCAGGGCAAGAAATTCTCCTGGTGCTAGGTACTTAATTCCCAGCATCAATATCACTCGCCGAGATGAGCACCAAAATGTAATCCAAGGATATCCTGATCAATGTCAATGAAAAAGATTGCGCAAAACATGCTGGGCTGGATTCTGTCCCTTTAAGGAGTGTATGGATGGTTTTTGAGGTGAATGGGAAAGTTTTATAGTGGCAATGTCACAGAACTAGCTGTCCAGAGCTAATGCGTGGGAGATATGAGTTCAAATCCCACCATAGCAGCTGGTAGAATTTAAGTTCAATTAATATAATCTGGGATATAAAGCTAGATTCAGTAATGACCATGAAGCTATCATTGTCATTAAAAACCTAGCTGGTTCACTAATGTCCTTTAGGGAAGGAAGTCTGTCGTCCTTATCTGGTCAGTCCTCCATGTAACTTCGGACCCATAACAATGTGGTTGACTCTTAACTGTCCCCTGAAACGGTCGAGCATGACACTCAGCACAAGAGCAATTAAGGATGGGCCTTGCCAGCGATGCCATACAGGAATAATTAAAAAAATATATTATTGTGGACTTGTTGAACTGATCTGATTTTCCTTCTAGGTATTCCCAATACTTTATGTGTGTGGTGGCATGGCAGTCATGTTCTACTCCATTACGCACTGAAAATACCAGTGGGGAAAGAAAAGATAGGTATAAATAATATTCTGTACAATGAGAGTGGGCTCTGAACAATTGAATTAACCCTTTACAGGAACTGCCCAGATAAAATTGGGATTCCCATGTACATAAATAGCTTCATTTGAAATGTGTTATGGACAGATTCTATCGATGAAACTTAGACCAATGTAGTTACTCTTGCCACAAATAACTGTCCTATTTCTATGTCTGCAATTGAATCAAGTGCCAATAAATGTAAATCCTTTCTTCAAAGTTCCACACAGAACCAAAATCTATAGGCGCAATTCTCCCAAACATTTCTAAGTAGGGCCTCCGGCAGGAAACCTGGTGCGATTCCCGGTGGTTGGGTCAGCACGATCCAGATTGCAATCCACCCACACTTTGAATTTTTTTGGAGGGGGTCACTGGCACAGAGAGGGGCAGGGCCTAATCATGCAAGCAAGCCTGACTTCACAAAGATCAGGCTGCCGTTTTTAAAAGGAGCCCTGATCTCAAAGTGGCAGGAAAGGCCCCACCCCTGCCATCACCATTGCCAGCATCAGGGATTCAGGATTCCACCACTCTCCACCACTATTCTCACTGGCATCAACGCTCCCTTCCCTGCCTTCCCTGTACCCCCCAAGGATCGGGAGCCCTCCCAATGGGTCTCTGTTCACCACCCCCCCCCCCCCCCCCCCCCCCCCCATCACCGCCCCAGGTGAACGACCTCACTGTGGGGTTGCCAAATGCCCCTCACTTCATGCTTCCCCACACCTTCAGTTCCCCCCCGCCACACCTCATACTACCCCTTCATGCTCTCCCTTCAGGCCCTGCCCCTTGGTTGTGCCAACCAGGCTGCCACGTCCCCGACCAACTGGACGCTACAATGTCCTCAGAGCCCCTGGTGTAATCATCACATCTGGAGCGGGATTCTCCGACCCCCCCCCCCCCCCCCCCCCCCCCCGGCCAGGTGGGAGAATCGCCGGGGGTCAGCTTGAATCATGCCCCCGGCGTCCTCCCAATTCTCCCGCCCCCCAAAAACCAGCCCGGCGTGAGTCGCTCGCCCGCCTCGGAGAATGGCGGGGTCCGGCGCGTCTCAATGGGTGCCGGGGCCGCCGAATTCTCTGGCTCGCGATGGGCCGAAGTCCCGCCCGTCTGTAGCCGGTCCTGCCGGCGTAAATTAGAGTAGGCCCCTTGCCGGCAGGACCTGGCGCGCGGGCGGGCTTGAGGGTTCCTGCGGGGTCGCGGGGGGATCTGGCCCTGGGAGGTGCCCCCATTGTGACCTGGCCCGCGATCGGGGCCCACCAATCCGCGGGCGGAACTGTGCCGTAGGGGCACTCTATTCCTCCGCATCGGCCGCTGTGGTCCTCCGCGATGGCCGATGTGGAGACGAACCCTCCGCGCATGCGCGGGAATGACGCCAGCACGCGGTGGCGCTCCCGCACATGCGCCGACTCGCGCCGGCTGCCGGAGGCCCTTCGGCGCTGGTTGGCATGGCGCCAAGCCCCTATCCCGACGGCCGGCTGGGCGCCAACCACTCCAGGGCGGGCCGGGCCCCTGAAGGTGCGGAGGATTCCCCACCTTTGTGTCGGCCCGACGCCGGAGTGGTTCTGATGCGACCATCAATTCACACGAAACAAGAAGTAGAAGTAAACTGTGGTTTTAATCGACTAGAACAGTGCCTGCCTGCGACTGCTCTGCTACTGAGAGCCGCCTACAGAGCTACTGCTCTTTATACCTCACCTCAAGGGGAGGAGCCAGGGGCACCAACATGATACATCACAGGTAATACCTTGCAATGGTCCATAGGTGGAGCCCTCATGGGCAACAGCGTGATACAGTTACATACATGGTGAATGGTTAATGCAATACATTCACCCCTGTTCAAAAATGAAGTCCGGCGGGGGTGAAGGGTTCACAAGTTCAGCCTGTCCGGCACCCGGATCGTGCGCTGTGATCGCCGGAGCTCTGGTATGGAAGCTGGCGTGGGTGTCGAACTCATCCGTGCGGGCGTGGGTAATGACGTTGCCAGTGCGGGTACAGACGTGGACTTCGGGAGCGTGTCTTCCGGAGCTTCGTTCCTGTTGCTCGGTGAATTGGGAATGGTGGGGCAGGAGTGGGTGTGGGTGCCATGTAGGCGCGGGGGCGCTAGTCAGTGTAGGTTGGGTGGGGTAAGTTGGGGTGGTGGTGGTAGTGGAGCCTACGGGTGCTAGGTCCCGGAGGGAAACCGTATCCTGTTGGCCGTCGGGGTGTTCTATGTATGCGTACTGGGATTGGTGTGTAGGAGCTGGACCCTCTCAACCAGGGGATCGAATTTATGGCTCCTGACGTGTTTGCGGAGTAGGACGGGCCCCGGTGTCTTCAGCCAGGATGGAAGCGAGGCCACGGAGGTGGATGTCCTGGGGAAAACAAACAGGCGGTCATGACGGGGGCTCGTTTTTGGCCGTGCAAAGAAGGGACCTAATGGAATGGGGTGCGTCGGGGAGGACCTCCTGCCAGTGGGAAACTTGGAGATTCCTAGACCGTAGGGCTAGGGGAATGGTCTTCCAGACCGTCGCGTTCTCCCTCTCCACCTGCCCATTTCCCCAGGATTTATAACTGGTAGTCCTGCTTGAGGCGATGCCCTTACTGAGCAGGTACTGACGCAGTTCGTCGCTAATGAACGACGAGTCCCAGTGACAGTGAACACACGTGGGGAAACCAAGCAGGGTGAAGACACTATGTAGGGCTTTAATGACGGTGGCGGCGGTCATGTCGGGACAGGCGATTGCAAAGGGGAAGCAGGAGAATTTGTCAATGACGTTGACAAAATATGTGTTGCAGTTGGTGGAGGGGAGGAGCCTTTTGAAATCGATACTGAGGCTTTCAAAGGGCCGGGATGCCTTTATCAGGTATGCCTTATCCGGACGATAAAAGTGCGGCTTGCACTCCGTGCAGATCGGGCAGTCACTGGTCATGGCTCTGACCTCCTCAGTGGAGTAGGGCAGGTTGCGGACCTTGATGTAGTGGAGAAGCCGGGTGACCCCTGGGTGGCAGAGGTCAGCATGGCTAGCCCGGAGTCCGTCCTCTTGCGCTCTGGTGCATGTGCCGCGGGCCAGGGCATCTGGGGGCTCATTGAGCTTCCCAGGGCGATATACTATATCGTAATTATAGGTGGAGAGTTCGATCCCCCACCTTAAGATCTTATCGTTCTTGATTTTGCCCCGCTGCGTATTATCGAACATGAAGGCTACCGATCGTTGGTCGGTGACGAGGGTAAACCTCCTACCAGCGAGGTAGTGCCTCCAGTGCCGCACAGCTTCCACGATGGCTTGGGCTTCTTTTTCGACCGAGGAGTGTCGAATTTCAGAGGCGGTGAGGTTGCATGAAAAAATTGCTACTGGCCTACCTGCCTGATTGAAGGTAGCGGTGAGAGCGACCTCTGACGTGTCGCTCTCCACCTGGAAGGGGACAGACTCGTCCACCACGCGCATTGCGGCTTTGGCGATGTCCGCCTTGATGCAGCTAAAGGCCTGGCGGGCCTCGGCAGCCAGTGGGAAGGTGGTGGCCTTGATTAGTGGGCGGGCTTTGTCCGCATAGTTGGGGACCCACTGGGCGTAATAGGAAAAGAAACCGAGGCACCTTTTCAGGGCCTTGTGGGAGTGGGGAAGGGGGAGTTGCAGGAGGAGGTGCATACGGTCAGGGTCGGGTCCTAGAACCCCGTTTCCCATGACGTAGCCGAGGATGGCTAGCCTGGTTGTGTGGAAAACGCATTTCTCCTTTAGGTTAAGGGTTTGGGCGGTCTGGAGAAATTTCTGGAGGTTGGCATCGTGGTCCTGCTGATCATGGCCGCAGATGGTGACGTTGTCCAAGTACGGAAACGTGGCCCGCAGCCCGTACTGGTCCACCACTTGGTCCATGGATCTTTGAAAGACCGAGACCCTGTGTGTGACGCCGAAGGGGACCCAGAGGAAGTGGAAGAGGCGGCCGTCTGCCTCAAAGGCCGTGTAGTGGCGGTCCCCCGGGCGGTTTGGGAGCTGGTGGTACGCAGACTTCAGATCCACCGTGGAGAAAACCTTGTAGTGCGCAATCTGGTTAACCATGTCTGCGATCCGGAGGAGGGGGATACACATCAAGGTGCGTGTACCGGTTTATGTTTTGGCTGTAATCTACAACCATCCGGTTCTTTTCCCCGGTCCTGACAACCAGCACCTGAGCTCTCCAGGGGCTATTGCTGGTCTCTATGATCCCCTCCTGCAAGTCGTTGGACCTCGGACCTGATAAAAGTCCTGTCCTGAATGGTGGCGGCTGGCTTACAGTCAGCGGTGAGATTTGTGAAGAGTGGGGGAGGGTCGACTTTTAGTGTTGCGAGACTACATACGGTGAGTGGGGGTAGGGGCCCGCCGAATTTCAGAGTTAGGCTCTTGAGGTTACACTGGAAATCCAGTCCCAATAGGAGAGGAGCACAGAGGTCAGGGAGTACATATAACTTAAAATCAGCGTACTCGGCACCCTGTATTGCTAGGGTTGCGGTATTGCACCCCTGAAACTGCACCGAGTGCGACCCAGAAGCGAGGGAGATGGTTTGGTGTGCCGGGAAGATTGGGAGTGAGCAGCATCTTACCATGTCTGGGTGAATAAAGCTCTCCATGCTCCTGGAGTTGAACAGGCAGGGTGTTTCGTGTCCATTTACCCGGACGGTCATCATGGAGCTCCGGAGGTGTTTGGGTCGCGACTGGTCCATGGTGACCGTGCTGAGTTGCGGGTAGCCGGTGTGGTCGGAGGTGCTGGGGTGGTCCCAAGATGGCTGCCCCCATTGGTCGCATGTGTCGGGCGGCGTTGCAGATGGCGTTGCAGATGGCGGCCCCCCACGTGTCGCACGTGACAGGCCGCGTGGGCGAGGAAGGCCATGATGGCGGCCCCCGTAAGTCGCACACGTTGTGCGGGCTTGAAGATGGCTGCCTCCACGGATTGCACGAGGCCGATGATACATCCGGGGGCGGAACCGGTAGGCAAGCTGCTACACTGCGGGCCTGTGAGTCTGAGGGTTGGGCCTGCGATTTTGGAGTTTCGACCTGGCCAGGCAAACCTTAGCAAAATGTCCTTTTTTCCCCGCAGTCGCTGCAGTTTGCGTTCCGGGCTGGGCAGCACAGCCTGGGGTGCTGATGCTGGCCGCAGAAATAGCAGGGTAGCCCTCCGTGTTGGGCGGGCAGCCGTGCGGTACAGGCCTGGGGTATTCTTTGGTCGGGGGTCCACGAGGGAGTCGCGTGATCCGACGGGAACACGTTGAGGCTTTGGAACGCTACTTCTAGGGAGGAGGCTAGCTTTACCGTCTCTTCCAGGTCTAGGGCCCCCTTCTTGAGTAGGCGCTGTCTCGCATAGTTGGACCTGACCCCAGCCACGTAGGCGTCCCGGACTGCGAGGTCCATATGTTGAGTGGCCGTAACGGCCTGGTAGTTGCAACTTTGCGCAAGGATTTTGAGGTCGCGTAGGTACTCCTTCAGTGATTCCCCAGGGCGTTGTCGGCGCGTAGTGAGGAGATCGTTCACTGGCCTTACATATAAGCGCTTCAACATCGCGAGCGCGTCTGCGTAGGTGGAAGCTCACTCGGGTTTAACAGAGATTCGATAGCTCACCCGGGCGTGGAGGAGGCTCAGCTTCTGATCGTCGGAGACGGAAGGCGGGGAGGAGGCTGCGAGGTAGGCCTCGAAACAGCGGAGCCAGTGCGAAAAAAATCACTTTCGCCTCCGCAGCTTGCAGGTCGAGTTCCAGTCGTTCAGGTTTGAGGGCCGATTCCATTGTGGTGTTGTAGTCGATTAAATTGACACAAACAAGGAGCAGAAGTAAACTGTGGCTTTAATCGACTAGAACAGCGCCTGCCTGCGACTGCTCTGCTACTGAGAGCTGCCTACAGGGCTACTGCTCTTTATACCTCCCCTCAAGGGGAGGAGCCATGGGCGGAGCCCACAAAGGCACCAACATGATACATCACAGGTAATGCCTTACAATGGTCCATAGGTGGAGCCCTCATGGGCAAAAGCGCGATACAGTTACATAAATGGTGAATGGTTAATGCAATACATTCACCACAGGTTCACACCACTCCGTCCCACCGGGACCCCATGCCCCGCCAGGTACGGGAGAATCCCGCCCCTGGCTCGGTGGTGGAGACCAGTAGTGATTCCCGCCAGCTTCACATTGTGCCAGCGGGTAGGAGAATATAGGCAACCGGGAGAATCCGGCTTGAAACACTCCCAGCACATTTAAATTAGCATTTCAACATGCTTATCTGGTCCATGCCCAGCAATGGCGCGAGTCAGATTACATCAGCTGGATTGGGCGGGGAGCATCGCACACTGTTTGGCACAGTTCCCGTTTCAAGCCTCTCCTGCTATTCTCCAGACATGACGGTATTTGCGCCAAGTACAACTGAGCCAGAGAATCACCCCTGTCCGTCAGAAATTCTGAATGTCCAGAATAAAGGAAGAGGGTGTGTTTATATAGTCTCTTCCATAGGCTGTTATAATCAAGACTCTCATTGTCATCTTCCAATCAGCTTCATTCATTTAAAGACAATTTGCGACCCTTGATTTTTTCCCATTAGAAAATACAAGCCATTAAAACCCTACCCTCGGCTTCCTTTAACTAGATTTTATTCATTTTCTGTCCTGCCGCTTTCAAACTTGCAAGTTTCCTTTAACATGAGCTTTAGCTTTTCCTCTGGCATCTCAAATGAAATATATGTCTCTGCTGTATGTGTGACTTCTGAGGTTTTTCAAGGTCTTGGTTTAAATGTGGGATTAAAAGAATGTTTCTACTGTTCTTTTGATCTGCAGAACTGGATCCAAAGGCTGATATTGTCTGGCCCAACGCTTCTCCAATCACTTGTTCTGCTTCAGAAGTATGTGCATCTCTCTTGGTGATTGCACTTGCAGATGGGACAATCACAATCTGGGATTTATACTTGGGTAAGTGTTTGTTTTATTTGGCCATTTGAGTGGTTAATGTGTATGAATTTTCAGTTGTTACCCGCTTGTTACTAATTTTAGTTTCGAAGTGAATCTAATTATTGGCTGTAAATTCATTAACTCATTAGATACAAAACCATGTTCTTTCAGGCATCCCAATATCAGTCTTGTCAGTTTCAAGAGACAGTACCATCCGGAACCTGCATTTTCTGGAGTCCAATTTTTGTGTTCCTTTTGGATCGCCTAATGAATATAGGGAAGTTCAAGTGTTAGTAACCTGCAAACATGGTGCAGTATACCTTGTGAAAGCCACTAAACACACCGAAGGCAGCATTTCCACATTGAGAAAGAGGTGAGTTGGAGTGTGAAACTTGCATAGAAACATGTGTAGAAAATCCTGTTTAGATACGATTAAGATAATTTCATTTTCCATTCATCTATTCAATGTCTATGATCAGAAAGAGGCTTTAATAAAAAGAAAAATACTGCAGATGCTGGAAATATTCAGCAGGCCGAACAACTTCAGTGGAGTGAGAAAGCGGTTAATGAACTTGATTTTTAGCCTTCACAAGCCCCAAATCATAGGCATGATAAATTGTCAATAGTGTCCAAAATTGCCCTTAGTGCTGGGTGGGTTAGGGGGATAGGGTGGAGGTGGTGACCTTGGGTAGGGTGCTCTTTCCAAGAGCCGGTGCAGACTCGATGGCCGAATGGCCTCCTTCTGCACTGTAAATTCTATGATAAATCTCCCTCATTTAATCCTATGCTCCCTGCTGCTGCTTTGTCCTCCAGCTCTTTACTGCGATAGTGAGCCTGCCCTGCCCCTCTTGCCATTAATAGGCCATTCTGGGTTAAATCACATTGCGTGACTGTTGCACAGACTGTGCTGTCATCTGACCCCCATTTGAGCATGACAGCGGGGTCCTGAACCCCACAGAAAAAATCCTGCGTAATGTTTCAGGTCGACGATCTTTCAGTACCAAGATCTAATGAAGGATCATCAAGGTGAAATATGGGCTGCCATCTACCCCCGCAGAAGGAAGGTTGGCTGGAAGCAAACACGGTCCGCACACATCTGCCCTGATGTGGGTTGGCTAAATTCCCTCACAGTAGGACTTCCCATCAATGGGGAAGTCCTCACCTTGAGAGCTACTGGCACTGCAAGCAGGCCCAAGATGAAGGGCCAGTGGGTCCTGGAACTTTTAAAAATTCATTCATGGGATGTGGATGTCACTGACAGGCCAGCATTTGTTGCCCAACCCAGAATTGCCCTTGAGAAGATGGTAAGTGAGCTCAATCCGGTACATTAGGCAGGGAGGGTTTGTCCATCTTAGGGTGGGGTTGGGTTTTGGTTTTGGACAGCAGGCAGGTAGGAAGGACGTGGGTAGTGGGGTTGGGTACTATCTTTGTGGGGGGCTGCCCCTGATGTACAGTGAGCACGCCCTCCCAAAGATAGTAACCCATTCCTTCCCGCTCTTTTAAAAACGTTTTTGAAAAGAGCCCGTCCGTTCCTGCCTTCCTGCCCATGCTAACTATTATGGCGTGGGCAGCGTATTATTGTTTGGCTTGTTAAGCTCAAATAACCCTTAATTATTTATTTACAGGAGGGCGACCCGTTAACTCTATTCCTTTCTCTACAGATACTGCCTGAACTGCTGACACCTTGCACATTTCCAGCATTTTCTGTTTTTATTCGAGACTTAATTATATCTCTGCTGAACAAAGAGCATGCTTAAATATTTCACAAAGTTTATCCCCAGCATACATGGGAGACAACTTTCTCTTTGTTACATTTATGTTTACTTTTTGCCAAAAGATCAAATGGTGAGCCAATCCAGTTACTATGGAGAGAAGGAAAACTCCCCATTCACTGGCATCTATCTGTTTGACGTGCTTCCACAGAATGGAAACTACAGGAGTTGCCTTAGGATTTTTCCAGAATAGATTACCCGAGTTCAAAAACTGACCTTGTCAAAATTCCCCATCCTGCTTTCCACTGTTCCGCTGCACAGCATGCTTCTGTTCCATCGTTATAGCCATCTCCCATTTGCACCAAATATTAAAATAAAACATGATTCAGAGTCACACAGAACAGCTCATAGGCCGTGGGCTAACACGTGAGGAGGAAATTGACCCCTTTGTTATCTCTGCCCAAAAGCAGCTTGGCCGGCAAGTCGATGCTGTGGTGAGAACATGAGTTGTTGAATGAAATGTTTTACCTCTGAGATCTTGGAAGTAAAGCCTAACTGGACACATTTTCCTCCCTACAGAAATGAAGAACCAGGAGTTACTGTTAGTGCAATAGCGCTTGTACCACAACTATCAAAGGCAGGTGGATTTTTTTTGACGTCTCAACAGTTTAACAGTCTGTATTGGTTCCGCCATCGGTTTGCATGAAAAAATGGATAGGATTATGGAAAATGGCTCTCAAAAGATGCTAATAAAAGTCCTGGAGTCTCATAATAAAAACACACAACAAAAGCACAATTTGACTAAATCAGCATAAACCAGTAACTCTAATTACAGACAACTAGACTTTGGGTTTGAATTCTAGGCTTCCCATACTCACTTTTCTGTCCACTAATTGTAGTGGATAGATTATCACACATTGGTGAGCACAGAATTGGAAAGTTTTGTCCAAGGGCTCAGGCCAGCGGAGAATCAGGACTGGTCTCCGCTGGCACTAGGAGTGGGGCCCAGGTGGAGTCTCTCTCCTTAACCATGCAAATATATGCATGGGGGAGCTCTCACCGGATTCTGACGGAATCCCGGTATCAGCCCGCCATTTTGAGTGGGCAGCCTGATGATGAGGTCCGGCGGCAGGCCCCTCCCTCTTCCCACAATGCTGGACGGATGTGACGAGTGAAGCCCCATAGGGCCCCATGCTGGGGCCTCAACGTTTTACAATTTATATCAATTACTTAGGTGAGGGGAATGGAGGCATATTTGCTAACTTTGCAGATGATACAAGGTAGGTAGAAAAATATGCTGTGAAGAGGACATAAGGAGGTTGCAGATGGATATCGATAGGTTGAGTGGGCAAAAGAAATTGACAAACGGAGCATAATGTGGGAAAATGTGAAGTTGTTCACTTTGACAGGAAGAATAAAAAAGCAGAGTGTTACTTAAACAGAGAACAGCTGCAGAATTGCAGAGGGATCTCAATGTTCTAGTGCAGGAGTCAGGTACAGCAAGTAATTAACAAAGCTAATGGAATGCTATCCTTT
Organism: Scyliorhinus canicula; assembly: GCF_902713615.1. Classification (NCBI taxonomy): domain Eukaryota; kingdom Metazoa; phylum Chordata; class Chondrichthyes; order Carcharhiniformes; family Scyliorhinidae; genus Scyliorhinus; species Scyliorhinus canicula. The sequence goes on from NC_052157.1 coordinate 14,931,361, forward strand.
ACTACGAGAGACATTGAAAAGAAGAGTAAGGATATTGTGCTTTAGTTGTACAGGTATTAGTGAGATCGCATCTTGAATATTGTTTTTTTATTCATTTACGGGATGTGAGCGTCGCTGGTTAGGCCAGCATTTATTGCCCATCCCTAGTTGCCCTTCAGAAAGTGGGGTGAGTTGCCTTCTTGGACCGCTGCAGTCTTTCAGATGTAGGTACAACCACTGTGCTGTTAGGGAGAACGTTCCAGGACTTTGTTCCAGCAACAGTGAAGGAACGGCGATATATTTCTGAGCCAGGGTGGTGAGTGACTTGGATGTGAACCTCTAAGTGGTGGGGTTCCTAGTTATCTGATGCTCTTGTCCTTCTAGATGGTAGTGGCCATGGGTTTGGAAGGTGCTGTTCAGGGAATCTTCGTGCGTTCTGCAGTGCATCTTGCAGATGGTACACACAGCTGACACTGTTCGTCGGTGTTGGAGGGTTTGAATGTTTGTGGAAGGAGGCACAATCAAGTTCTAGTTTTAGTCTTCTTATTTAAGAAAAGATGTCACGTGTTGGAGGTGGTTGAGAGGATTGATTTTACCAGATTGATATCTGGAATGGATCGGTTAGACATAGACATAGAGTTTATAGTGCAAAAGAAGGCCATTCGGCCCATCGAGTCTGCACCGACCCTTGGAAAGAAGACCCCAAACCTCCATCCTATCCCCGCAACCCAACCTTTATTTTTGGACACCAAGGGCAATTTAGCGTGGCCAATCTACCTAACCTGCACATCTTTGGACTGTGGGAGAAAACCGCAGCACCAGGAGGAAACCCACGCAGACACGGGGAGAACATGCAGACTCCGCACAGACAGTTACCTAAGCCGGGAATCGAACCTGGAGCTGTGAAGCAACTGCGCTAACCACTGTGCTACTGTGCTGCCCTATATCAATTGTTTCCATTATAAATTCTTGCCAATATTTATAATTGCTGCCCTTATGAGGAAAGATTAGACAGACTGTGCGTGTTTCCATTAAGAAAAATACCTTTTTACTGTACTTCGGTACATTTGGCAATAAATTAAATCAAAAATCAAATCAAATTAGAGGTTAGAAGAGTGAGGGGTGACTTGCTGAGTACATAATATGACTCTAGATAAGACCCTGAATGGTATTACTGAACGGTGTTAACAAGGTAGAGGTGGAAATGATATTTCCTCATTTGGATGAAGAGAATTTATTTCTCTGAAGGTTGTGTAACTTTAGAAGTCTTTGCCTCCAAAGGTGGTGGAGGAGGGGGTCACTGAATATATTTTAAGGCAGAAGTAGATGGATTCTAGTTCGGCAAGAGAATCAAAGGGGCAGATGGAAATGTAGAAATTGAAACGCAAACAGATCAGCCATGATTTTATCCAATGGCGAAGCAGGCTTGAGGGGCCAAATGGCCTATTTCTGCTCCAATTTTGTGTGTTTATATGAGCGAGGAGCTGCCATTCACATATAACCTCGAGTAAAACACAACATAAATATTGTATTTTGAACTGAGTAAACAACAAGAACACCTTCTGTTTTCTTTTTTTCTAGTTTCTACTCATCTTTACAAATGGCACAATCGCTTTACTGCACCTGACCCAAGGGGATGTTTTATGCCAATGTATTCTGCCTCCCTCACATGTAATAGCATCACCTTGGGAGCCGGTATTTGGTTTTGACAAAGGTGGCAGTTTTCTTTTTATCAAAGGTAGAAAAAGATTCACAATTCAAAATATTTTTTAGGTTAATCTCATGTAAATATTGAGCTTTTTGGAATTGAATGCTTTGTATTGCACCGCTAACCTTCTAATTTGGGCAGTGCAAGTTTAATATATATTGCCCAAATGATAAAGTGATGAAAAGTTACATTGAGGCAGAGGACTGACTTGTGTAAGAAAAATTGACAAAACTGGGAATCTTTAATTTACATTGTAACGGAAGTACACAAGTTGGACAGTAGCGAAGAATGAAACGCCAAGAGGCAGATTTTTGTGGAGGTTGAGTCAGGAAATTTCCAAACCCAGCAGATCCATCTCCTTTAAAAGGGCCCCCACCTGTCGTCATTTCATTCTGGTGAGGCGGAGGGAGGATGGAATAAGGCCCACTGTCTCTGGAAACAGTTAAGAGGAGTACAAGTGCCGAGGTGGGTTGGTTAGAAGGCCAATCTCAGTTCTCTGGGACTTAGGCACAGTTGTATTAATAATATTAATAATAATAATCACTTATTGTCACAAGTAAGCTTCAATGAAGTACTGTGAAAAGCCCCTAGTCGCCACATTCCGGCGCCTGTTCGGGGAGGCCGGTACAGGAATTGAAGCTGCGTTGCTGGCCTTGTTCTGCTTTACAAGCCAGCTGTTTAGCCCACTGTGCTAAACCATCCCCAAGGCCATAAATCAAAATGCCTGTTCAGCCCTTCCCTGAGATAATTGGTTCTGGACCATTTGAAACTCTGCCAAGCATCTATCCAAACCTTGGCAAACCAAAACAGTCGAGTCTATTGAAATTACAAAAACAAAGTTAATGTTTTTTTTAAAGTTATATCCGATGGCCTGTCAAACAATGCTTTCCAGCAGCAGGTGTGTTTTTGGTTACTCTGAGTGACGCTGGAAATTTTTTTTTTATTTTAAAGGGCTGGGAATTTAAATTACTGCAGGTCATAAACTTAGATCTCAGATCTGTCTTGCACAAATGTTTACTCCTTCTCCAGCGCTGAGAAACATCTCGCTATTCAATAGCACTTTGCCTTTTTTTGGCCTCAGGGAGTTTCTCTTTGGCGAGGCTGCACTCAAGAGGGATTTCCTGCTGTCGAGCAAGCTTGCAAGAAGGAAAGGCTCCATTTTGTCTGGCTGGCCTGATCTTCCCACCGCCCCCCCCCCCCCCCCAACCTTGGTGAGACCCGTGGGATCCCCCTCACCCCCTCTACTTGGTAAGACTCCCTGGGCCTGTTCCCTGGCAATGCCGACCTGACACTGGCACCCTGACCATGCCAACCCACGCATGTGCGGGGGACTTCCTCAACGTGCCGGCTCTGACGCAACATGGTGCGGGGGTTCAGGAGCCGGGGCTGGAGAGGCTGGCCAGACCCCATCGGAGGCCCCCCCACACCCCCAACAGGCCGCCCCCACCCTGTGTGCAGAGATCCCACCGGCTGCGAACAGGTGTGGACGGCGCCGGTGGGACTCTGCCGTCTCCACGCAGTGCTCGGCACGTCAAGGCCAGATAAATGGCGACCCGGCCGCGGACAACGGACCGCGACCGGCGCCACACCAAATGCGCCGGCGTAAATGGCGCCGATTCTCCGCTCCTCGGAGAATCGCATGCCGGCATCGGGGCAGCGTGGCGCGGTTGCGGCGATTCTCCGGCCTGGTGCGGGGCTCGGAGAATCCTGCCCTCTATTCCAGGTCCTGGCCACCATTTTTGTAAGTCTCCACTTGGTGAAAATCCAGGCCCAAACCTTGATAATATTTGCTGACAAAGCTTCTGAGTCTCACTTGCTGCCCTTCAAGTCCACAGATTTAAAGTGGGATCCTGTGCTTTTGGGCCCCTCCATCACCCCACCCTTCCTGGCCACAGCTGCAGCCACAGTAGAAGAATTTACCTTCACAATGATGGGCAAACGTTTTAGCACCTCAAAGTGAAGGTGGCCTGTCTCTTCCTTACCTGCAATGGCAGGTTACTTCTCCAGCTTTGAGAGCCCGACAACCTCAATTGGTTAGCAAGCAGGCCCTCTGAGCAATAATTAGCCAATCAAGGCAAAATTCACCATCAGGTGACCAGGCCCAACAGTGTGCAGGGACTACAGACACGCATTTGACACCAAGCCAAAATGTGATATTCTGCCCTGGGTGTTTAAAATTCTTCAATCTGTTTTAATCCTGGTCTTTGTTGTTGCTACAAGGAGATGAAAAGTTGAATGATGACTCCCTCGACAGAAAGGAAAGCAGCAGCTCGTTATTTGCCTTCTCCTTGCTTTTCCTTTTTTCACTGGACAGTTGTAGAAAGGGGAAAGAGCTCCGAAAGCCTCCTACACCGAATACTTGGGAAAAGAGATGTGAACATTTTCTGCAGGAACGGTGAGCTCATTATTTTTAGGAAAAGATGTCTGCTGAAGTAATCTGATAATTCAGTCTCTTGAAGAATACATTTTGTAGTACCTTTTTCATAAGCTCATTTAGGAAGTATACCAGCAGTACATATATATATATTAAAAAATTTTTTTTTTTGCTCATTTGAAGGTTATGATAGTACATGGCAAGGTTACATAGCAGTTAGCACTGCTGCCTCAGCACCAGGGGCCCAGATACAATTCCAGCCTTGGGTGACTGTGCGTAGTTTGTAGGTTCTCCCGGTGTCTGCATGTGTTTTCTCCGTGTGCTCCAGTTTCTTTGCACAGTTCAAAGATGTGCAGGTTAGGTAGATTGGCCATGCTAAATAGCCCATTAATGTCCAAAAGGTTAGATGGGAATAGGGTGGGGGTTTGGGGCTAGGTAGGGTGCTCTTTCAGAGGGTTGTTGCAGACTCAATGGGCCGGTTGGCCTCCTTCGGCTCTGTAGGGATTCTATGATGACTCCACAGGCACTGAGCATCCTATGATTGTCCAAGTGGCCATTTTTAAAATACGAATTAGGCCATTCAGCTCTTCAAACCTGTTCTGCCGGTCGGTCAGATCATGTCTGACCTGACTGTATCCTCAATCCCACATTCCTGCCTACCCCCGATAGCCTTTCACCACCTTGTTAATCAAAAATCAATCTAGCTCAGCTTTAAAATTATTCAAAGACCCTGGGCGGGATTCTCCGTTGCCCGACGCCACAATCATGTTCGGCGATTGGACGGAGAATGGGTGCCAACACCGAAATTGGGGCTGATGCCGGTTTGACGCCAATCAGCCATGCTCCACCCCCTCCGAAATGGTGTCACCGTGTCTCGCAGTCACAATGCCATTGGTGCCTCATCGGCCGGCCCACCCGCGATACTCCACCCCTAATGAGCCGAATTATCGACTGCGCGAGGCACTTGTGGTCACACAAATCGTGAACCCGGCGTGGCGGCTGTAGACTGTGTCCAGCATACGCCATACTCGTCAGAGATCTGTGCCGCTGGCCGGGGAGGGGGGGTGATGGAACCATCAATTCTACGGACACGTGCTTGTAGGTTTAGAATAGCGGTTTTAATATACTTACAACAGAGCCAGCCTGTTAGCCGTTGAACTTTCGGTGAACTGGCTGGTTGGCCCTGTGGCACGGATCTTTATACAGCAGCTCCAGAGGGAGGAGTTCTGGGCGGAGCCAAGGGGGGAGCCCAGTACAAACTCTCGAGTACTCCCAGAGCTACTCCCCTGGTGGTCAGGTAGTGCAACTGCACTTACAATATCGGTACATATATATAATTTGAACAGAGTGATATTGGTAGCTTATAACACCATGTGACTCTCATTCACCACAGGGGGCTTCTGCGAGGGCAGGTGGGACTGGTGGGGGGTGACCAAGGGTTGGGCTGTGGGATCATGGATGGCGGGTTTTGTCCGCGCATGGCCGGCGCTATGTTGTACGGCGTGACTGCTGCAGGTCATCAGGCCTGCGCATGGGCGGCCCGGGACCCGCCCATTCTCCGGTCGTTTTCGGCACGGGAGGCTGGCGTTTTAGTCGGTGCCGGTGCTACCCCTTCACTCGTACCGGAATCGGTATGGGGTTTCCCTGGATTTTTTTCATGTGAACCTCCTGCGGATTCTCCATTCGAGCCGGTACTTAGCCGCAGGAACGGAGAATTCACCCCCTACTTTTGAATCAATTCCCATCATAATACATGATAACATCTTTTAGATTTCCTGATTATTTGCTGTACCTGTGTATTAGCCTTTTGTGATTCAGGCACTAAACCACCCAGATCCCTCTGCACCTCTGCAATTTCTTATGTAGATAATAGGCTTCTTTTTTATTCCTCTTTGCCCACTTGTTCAGGTTATTTAACTATGTAGAGTGGAAGTAATGAAAGGGAAAAGGTCTCACAGCCGCACTCTATCCGACCCTGCTTGTTTACAGCTTCAAATAAGGCTGGCTGGATGATAATTGGGCGGAAAAAAAAACACTAGCTTATATTTTTTCTCCTTTTCCTAGAATATGGGTACTTGAGATCAGTCTGTGTGCTCTTTCTGTCCCAATGGAGATTAGCTAACTAGGCACTGACCAGGGATGGAATCTGGAACTGCCCTGTCGATTGTGCTTATTGTGCTGCACTGGTCAATTCATTTACTTACTGAGTTTATGATTGAGATCTGAATTCTCTGACCATTGTGATTCTCTTTTCCTGCTGACAGCGTAACCCTGCCTGCCGGTTTCCCGGCGGCGAGGGATGGCTTAAATGAGAAATCCCATTGACAAATGGTGACAATAAAGAATCCCAACACCAGCAAACGCCGCCCTCCTCCCCCCTCCCCCACTCCCCGAGAAACACAAGGCTGAGGGACTGCAGAATCCCACCTAATAATCTTGTCTTTGCTTTTCATCTTTGTGTTTAAGATTGAATTCTGTGATGAGCCGGAATGAAGAAATGACAAAGTGTTGGAATCAGCTTCAGGACCATGCCACGTTAGTCAGTGAAAGGAAAGAGACTAAAAAAAAGTTGTGTTCAGTAAGATCGTAGAAAGGGCCTCAAAGAGATTGGAATATAACAATGAAGGATTTCTGATTCTTTTTTTGTTTACTGCACAACCTCAAAATTGAAGCTTTCACATTCTTCCTCCTTGGATGAGAAGTCAACTCAGGACAACTGAAGCTGGAGATTACACAGACTGCAGAGGATGTGAAGGGAGTACTTAACCATGTCCAAAATGCTGCACCTCTACACTGCAAGAGAAATTCCTTATTGCGCCAGTTTTAAAACAGTGGGAATAATTGCCTCAGGCATTACTATTGACACTGAGCCTTACATGGATCATCAGCGGGGCTCTCCGGTCCACCAGCTGTATTTTCTGGTGCAGCGCAGTGGGAAACCCAGGGCGGAATTCTCTGTTAATGGGGCTATGTCCCCAGGCCCGCGAGAAACGGGAGCGAATCACTCTGGATTTTCCTGGAGAAAGTCCAGAGTGATTCTCTATTTTGAAGGTGGGGCTAGCAGGGCCCCAGATTACTCCACGCAGCTCTGGCTGCCGATACGGGGCCCTGCATTTCCGGCCAAGGGTCCACGCATGCGCGCAGCGGCCCCATGCAACATGGCGGACCCACACAGCGGGCCGGCCCCAACAATATAGGCCCTCCACCCAGATCGCGCGCGCCTACCGATTGATGGCCCTCGATCGCGAGCCTGGCCATCCTGGAGGCCACCCCCCAGCCCCGGTGACGGATCCCCCCGTCCCCCACCAGGCCGGCCACGGACTATGTACACAGCTGCTACTCCGAGTGCCCGCCAGGTGGAACCATGAGGGAACCACACCAGCGGGAACTTGGCCTGTTGCCGGCGGAGGATCGCCGCGGGGGCCTCTTTCAATGGCCCCCGACCATTGCTGCGTCGACCGCACTTGCGATTGGTGGCGATTCTCCGGTCCCCAGAGAATCACATGAAGGCGTTGGACCTGATCGCGGGTCTGTCGCCCCATTCTCCGCCCCCGTGCCGAGTGCGATTGCGGCACGGAGGCTCAGAGAATCCCGGACCCAGTGCGCTGCCGGCAGACCAGAGGGTCCTGCCAACGGAGAATTTCGCTGCCTTTCTGTAAACACGAACTCATCTAGTGATGTTCTGAGATGGCAACAGGGTTTTTCTCCCTGCCAATGACTCCTGCCTTGAGTAAAAACCACCATTATTACAGTGCTCGAGCAATTAATTATTTTACCTTGTAATCTGTCAGGGGAGTTCTTTGAAACGGAATAAAAATACAGTTAAATAAAATCTCCCTCGTGACATGAATTGATTCTAATTTTCTTAAATGTTACTTTGAGTGGATCTATTAGTACAGTTTCCAATGCAAGGGTCTGAATGCTGCTACATTTACCAAAGATTTGCCTGGTAGTTGAATTTGCTGGAAGTGATTGCAAGTCATTAATAGAGCTTTACTTTTGAATAATTCACCATTTAGACTTTTACAACAGTGCGGTTGGATGTGGCCAAGGTATTTGTGCCTTTTTTCTCTCAACTTAAAACCAGCATGACGGCTGAATAAGTTTATCCAGTAGATAGTTAAACCATGCACCAAAAGCATTGAATCCCTGTGGTGATTCAGCTAATATCAGCCAATGCAGTGCTATGGTTGGCCGCAGCCATCCTAAATCTAGGAAGGTGAATTTAGCTCACTCCTAATCAGTGTCGCCTCGCAACTGATTTGTTTAAGTGTGCAGTACCTTTAACATTTTTTAGCATGGTCCCGCACGGAAAGGGGCTGACTTGTGCGTGGCCTTTTTTGTAACTTAGAAGGAACAATAACCCTGATACTGACTGCCAATATTGTATTCACTGTTGGCTGCTTAGAAGAGAATTGGTCCACTGAAACCAGAACCTGGGTTTTTCTTATATTGAGTCACAGGATCTAGGTGGCGCTGGAATTGTCCATTTCCAATTGCCCTTGAGAAATTGGTGATGAACTGTCTTCTTGAATTATTGCAGATTGTGTGGTGAGGTACAGCCACTTCTCTGTTAAAGAGTAAGTTCCAAAATATTGGCTCAATAACAACATTGGCGATATGTTTCCAAGTCTGTATGGTGTGTAGTATGAGAAGAATTTGTAGGTGATGGTGTTCCAATGTTCTGCTGTCCTTGTCCTTCTAGGCAGTAGAGGCTGTTGGTCTGGTCTTCCCATTCATCTCCAGGTCAGAAGCTGGGTATTATGAGGTTGACAACTCACCTGACTCCCTTAACCTTTTCTCTTTCTGCAAGTTACAAGCACGGTGTGGTGGAATACTTACCTGGAGAGTGCAGTTCCAGCAACACTCAAATAGCTCAACACTACGCAATTTAACCCTACAAAATCTTGGGTTTTTACTCTTGAACACAATATGAACTAAATATGTTTCTCTGGAGCATTAACTGTAGGTGAAGTGAATCATGTTCTGGTCTATTCATTATTGGTGATTCTTCATTTCCCGGAACAAGTAGAAAGGGGAACTAATGGTAAGGTGCATTCAGCTTGAATCTCTGGAGAAAAATAGCACCACATCAAATGAAGCACCCTTAGCTCATTGTTCACAGTCCATTTAGTGTCATTTATCTGTGCCCAGAGAAGTAACAAAGATTTGGAGAGGAGAGCGTATTTTCATTCTGAACCACTATTTTTACCCTAATAAAATCCCCTGCTCCTCCCCTTCCTTCTCTGAAGTCATACAATTAATAAAGACTGACTGCCCCTTCCCTGTTCTACCCCCAGCATGTCTCCCCCTCCCCCCCCCCCCCCCCCCCCCCCCCCCCCGATCACCTCCAGACTATTCAGGACAACTTATCCTCCACATGAACCTCTTCCCACCTCTCTTTCTCAGCACACCATTCTATTCCTTTTCCCTCTTGGGAGTCTTTGGCTTTTGATTCCATGGCTATCAGCAGCTTTCACAAATGCCATTTTTTGTGTTTGAATTTAAAGGCACACAGTGGTAATTCACTGGTCTAGTAGTCCAGGCTAATTCTGCCACAGCAGCTGGTGGAATGTAAATTCAATGAATTAAATATGGAATTGAAAGCTAGTCTCGGTGATGGTGACCATAAAACAGTCATTGATTATCCTAAACACCCATCTGATTCACTAATGCCCTTTAATGATGGAAATCTGCTGACCTTACTTGGTCTGGCCTACATGTGACTCCACAGTAAGGTGGTTAGCTCTTACTTAACTGTCCTTAGAAATGGCCGAGTAAATTACTCCATTTAAGGACAATAAGGGATGGGCAACAAATGTTGGCCTTGTCAGTGATGTTCAGGTTACATTAATGAATAAACAAAGCACTAAAATTAAACCCGAGCCTGTTCTTGATCGAGTGTTGGACGCATGTGCTCTCCAGCAGAGTTCTCCGCATAATGATAAGAAGTTGAAGCTGATGGAACCATCAATTCACGAGACACGTGCTTTCAGATATGAACAGTGGTTTTAATCTACTTACTTCAGAGCCAGCCTGTTACCCGTTGAACTCTCGATGAACTCAGGCTGGCTCTGGACACGATTATTTATATAGCAGTCTAGGGGGAGGAGTCATGGGCGGAGCCAAGGGTGGAGCCCTGTACAAACCCCTGAGCATTCCCAGAGCTACTCCCGCTAGTGGTCGGATAACGCTAGTATTGGTAAATACAGTGTGAATTACTAAGTGACATTCACCACAGAAGCTATGGCCGATCTTTTTCAATTTGTTAATGCTGGGGTACTGAGATGACTTGTAGCACTGAGTTTAGCTACCTCAGCACACTTGAAGACTGAACCTAGGATCCTCCTATTGCTCTGTTGGAATTTTCTCCATGTACAATAACTCACCACCATCGTTTTGCTCCAAGGGTCTTATTCTTTACTGTTCAGTTTCCTCTGTATTCTCCTTGTATAGGACTCCCCATGTAGTCACCTTCGATCCCCACCAACCACCATATTCAATTGATCATCCTTCACCATTTCTGTCACCTCAAGTATGACGTCACCATCCAACACAGCCCCACCTTCCGCGCCCTGCCCTCCCCTTTCAAAATTCCCTTCACAATACCCTGACCCACTCCTCAGCCACCCCCAACAACATCCATGGACCCAAACACACTTTCCAAGTGAAACGATGATTTGCTCATATTTCTTTTAATTTAGTATACTGTATTTGATGCTCACCGTGTTGTTTCCTCAACACTGGGGAGACCAAATACAGACTGGGTGATTGCTTTGTGGAACCTCTGTTCAGTCCACAAGCTGATCTTCCTCTCCCTTCTCATTTCAATTTGTTCCTTGCTCTGATTCTGACCTTTCTGTCCTTGGTTTGCTACAGTGTTCCAATGAACCACAACATAAGCTCAAGGAACAGCAGCTCAACTTTTGACTGAGAACATTACAGCCTTCTGGACTCAACATTGAGTTCAACAATTTTAGATGATAATATCCGCCCCTATTTTTGTGCTTTTTTTTTCAGTCCACCCCTCCTTTTTTTCCCCTCCTGTTTCTTTCTTAATCCCTTAATTTTGCATTTGCACAGTTGCTACCTTGCCATCGACTGGTCATCTTTTGTTGCCATACTTGTCCCATTACCTTTGGCTTTTGTACCATGAAACATTTTTTCATTTAATCTCTCCTGCCTTCCACTCCCTTTTCCGTTCTTCTTTCTCTCCTCCCTCTCCTCCCCTTTCCACTTTCTCAAAGCCGATTCCATTTCTAACTGTTCTCAGTTCTGATGAAGGGTCACAGAACTGAAAGGTTGGTTAGTATTAATCCTTGCAAGGGAGGGTCTCGTCCATCGGCTGGACAGCTGGTGAGAGCCCTGAACCACCTCCTTTGGGGAAAGCCTGCTCTATGAAGTACTGTTTGAGCATTTAAGCAGCCAGTGGCCTTTCTTGGGATGACTGACCCCTGAGGGCTGAAATCCTACCTCATGAGAGCTGTCAGCCAAGGCCAGGAGCTGCCCATTGCAGGCAGCAGCAGCAGTCATAGCTGGTGCCAATGCAACCACTCACGGCCCAGGATCAGCAAAGGACTCCAGGCCACAAGTGAATGAGGACGGGATGGAGGTCCCTGGAGAGCAGGAAAGGGAGGCCGGCAGCAAGAGATGAGGCTCAATTAAGAGCCGCAATTGTCAGCAGGGTGGGAAAGTCATCCACGAGCCTCCCTGCCCTTGACTTAGTAAGGGAAGGGACAGAAAAGTGGCAGGGTCCCAGCTGCTAACATCCCACCCGATTAAATGCCCACCTCCTAACTTGCACTGGAGAAGGGCATTAGAATTCTGCCCATTAACTCTGCTTTTCTTTTCACAGATGCTACCTGACCTGCTGAATATTTCCAGCATTTTCTGATTATTTTTCCTCCTCGGATAAATTCAGATTCCAAATCTTATGTGACAGAGTTAATGGGAGCATATGACGACAGAGGCTGAACATAAAGCCAGAATATTAGATTAAAAAATTTGGTATCAGATTCTCTGTGAAGCACTGAACTCTAGATTGTGCACATCCTGTGTTAAAGTTTAGTTATCTTATCGCAACCAATTTAGCACTTGAAATGTCAAACTAAATACCATTGTACTAATTATTGTACTAAATTGGATTAGGATTAGAAAGAAGGCTGAGATGCTTTGGGAATTTAAAAGTTTAGACAACCTTTGTTCATTATCCTTTGTATTCAGATATCTTAAATAGAAGTTTCTTCATTTTTACCAACCGCTGTTTAAAAAATTGCTAACTGTTCATATTAGGTTTCAACCGCTGTTTCTTTAAATGCAATATAACTTTACTGAAGACTCACCGGCGATTGAGTGTAGATACATCTGGTTTAGAAGGAATGTTGTTTCAGACAGATTTCCACCATTTCACTGGCTCAGTAACCATTGTTTAATTTATTCGGTTGGGTGCATGATCCACAACAAATGTCCTTCTCAAAGAATTGTCCCTGTAATTTCTCATGTGGTAAACTCCTGATTTCAATTGTGGGCAACTATTAGAGATAGGTTAGAGACACGGCGCTTCTCCACAGGAAGAGGAAAACATGCATGGATCAATAAACAGTCCCATTTTAACGCTGCTCTTCCAGTTGCCGTAAGGAAGCAAGATACTCCATCCTAAAAGTATTGGGCAATTATTTGCTCTCAAAGTGAGGCGTAGGATGTTTGCTCTTATTGATAGACAAATACTACAAAGTAAGGGAAGGTGCACAGGTAATCAAGGGAATCTAAAATTGCTGTCCGAGATACATTGCTCCGCTGTTAGTGTAAATACCAGCTCACCAACAGGCTTATCTTTGAAATGAATAGAACAACATGAAGATCAAATTCATTTGTGTGACTCAAACTCACCACAGAAAGTTAAGTTTCGTTTACTTAATTCTAAGCATCCTTATAATGACATGATAAGTAGAAATTACTGCCGGTCAACCTCTCTAGCATTGAAAATGAACTACTACAAGATAGATTTTCATTACATCAAGATACAATTGATGGATATTTCAGAAGTGCAAAATTTTAAACTGCTTTTTTACTTTTCCTTCTTGTATCTTTTTTCCCTCTTTTTTTATGGGATGGGGGCACCTCTGGCAAGGCCAACATTTATGTCCACCTTTAATTTATCTTGAGAAAGTGGTGGTGTTGTGCCTTCTGGAACTGCTGCTGGTGTAGGTACAGCCACAGAGCTGTTAGGGGAAGAGCTCCAAGATCTTTATCCAACGAGACTGAAGGAATGACAATTTATTTTCTAGTCTGGATGTTCGGGGACTTGGAGAGGAAATTGCAATTGGTGGTCCTCCCATTCGTCTGATGCCTTTGTTACTCTAGGTGGGAGTGGCTACACATTTGGAATGGGCCTTGGCCAGCTGCTGTAGTGCATCTTGTCAATGGATGCTCAGTGATGGTGGAGGGAGTAATTGCTTGGGGTATCGGATGGAATGTCAATCAGGTAGGCTGTTGTATCTTTGGGTGGTGTCTAGCTCCTTGAATGCTGTTGGTGCTGCACTCATCAAAGCAAGTGGAGAGTATTCCAATATCTTTCTTCTCTAATTCTCATATTTACTTGTTTCCTCATTTCTGCTGTGTTTTTTTAATGGCCTCATCTAAGTTAAATTGTTTTTCTGTAACTAACAATAGGTGACTGCAATGCACTTCAGTGTTGAGCATTGAATTCTATCCACCTCGTATGAAGTAATTTAAACATCATTAAAAATTCTCTGACGTATAAAGATTACTTCTGAAAACTGGGTTAACATTAAAGAACTTACTGAGGGATTTTGTCACTGAGCCCTTCTGTCTCTGAACTCTGCCCCACTGAAAAATCTACCCCAAAGTATCAGAAAACACATTTTCAATGGCAGCAAGCTCCCAGGCATGCCTAGAAAATACACTTCAATCATCCAGTCCTTGAAATCCACCCTTCAGAAATGTCTAAAATAACCACTCTGTTTATAGGTACACTCTGAAAAGGGTGGACACACTGAACTGTGTGATGTTAAAATAATGTTATGTTGAATGAAACTCCAAAACCTTGGACTTGGCTCCTCCCTCTGCAACTGGATCGTCGACTTCTGGACCAATAGACCACAATCAGGATAAACAACACCTCTTCCATGATAGTCCTCAATACTGGGGCCCCGCCAGGCTGCATACTTAGCCCCTCCTATACTCCCTATACACACAACAAAATTTGGCTCCAACTCCATCTACAAGTTTGCTGATGACACGACCACAATGGGTCGGATCGCGAACAACGATGAAGCAGCGTACAGGAGGGAGATAGAGAACCTAGCGGCGTGGTGTAACAACAACAATCTCTTCCTCAATGTCAGCAAAACTAAGAAGCTAGTCATTGACTTCAGGAAATGAAGTGTCATGCACACCCTTGTCTGCATCAATGGTGCCGAGGTAGAGATGATTCACAGCTTCAAATTTCTAGGTGTGCACATCACCAACAATCTGAACTGGTCCACCCATGTCGATGCAATGACAACAGTGCCTAAACTTCCTCAGGAAACCAGTGAAATTTGGCATATCCATGTTGACTCCTACCAAGTTTTACAGATGCACCATAGAAAGCATTCTATTTGGCTGCATCACAGCCTGGCATGACAACTGCTCCACCCAAGATCGCAAGAAATTACAGAGAATCATGAACACCGCCCAGTCCATCACACGAACCTGCCTCCCATCCATTGACTCTGTCTACACCTCCCGCTGCCTTGGGAAAGCGGGCAGCATAATCAAAGACCCCTCCCACCTGCATCACCCGATGTCTGTGCCTGTGTATGTACATTGTGTGTCTATCGTATGTCCTATGTTTTTCATTTATGGACCAATCTGTCTAGACTTTATGCAGAACAATACTTTTCACGTACCTTAGTACACGTGACAATAAATCCAAATCCAACTGGTGATTATTTGTGAAATTGTGGAGACATAAAGCAAAACTGCTTCTTGACACAGTGGCCCTGGTATCTGGCAGGTAAGTTGAACGTGCACTTTTCCTCATTATTTCTGTTCCAATTTTGAGTATATAGAACCGTTATTTTTAGATTGCATCAAAGTCCATAAAATAGGAACAAGAGTGGGCAGTTCGACACCTCAAGCCTGCTCCACCATTCAATAGAATAATTATTGATCCAACACTCCCCACGTCCACTTTCCTGCCCTTTCCCCGTAACCCTTGACTCCCCTCCTGATCAAGAATCTATCTCACCAGAGTGGAAACTATCATGCAGTCTCCACTGATGTTATTGGAAATCAGTAGCTGTCCTGGAAGTTCAGCTCCCAGGTTGTATTTTATAATTGAAAAAGACTGATAAAGGGGAAAGGCCCACTGCGCCGACAGCGTCTAAGCCAGCCGCCTAGAAATTCCGTGGGAATTCAACACTTACATTCAGAAACTGCTCTGCAAATATTATGACATTGAAATAGAATAGGGTTGGGTGCAGCGCGCAATCCAGTGGGAACTTTCAGCTTCATTTTTAATGCATGTCCATCTGACATCTGGTGTTCGGCTGGATAAAGCTCAAAGAGAGAAACACAGCTCAGTATCTCGGTACTGCCCTGATGACATGAAGAAAACTTAATTACCTCTAATGCACGCAGCTCATAAAACACAACACTGGAAATGCTCAGCAAGTTTGGGAGCATCTATATAGAGAGAGGAAAATTCTCCAACCACATTGCGCGCAGCGCAAATCCCATTGTTAGGAGAATAGCGGGCAGCCCCAAAATGGGATTTGCGCCAGACATCGAGCACTGCGTGATGCTCCCTGCCTGTTTCACGTCATGTAATCTGGTTCATCTTCTCGCTGGTTGTGAACCAGATTAGTACATTTAAATCATCATTTAAATATGCCGGGACAGTTTAAGGCGGATTCTCCTGGCTCCCGGTATTCTCACCCCGTCAGTGCAGTGTGAAGCCAGCAGGAGTAACTACTGGTCTCCCCTACCAGAGGCTTTTTGGGCGGGATTCTCCGCCGGCGAGATTCTCCTTTTTGCTGGAGCCTGGGGGTTTCCTGACGCTGCCCCACAATGGGAAACCCCACTGACCGGCCGGCGTAACAGAGAATCCCGCCGGCGGGTCGGGGCAGAAAAGTGGCACAGCGGGGCGGGGAATCCAGCCAGAGATGTGATGACCATGCCAGGGCGTGGAGTCCCAGGTGGTCTGGGACATGTGAGGGCAATGCCTTGGCACTTCCTGCACCCCCCCCCCTCCCCCCGCCACCTGGAAGTGCCAACCTGACACTGCCAGGTTTATATGACTAGGGTTCCAGAGGCAGTGCAGGTTGAGGAAGGGTGCCTTCACTGTCACTTTGTGATTGGGGCACCCTCTCTGTTAAGCCGGGCTGCCGGTATGTTTAGACCTCGCACCTCTCAGTGTTGGTGCAAATCACATCCCTTCCCCCGCCAAAAAAAAGTCTAAGTGCGAGAAGATCACGATGGGAACCATGTTGATTTTCTCAAAATTAGTTGTTTTTTGGGAAATTTTGACTAGAATTAACGGACAGAATCCTCTGTTCCTGGCAACAGTAGAAATTGTGGCGGGCCTGGGAGCAAACTAGTGGGAGATGTTCTCCTGATTTTCCTGGCATAATAAAGGAAGGTTGAGTGCCTTATTTGCATCTCATGAATGCTCAGTAACAAGCCTTTATTGTGGAGATGCCAGCATTGAACTGGGCTAGGCACAGTAAAAGGTCCGACAACACCAGATTAAAGTCCAACAGGTTTATTTAAATTCACAAGCTTTTGGAGCGCTGCTCCTTCATTAGGTGAAGTGGAGGCAGGTTCACAATCACAGTATATATAGGAGAGACACAATTACAAGATAATTACAAATTGGAATGTGAAGAATGTTTGGAATGTGAGTTTTCACAGGTAAATAAATCTTTACGGGAACAAACTGAGTGGAGTGAGTGATAATCACAGATAATTGAATTGTCTCAATCCTGGACAATTAGTAGGATTCGGCAAACCCGGACAGTATGCTGGGGTATACGTGTAATGCGACATGAACCCAAGATCCGGGTTGAGTCCATCCTCTTGCGTACGGATAAAAAGCGGTAAAAATTCAGCACACTGGAATCTTATTCGCCCTCCAGATTAAGTAACTCGCCTGCGGGAATTTAGACTATTCACGTTCACAACTGTATATAAATGGCATGCACCAAGCGGAGTTGGTAAAATCAAGGGGCAGCTTGAAAGAGGGATATGCAGATTAGGTTATGGGGATGGTGGAAGTGGGCCTGGGTAAGGCGCTCTTTCAGAGGGTCAGTGCAGACCCGATGGGTCGAATGGCCTTCTTCTGCACTGTAGGAATTATGTGGTTCTAAGAGGTGAAACCATCATTCAGAATGGATATGAGAAAGCACTTCATACAAAAGCTCGTGAAATGTGCTCGCCGCCAAAAAAGTGGGGGTCAATTTAGAACTGGGCAAATTACTGCGGATTCTGGAATCTGAAACAAAAACAGGAAATACTGAACAATCTAAATAGGTCTGACAGCATCCGTGGAGAGAACAGAGAGCTAACCTTTCAAAACTGGAGACTCTGTCAAAGCTATGGAAGGATTTTTGTTAAGCAAGGTTACTCCGTATTACAGCACCAAAGTGGGTATAGGTGCAGTTAAATTAAAGATTAACCATGATCTATATGAATAACGGAACAGGCTCAGGTGCTGAATGATCTCTTATTCCTATGTTCTCCAGTAACATTTAGTCTTTTCGAATCAACGCCACGTACGTCTGTAACTTGGTTTTGAAATCATCACATCGAATTTGGACAGGCTGCAAGATAATCCATACAGTTTCACACAGCTGCAGGACAATTTCAACAAGTGCAAATTAAAGTTTCAAAAGCTTTCTCGCCCAGCCCACTCAAATGTGAAAGCTCACGGATAGTCAGCAGCCTTGTCAAAGTCTTTGAGGTCAAATTGCAACTGGCGTTCAGTTACACAAAGCTTAATTCAACAGCAGTGTTCGAACAATGGGTACTCAGGTTAATTTGCCCCATTCACAATCGAAATCCGATCAGTCTCTGACTCCTCAGTGACAAGAGTTCTGAATTCTGCAGCATCATTTTGGCAAGGGCTCATGATGGATTTTAATAATACTATTTAAATTTATTCATGGTAAGAATTACTGATGTTTGCGGTATTCTGGCAGGCCCTCCACTATTTGATATTGATGTAACATTAAACAGAGCTGGAGAATAATTTAAACAGCCAAAGTTTTCACCTGTAACTCTTCCACAGGAGATAGCAGCATCTTTGCCTCTTTTGTTATTTGTTTAATTTAATTTCTGTTGAAGAAGCCAATAAAGGGTGATGAGACTTTTTCTATAAACACACGAGAAATGAGAACAAGGCCAAGGTTCTGAGTGGATCCAAGGAAAGGTGAACATAAGAACTTGGAGCAGGAGTAGGCCATCTGGCCCCTCGAGCCTGCTCCGCCATTCAATGAGATCACGGCTGATCTTTTGTGGACTCAGCTCCACTTTCCGGCCCGAACACCATAACCCTTAATCTCTTTATTCTTCAAAAAACTATCTATCTTTACCTTAAAAACATTTAATGAAGCAGCCTCAACTGCTTCACTGGGCAAGGAATTCCATAGATTCACAACCCTTTGGGTGAAGAAGTTCCTCCTAAACTCAGTCCTAAATCTACTTCCCCTTATTTTGAGGCTATGTCCCCTAGTTCTGCTTTCACCCGCCAGTGGAAACAACCTGCCCGCATCTATCCTATCTATTCCCTTCATAATTTTAAATGTTTCTATTAAGATCCCCCCTCATCCTTCTAAATTCCAACAAGTACAGTCCCAGTCTACTCAACCTCTCCTCATAATCCAACCCCTTCAACTCTGGGATTAACCTAGTGAATCTCCTCTGCACACCCTCCAGTGGCAGTATGTCCTTTCTCAAGTAAGGAGACCAAAACGGAACACAATACTCCAGGTGTGGCCTCACTAACACCTTATACAATTGCAACATAACCTCCCTAGTCTTAAACTCCATCCCTCTAGCAATGAAGGACAACATTCCATTTGCCTTCTTAATCACCTGTAAACCAACTTTCTGTGACTCATGCACTAGCACACCCAGGTCTCTCTGCACAGCGGTATGCTTTAATATTTTATCATTTAAATAATAATTCCGTTTGCTGTTATTCCTACCAAAATGAATAACCTCACATTTGTCAACATTGTATTCCATCTGCCAGACCCTAGCCCATTTACTTAACCTATCCAAATCCCTCTGCAGACTTCCAGTATCCTCTACACTTTTCGCTTTACCGCTCATCTTAGTGTCATCTGCAAACTTGGACACATTGCCCTTGGTCTCCAACTCCAAATCATCTATGTAAATTGTGAACAATTGTGGGCCCAACACGGATCCCTGAGGGACACCACTAGCTACTGATTGCCAACCAGAGAATTAAATTGTTGTTGCGGAGCAGAAGGAGGCCATTCGTCCCATCATGTCTGCACCAGCTCTCTGAGGTGCATTATTATTTAATGCCATTCTCCTGCCCTTTCTCCGCACCCCCTTGCCCATTTCTTCTATCCAAGTAATCCTTTAATACCCTCTTGAATGCCTCGATTGAACCTGCTTCTGGCACACATCCAGGCAGTGCATTCCATTTTTAAAATGAATTTAGAGTACCCAATTCTTTTTTTTCAATCAAGGGGCAATTTAATGTGGCCAATCCTACCCTGCCCTGCACATCTTTTTGGGTTGTGGGGCGAGACCCACACAGACACGAGGAGAATGTGCAAACTCTACACGGACAGTGACCCGGGGCCGGGATCGAACCCGGGCCCTTGGTGCCGTGAAGCAGCAGTGCTAATCATTGCACCACCATGCTGCCCTAGGAGGTGCATTCCAGACCCCAACCACTACTTGTTCGAGTGCTTTTATATAATGAGACCTTTAATAGAATGAAATGTCCCAAGGCACATCACAGGAACATTATAAAAGAAAATATAACATCAAGTCACAAAATTAGATCAGTATGTTTACTAAGAGCTTGGTCAAAGAGGTAGGTTTTGAGGACCATGTTAAAGGTGGAAGGAGAGGTAGAGGGGTGGGGGAAGATCATTTCAGAACTTAGGGTCTTGGCAACTGAATGTAGCAGTGATTAAAATCTGTGTTCCACATGAGGCCAGAATTTCAAGAGGAGATATGTCTTGGAGGGTTGAGGGAGAAGAGATTGGAGAGAGGCCATTTGGAGGGATTTGGAAACAAAGGTAAACATTTTAAAAGCAAACATGAAGAATCTTTAAACCAATGATGACGATTGATGAAATGACAGAAATTAATTGTAAAGGGACAGAAGTTAAAGCTCTGTCCATTGAGATTTCCCACAGTGCTACCTGTACTTGAGACTGTATGGAAGGAAAACACAAATGAATGCCCAGACCTGGTGTTTATTGTACAATACTGAACTCAGATACCAAAAAATGCAACTTATAGAATCATCGAATCCTGACAGTGCAGATGAAGGCTATTCGGCCCGTTGTGTTTGCACCGGCCTTCTGAAAGAGCACCCTACCTAGGCCCACTCCCCACCCTATCCACGTAGTGTCCAAATGTGTGCAAGGTAGGTGGGGTTAAGGGGCAATTTAGCATTGCCATTTCACTTAACCTGCACATCTTTGAACTGTGGGAGGAAACCGGAGCACCCGTAGGAAACCTCTGCAGGGAGAACATGCAAATTGCACACAAACAGTGACCCAAGGCTGAAATCGAATACAGGACCCTAGTGCTGTGAGGCAGCAGCACTAACCACCATGCCACCACCCTCCTCTCCCCCCATTCATATAGCATGTTTAGCATTCTATAACATCTAAACACCTCTAAAATCAACATCTAAAACATCCCAAACCTTCACAGCGGTGGATATACAACTAAATCTCAGACCGAGCCCGAGAAAGAGATTTTGAAAGGGTTGGCCAAAAGTTCGAAGAGGTAGATTTTAAACTTGGCTTCAGGGAGGTGAGAGAAGCAAAGAGATAAAGAGGCCCAGGGAGCGAATTCCAGAGATTATGGTTGAGGCAGCTGACGACACATCCATCAACCTGTAAAAAATATTGATGAGATCACAGTCTGATGTGCTTTGCATTTCGCACCCTCTGCGTGTAAATGCCCATGTTGCCCCAGAGGAATGGCTGTGCAAAAATAAATTATTTCCGTGTTCGAAGTTTGATGGTTACATTTTAAAATACACAGACGTGTATTTATCTTCATTACAACAGTGACTGCAATTCAGAACGACTTAATTAGCTGGAAAGCACTTTGAGACATCCAGATCATGAAATGCACTAATCTTTATTTTCATTTATCAACTATCTTATAACATCTTTCAGAAGCACCCCAAAGTGACTGTTATAACGCAGATAAATTGTGATCATAATCCTCCAAAAGTGCAAGTTGCTGTTTGCAGTAGAACAGACAACAATATTTTGGATTTTGTATGTAGGAACACATAGTACAACCATAAAGAAGTGATAACTTCCTACAAAATATTCGATAGGTCATAAGAGCGCTATGTGCAGTTTTGCACGCCACATAACAGAAAGGACACTGAAGACATCAAGTGTACAACGTAATTCTCCAGGATTTCAGGGATTGAAAGTATTCATTGCTACCACTGAGAATCAAAATACTCGGAAAGTTTACACAGGAGCAAATAAACTAGATTTGAAGGAATTTTCAAAATGAAGGATCAAAGCAGGTGAAAAGGGATAGACAATTCCATTTTTAAAATTACTTTATCAGAGTTACAAAGCTAGGGCTAAGAGTGTGGACAGGGGCAAAGCCCTAATCCAGCTCCTTACCTGCTCCAAAAACCAATTCAAATTGAATCCAATTCATGGTCCCCCAAGAGAGACATACCAGATCCAAGCATTACACCTGACCTCACGCTCATCTTAGCCAAAAGGCCAAGAAGCGATAAGGATAGACAATTTCACCTGGGAAATAAGTGGTCATGCATTTAAATCGTCACCAAGAGACTCAGGGAAGAGATTTGGAGCATTTATTCACAAAGAGATTACCAGAACATGGGATACATTGCTAAAGGAGATGATTTGAGATCGAGACCATTGGGCCTGCAACCAGATAAATATTAAGCAGAGGACAGTAAAAACTACTGGAAAGGGTGGTATAATATGGCTAGTTCTGAATTGCTCAAGTAAAACCTGTCACTGACAGCGTGGGATCTGCAAATGCCCTCCTGCTGTAACTCTCTGGCTTTTATTTGGCCCTAATTTCAATTGGATGCTGGGCTTTGTGAGTTGGCAGCTTTTTGAAGTTGTTTATTAGCTTTTACAAATTTTGGAAGTTAAAACGTAAAATGACAGAAATTCATACAATGCAGCACTCCCTGAGGCCTACACTAGACGGTTTCATCATCTTCATAGATGGATACGGGGTGAAATTCTCTGTTTGGGAGACTGAGGGCGGGATTCTTCGGCTGAGTCTGCCAGCAACCAGAAATTCCTGCCCGAGGTTAATGGACTTTTACATGGTCCGCGTCCCGCCACAGGTCAATGGACTTTACATGGTCCGTGTGGTAATATGCATCACTGTAAATACACAAGGGGTTAATGTAAATACACTATGACTAAGTAAACACTAGAGGGAGCACCAGAGACGTCATGACATGTAGACATACAGCTAGTAAACACATAGAATAGGACATGACCAATGGGCAGTCAAGAAACCCAGAGGTGACACTACCACCAGGGGCCATTACACAACCCATATATAAGGACAGGGCACAGATGCTCTGCCTCTTTCCACAGGCGACACTTAGAGAGTCGGACAGGGGCAGATCAGAAGCATCACACCCATCACGTAGCTTCGAGCAAACTGGTTAGTTAGACTGAGTTACTATAGCAAGATTAGCAGGAGAGTCGAACTCATAGAGAACTGTGCTAATGGTTCAGTAAATCACATTGAACTTACTTCAAAGTCTGGAGTATCTTTTGGTCAAAGCTGCATCGAGTTGCAGCCTGTGTTATCCCAGAGTACATAACACAACAGTCCGCATCCTGCTCAAGGTCAATGGACCTTTACGTGGTCCGCGTCCCGCCTGAGGCGATCTTGCAGCAGGCACTGCTGAAGAATCCAGCTCTAAAAGTGTTGATGCTGGGACTGAATTGCGTGCCGTTCACGTTCCTGTTGGGGGCGCTATTTCTGCAGCAATTCAGCACATGCTAATGGGCCAGCATTCTGTCCACGTGAATCGAGAACAATTCTCATTCCTGCCAGCGTCTGATTCGCTGGGGCTGGAATCTCCGTTGGAGAGCTTGACGAGCTCCCCACACACTCTCATTCCAGCCAGGAAGATGGCTCCACAAAGAGCAGCACCACACTTCAGGGAGAATGTTGGATGTGGTGGAGGACTGGCGCCACACCCTATTCCCCAGGACGGGCAGGATGCTACCACCCATGGTCGTCAACCGGGCCTGGGCGAAAGTGGCCGAGGCGCTCAGCGCAGCAGACTGGCACGCAGTGTCGCAAGAAGATGAACAACCTCCTTAGGGCAGCTCAGGCAGGTGAGCCACCACCTATGCTCTCCTGGCATCACTCCTGTCCCTCACTCCTCACATCTCACCCCCTCTCCCACAGACGCCAATCAAAATCCACCTGCTCACATCTCCCTCACATTCCAGCTTTCGCCAAACCCCAACATTTGTATTGTCCTCTTTGACCAGGTGCCTTGCACACACATGCCACCAGCAACACGCTCCACATGTAACTGCCTCCATACATCTCACCCTGTCCTTTATGCGTCGCATAGGGAAAGACAGCCCATAACAGAAGGGAGTGGGAGAAGATCGGAGGAGGTGTCCCAGACCTCTGGGCTCTCACCCCCACCGAGCAGATGGCAATAACATTATCCGGGGAGGAGCAAGAGAGGGCTATCTCCGAGGCTATCACCAAGTGAGCCCACAATGCAAATTGATGCCCCTGCAGCAAGTGAGTCACTCCTCTCCCCCACACACTCCTTCCCAAGATCTCATCATGTGTCATGTCTTTTGTCTTGCATTATCACCATCAGACTAGGCCTGCCCGTCTGGGGCACCTCGCCCCCAGCTTCAACCCCAGCACACCCTGGAGGACCAGTTCGGGGTTGGCACCGACTTCTCGGCACTGCATTCACCTACACTCTTCACCATCACCGAGACTATCACCTCATTGGAGCATTTTAGTGAAGAGGCTCCTGGGTCACCATCTGGTAAACACGTCACACATGTTGCAGCACATTAGGTTGACAGTAGGAACTCCCGAGGGAGTGGACAGTCGGAGGGCCTGATCCCAGTAACCAGCTGTAGTCCGGACAGATATTGTGTCTCTGGAAAGTATGATCCCATCACTGGTGGCGATGCAGACGCAGAGCCAGGATCGACAGGAGAGGTGGTCAGCAACTCTCCAGCACCTGGAGGGCAAGTCCAAATGCCTTCAGGTGAAGGAGATCATGCCGACAATGTGTGGTACCCAGGCCAACACTGAACGGGCGGCATCCGCGGTGGAAGCTTTCGGTCAAAATGTCACAATCATGGGTCAAGGCATCCAAGGCTTGGGACAGTCGATGGCTGAGGCTCAGGGGAGCCCCAGTCGCAGGCAGCCATGTATCAGGCCCACATGGACATTGCTGCGGTGCTTCAGAGCTTGGCCCAGTCACAGCCCAGTCATGGCTGAGAATATTGAGAGTATTGGCAGGGCACTGACTGACTGGGCCAGTCACAGAGGGGCATGCCCGAGGCGCAGAGGTACATGAGGCACAGAGGTACATGACTCAATTCCTGAGGGACGAGGCCCAGCCTCTGTACTCATAGTTTCGGGCATCAAGATCTTGGTTGAGACAAGAGCGGGCCTCTAGGACTGGCAGCGTCAGGTGAATGGGGAGCCTCTGGAGCTCACTGCGGCCTCACCGCCGTCCCAGAATGGAGCCTGGGGGCCTGTTGAGCAACCTGAGGGAGGAGGGAATGATGAGGCCCGTGACGATGCCTCCCTCAGGGGAGGTGCTGAGACACCTCAGCGCTTATGAATACCCACCCCACCCCACCTGACACTGGTGCATCTGATGGGCAGTGGGTAGAACAGGGTGGAACCCCGTCACCTCTGGCACCCAAAGGTTGGCCATGCTCATCCAGGTCCAGGTCCGCCAGAAGAAGCTACCAAAGACATCTCTAGTCAGAGGGCGAGAAACGCGGCATACCACCTCCGGTGCGGTGGAAAGGGTCACCGTGTGCCACCAATCACAGTAGGGCAGCACAGTAGCACAAGTGGCTAGCACTGTGGCTTCACAGCGTCAGGGTCCCAGGTTCGATTCCCCGCTGGGTCACTGTCTGTGCGGAGTCTGCACGTTCTCCCCGTCTCTGCGTGGGTTTCCTCCGGGTGCTCCGTTTTCCTCCCACAGTCCAAAGACGTGCAGGTTAGGTGGATTGGCCATGATAAATTGCCCTTAGTGACCAAAACATTTAGGAGGGGTTATTGGGTTACAGGGATAGAGTGGAAGTGAGAGCTTAAGTGGGTCGGTGCAGACTCGATGAGCCAAATGGCCTCCTTCTGCACTGTACGTTCTATATTCTTAATCACCTCCATTCTTAGAGGCTTGTGTGTGGACAGCTCTGACAGATGGGGGTGAGGCAGGGAAGTATGCATCTGCTGGGAGTGTAGCTGCAGTGTGCTGTGGGTACTGGGTGCTAGGACAGGTTGTGAGAACCTGTCCGGGCAGGATGGATGGGAGCAGGAGCGCGGTGGACAGGAAAGGCTTGGAGACAACTGGTGAGCTTATGGAGTGGGCTAGATGATAGTGCCACTGGTGAGGCCTTTGCCCTGAAGAGGCAGTGTGCCAGGGTGTGTGCCAAAAGGCCATGGCACATGTATTACTGGTTAGCTCCGCTATGCCCCTGCAGTGGGGCTGCGCTCCTGATGAGTTCACTGAAGCGTGCCAGCATGTGGTGTGCCCATCCTATTGATGGATCAGCTGGGGTCTGAGGGTTTACAGAGGGGTGCCCTTGATGGGCTCCAAAATGACCAGAGGCTCTGTGAACATATACAGGACACAGTGAGCAGTCAAAGAACAAAGAACGAAGAACACAGAACAAAGAAAAGTACAGCACAGGAACAGGCCCTTCGGCCCTCCAAGCCCGTGCCGACCATGCTGCCCGTCTGAACTAAAATCTTCTACACTTCCGGGGTCCGTATCCCTCTATTACCATCCTATTCATGTATTTGTCAAGATGCCCCTTAAACGTCACTATTGTCCCTGCTTCCACCACCATCGGCAGCGAGTTCCAGGCACCCACTACCCTCTGTGTAAAAAAACTTGCCTCGTATATCTCCTCTAAACCTTGCCCCTCACATCTTAAACCTATGCCCCCTCGCAATTGACCCCTCTACCCTGGGGAAAAGCCTCTGACTATCCACTCTGTCTATGCCCCTCATAATTTTGTAGACCTCTATCAGGTCGTTCCTCAACCTCCATCGTTCCAGTGAGAACAAACCAGGTTTATTCAACCTCTCCTCATAGCTAATGCCCTCCATACCAGACAACATCCTGGTAAATCTCTTCTGCACCCTCTCTAAAGCCTCCACATCCTTCTGGTAGTGTGGCGACCAGAATTGAACACTATACTCCAAGTGTGGCCTAACTAAGGTTCCATAAAGCTGCAACATGACTTGCCAATTCTTATTGGGGCAGCAGGGTAGCATGGTGGTTAGCATAAATGCTTCACAGCTCCAGGGTCCCAGGTTCGATTCCCGGCTGGGTCACTGTCTGTGTGGAGTCTGCATGTCCTCCCCGTGTGTGCGTGGGTTTCCTCCGGGTGCTCCGGTTTCCTCCCACAGTCCAAAGATGTGCTGGTTAGGTGGATTGACCATGCTAAATTGCCCGTAGTGTCCTAAAAAGTAAGGTTGGGGGGGGGGGGGGTTGTTGGGTTACGGGTATAGGGTGGATACGTGGGTTTGAGTAGGGTGATCATTGCTCGGCACAACATTGAGGGCCGAAGGGCCTGTTCTGTGCTGTACTGTTCTATGTTCTATGTTATACTCAATGCCCCGGCCAATGAAGGCAAGCTTTCACTGTATATTCCCTACCTGCATTAGACCTTCCAAAATGCATTACCTCACATTTGTCCGGATTAAACTCCATCTGCCATCTCTCCGCCCAACTCTCCAAACGATCTAAATCCTGCTGTATCCTCTGACAGTCCTCATCGCTATCAGACAGTCCTCATCGCTATCCGACAGTCCTCATCGCTATCAGACAGTCCTCATCGCTATCAGACAGTCCTCATCGCTATCCGAAAGTCCTCATCGCTATCCGACAGTCCTCATCGCTATCCGACAGTCCTCAACGCTATCCGACAGTCCTCATCGCTATCCGACAGTCCTCAACGCTATCCGACAGTCCTCATCGCTATCCGACAGTCCTCATCGCTATCCGACAGTCCTCATCGCTATCCGACAGTCTTCATCGCTATCCGACAGTCCTCATCGCTATCCGACAGCATCGCTATCCGACAGTCCTCATCGCTATCCGACAGTCCTCATCGCTATCCGACAGTCTTCATCGCTATCCGACAGTCCTCATCGCTATCCGACAGCCCTCATCGCTATCCGACAGCATCGCTATCCGACAGTCCTCATCGCTATCCGACAGTCCTCATCGCTATCCGACAGTCCTCATCGCTATCCGACAGCCCTCATCGCTATCCGACAGCATCGCTATCCGACAGCATCGCTATCCGACAGTCCTCATCGCTATCCGACAGCCCTCATCGCTATCCGACAGCCCTCATCGCTATCCGACAGCATCGCTATCCGACAGTCCTCATCGCTATCCGGCTGCTCACTCAACAGATGCCTGTACAGGTGCCTGTAACTTGTACCAAATGTTTACATTTAAAACAAATCCTGCAGCAATGGCGGTCTGAGCCAGGCCACCCCGGTCCCGGGGGGGGGGCGTGAGTCCGTGGTGCTGTCAACTAGTCATTCCCTGCTACACCCCTGACCCTGTCAGCCACCCTCCAGCAAACGCTACAATTTTTAACAGTCTTTCACATTTTGCTTACCTCAGCAGCCAAGGCCTCCAGTGCCCGTCTGTAAATTCCTGTAGTTAACTGCACCTGCGTGACTTCCACCTGAGAGGGGGGAGGAAGGAGCATCGCGGAGGCCCGCAATATAGTGGGTCAAACACGCTGGTCACATTTAAATACGTGCAAATGCTGGTTTTGCGTGTCACCACCGGCGCAGGGCGCAAACCCCGTTATCGCCACCAGGGCGGGACCGGAGAATGGCCCTTGAATCGGCGCCGGGCTCAGACCTCTATTTTGACCAGGCGCCAGATTCTCCGCCCGAGCGCGGTTTGCATTCAAGCCGTTGAGAGGCGGAGAATTTCGCCCACTCTACGCTTTGATAATCCTTTCGTTCAGACAATAATATTGAAACTTCAAAACCCGACTGCCAAATTTATGTTGCCTCCGGTCTCTTCATGAATTGTCAAAGGGCATCAAAGCCAAGATCTTGCAGCAAATTAAGGGATATACAAATTTCCAGAAGTCTGATCATTCAGATGGGCAAAATTTGAATTTGAGACATGACTCATTGCCGATTCCTGTGATCTAGGATTGCTGATATTTCTAAGCAGAGGTGACATGAGGCGATTGAACCTCATTCTCCAAAGCATAAAGCCTTCAGCTGCTGTGTGACTCACTGAGCACGCAGAGACTTGGTGGAAATGTTTACTTTGTTTCACAATATTCAGAATTAATGCGCATTGTGCCCACTTGCAAGTTATAATTATAATCCTGCTGCGTGCACATTCACCCATGGACGGGCTTTGTAACTGGACCCCGGTTCAAGCTTTGCTGCATTACTCAATCTGAGTGAGGGTATTGATCAGACATGACAGGAGATCTCGGTACTCCTGGAATAAGGGAAGGAAAAATCAGATCAGCAAAAGCTTCAACACAATCATTGTTATTAAAACAATAAGTTAGTGAAAGAGGTGAAAAAAACTATACATAACTGTGTTGAGTTTGCACATTGAGTCTGTTCCGGTTTCCTCCCACATTCCAAAGATGTGCAAGTGAAGTGGATTGGCCATGCTAAATAGCCCCTTAGTGTCCAAGTTTCCCTTAGTGGGGATAGGG
Organism: Scyliorhinus canicula; assembly: GCF_902713615.1. Lineage (NCBI taxonomy): Eukaryota > Metazoa > Chordata > Chondrichthyes > Carcharhiniformes > Scyliorhinidae > Scyliorhinus > Scyliorhinus canicula. The sequence goes on from NC_052157.1 coordinate 14,960,630, forward strand.
TGTGGTGATTGGGCTTAGGTAGCAAACCCAGAGGGTCAGTGCAGGTTTGATGGGCCGAATGGCCTCCTTCTGCATTGTAGTGATTCTATGATATATTGTTCAGTGAAATTTCACATGAAGTATAAAATGATAAACTTACAAGTATTTCCAGTAACTTGCATGATCATACTCTAATTTTTCACTACCCCAAATTGTCTAAAATATTTTTGCTATATTTTGAACTGTCGCTGGTCACAAAATCGCCGGCAGAGAACAGCAGTCCCTCCTCCCCCCCCCCCCCCCCCCCCCCCCCCCCCAATTTTACGGTCCGGGATGGAGAAAAGTTTATTTCTTTGCTACCCACCCCAGTCACACCCATCTGGGCAGCACGGTAGCACATGTGGATAGCGCTGTGGCTTCACAGCGCCAGGGTCCCAGGTTTGATTCCCCGTTGGGTCACTGTCTGTGCGGAGTCTGCATGTTCTCCCCGTGTCTGCGTGGGTTTCCTCCGGGTGCTCCGGTTTCCTCCCACAGTTCAAAGACGTGCAGGTTAGTTGGATTGGCCATGATAAATTGCCCTTAGTGACCAAACAAAAAGGTTAGGAGGGGTTATTGGGTTACATGGATAGGGTGCAGTGGGTATGTGCAGACTTGATAGGCCGAATGGCCTCCTTCTGCACTGTATGATCTACTCCTGCCGGCCTAAAAATTGAGGCTGGGGTGGGAAAAGGCCCTCAAATGACCATTAAGTGGCCACTTGAGTGTCTCAATAGGTGAAAGGGTGGGTTTCGCTCCCAGCTATGAAATTACACCTCCACAGAACCCGCCTTGCGGAAAAGTGTAAACTTCTGCCCAAAGTCTTTTGCTTTAGAATTCTACGCTGAGGACATTGTATTGTTCTCTTTTCAAGCGCTGGTAATGCTCAATAAGAGATAAGCCACTGATTCTGGCCTCTGCTGTGAGGAATCACACTGTGCTGCCTGATCATTCTTCCAGCATTTACCTCCAGGAATTCAAAAGCCATCAGCTTTCCAGTGTCACACCCGGGGAGTGTCTCAAATGCCAAAGCGGGTTTGAACTGAGTTTATCTAACTTGACGGGTGTTGAGGTTACAGTAATCTAAAGGTCCTGCAAGTTCAGGGCCGCTCTCTGTTGTGGTAACCACAGAGCAATGATTCAGCAGTGAACTCTTCTCATTGCTATATTTACAATCAGAGGACCACATGCAAGTTCACGGCTGCTTGGGATTTTCTAAGATTATATTAAGTTTTGGGTGAAGAAGAAATTCTGCATGGCTTGACCTGCCCATTTGTTATTATTTGTACGCTTTTACAACATCGGAAACAGAAAGAAAAGTACTATTATAGCAATAAGGTACAGTACAAATCTAAGGCAAATCCCAGCCACTTGGACCATGAGTCCTGGATCAAGCAACACTCAGCCCTGCATTTTTCCAGACGGGTTACTTCAGCGTTCCTGTGGTGTTTCAACAACATCCAGTACCAGGAGCTGTCACATGAAAGGTGGGGACTAACTACCACCCACCCAACTCTCGACCACCCCCATCCGGCTCACCCCATCACACAATAATTTTTTAAGGCAGAAAATAGTGTCGATGATTACGTTTAATTATGAGCCAACTAAAAAGGACTCATGAGCTTCAAACCATGCAATGTATTAGAGCATCGGTTCAGTCGCCTACATTTAGCTGTCAATGGTCACTAGGCAACGGCGTTGAAGCATTTTATCTTCTAATAACCCTCCATGAAACCATTTCCCTTCATAATATCATAGAATCAAAAAATCCCTACAGTGCAGAAGGAGGCCATTCGGCCCATCAAGTCTGCACCGGCCTTCTGAAAGAATATTTCACCCAAGCTCACTTCTCCACCTATCCCAATAACCCCTGAACCTAACCGACATATATATATATATATATATATTTCTTGGACACTAAGGGGCAATTTATCATGGCCAATCCACCTAACCTGCACACCGTTGGACTGTGGGAGGAAACCGAAGCACCCAGAGGAAACCTACGCAGACACGGCGAGAATGTGCAGACTCCACACAGACAGTGACCCAAGGTTGGAATTGAACCCGGGACCCTGGCGCTGTGAGGCAGCAGCGCTGACCACTGCACCACCATGTGGTAGTCACCACTGATGTATATACTGTATATATATGGGTTTTACGGTAAGGCCCCTGTACTACAGGTACGGGGGTAGATCCCTGCCTGCTGGCTCCGCCCAGTAGGCAGAGTATAAATATGTGTGCTCCCCTTACAGCAGCCATTTCGGCAGCTGCTGTAGGAGGCCACACATCTCTGTGTAATAAAGCCTCGATTACATTCTACTCTCGTCTCGTCGTAATTGATAGTGCATCACACCATAAACTCAACGTTTCCGAAACTGGATTCTGCGGAACACTGGGGCCTCGTGAACCCATTTAGAGGTTCCTGCAGTGGGTCTGGCTCTTTTAAATTTGAAAGAAATGGCTCTTCCAGCTTGTGCAATGGAAGGCGGTTTTCATGATGCGCTGGCTATTGTTCAATGCGCTGGTCAGACTACCAACAGCCAATGCACTGGGAAGCCGGGCTCTAGTTGGACGAGCTGAAAATGGAGGAAAAGTCAGGTGCAGTGAGTGGAGGCAGGAGCTGGGGGAATGGAAATGGGAGCCGGACAGTGGAATTCAGGGATTAGAGAATAGAGGCCAGAGGGCAGAGGCTGGAGAGTTTGATCCGGAGAGGGGTATCCAGGGAGCAATGGCCAGGGAGCAGGGTCCGGGGGCTGGGATTTGGGGAGCAGGATCCTGGGAGTAGGATCAGAGAAGCAGAGGGCCGGGAGGCCAGGGAGGGGAATGGCGCGCTGGGTCCGGGAAATGTGGGGCGTGATTCTCCCGCAACTGGCCGGACGGCCCGATGCCGGCGCCAAGAGTGGCGCGACCCACTCCAGCGTTGGGCCAATCAGAAGGTGCGGAATCCTCCACACTAACGGGGGCTAGGCCGGCACTGGGGGGGGTTGGCGCCGTGCCAACTGGCGCATGCGCAGAACCGCCGCGTGGTTCCATGCCTGCGCAGACCGGCCGGTGTGTTCCTGCATATGCGCAGGCGGGTTCTTCTCTGCGTCGGCCATGGCGGAGCCCTACAGAGTGATGCACAATCAATGGGCACGAAACGTAGGTGAAGTCCGAAACAAATTCTTTAATCAGCAAGAAGTGAGCCCGGCAGCAGACGTACAGAAATGGCCTGGCTGCTCGGGCACATGGGTTCTTATACCCTACCTCGTAGGCGGAGCTACCTTCCTCTTAGCCAATAGGAATACGGAGAACACGATACTTGGGCCAATGGGCAGCGAGCCCTCTGCACCAATGGCAGCTCACACTCCCAGGTACCGTAATACCCCTAGTCATACTACCACATTCACCCCTTGTTGAGAAAGGAACCGTGGGGGGGTGGGGGGCATGTACGGGGAATGCAGACATGGAGAGAGAGGGGGGGGGTGTCCCGTGCGAGTGGGTAAGAGACTGGTAGTATGACTAGTGTTGTCGGATCGTACCTCTTCAATGGTGGCTGCCCACTGGCCCGCAACTATGTACGGGGTCGAGTCAGAACACAGTAACTATATACAGGTTTGACAGAAAAAAAACGAGAGAACAAGGAAGAACAAAGTTCCATCAACAGTTCACATAGACTCGATCAGCCGATTGGGGGCCTTGGACGTCCTGTGCGACCTGCGGAGCTTCGCTGGAGACGTTGGAGTTGTGGGCGTCTGTGACTCCAGGAGCGATGATCCGGTCCTTGTGGCTGCGTCCGTACCCATAGTCGGAGCTGGTGAGAGCCGGGCCAGGGGAGGGTTGTCCGGTCCTCTAGGCAGCGCAGGTAAGGGTGTCGGCGGGCCAGGGAGGGGAGCGCCTGCCGGAAGCAATTGGGGTTGGGGGGTGGTTGGGGGGGCTGGCGCCGGGGGCCATGGTTGGAATCCGGCGGGTGCCAGGTCCCGTAGGGAGATCGTGTCCTGTCGGCCGTCGGGATACTCCACATACGCGTACTGCGGGTTCGCGTGGAGCAGCTGGACCCTCTCGACCAACGGGTCCGACTTGTGCACCCGCACGTGTTTCCGGAGCAGGATGGGCCCGGGGGTAGTCGGCCAGGTTGGGAGCGGGGTCCCTGAGGAAGACTTCCTGGGAAAAACAAGAAGGCGTTCGTAAGGCGTTTGATTAGTGGATGTGCAAAGAAGTGACCGGATTGAGTGGGGGGCATCTGGGAGAACCTCCTGCCAGCGAGGGACTGGGAGATTTCTGGACCGCAGGGCCAGCAGGACGGTCTTCCAGAGCGGACCGTTCTCCCTCTCCACCTGTTCGTTACCCCGGGGGTTGTAACTGGTCGTCCTGCTGGAGTCAATGCCCCTGCTGAGCAGGAACTGACGCAGTTTGTCACTCATGAAGGAGGACCCCCTATCGTTATGAATGTAAGCGGGGAATCCGAACAGGGAGAAAATGGTGTGTAGGGCTTTAATGATGGTGGTGGTGGTCATGTCGGGGCAGGGGATGGCGAACGGGAAGCGGGAGTGCTCGCCAATCACGTTGAGGAAGTACGTGTTGGGGTTGGTAGAGGGGAGGGGACCTTTGAAGTCCATGCTGAGGCGTTCAAAGAACACGATACTTGGGCCAATGGGCAGTGAGCCCTCTGCACCAATGGCAGCTCACACTCCCAGTTACCGTAATACCCCTAGACATACTACCACACAGAGGTCAGCGCGGAAGGAAAGAGTGCCCCCACAGCACAGGCCCGCCCGCAGATCGGTGGGCCCTGATTGCAGACCACCGTGGGTGCCCCCCCCCCCCCCCCCCTCACCGGGACCAGATCCCCCGCGCCTCCCCAGGACTCACCTAGCCGGCCTACAAGCCAGGTCCCGCTGTGGTGGACCATGTCCTTTTCACGCCAGCGGGACTGGCCAGGAAACGACTACCGCTCAGCCCATCGGGGCCCGGAGAATTGCCGGGGGGGGGGGGCGCTGCCAACGGCCTTGGACTGGCACAGCGTAAACTCTGGCCCGCCCAAAAACCGGCGCCGGAGAATACGGTAGCCTGCATAAACCCCGCCCCCCCCCGGCCAAAAACCGGCGCCGGAGAATACGGCAGCCAGCGTCGGAGTGGCAGGGCAGGATTCGTGCTGTCCCCCGGGGTTCTCCGACCTGGCGGGGGGGTGGGTCGGCGAATCCCGCCTGTGATCAGAGAAGCAGGGGCCAGGGAGCAGGGGCTGGTGAGCGGGATATGAGGACTGGGGTTGGGGTAGCAGGGTCCTGGGAACAAGAAAAAGAGAGGTGGGAGTGTGGGTAGAAAAGTGAGAAGGGGAGAGAGTGGGAGTGACTGTGAGTCTGTGTGTGTGTAACTTAGTATGAGTCTGTGTTTGTGAGTGTGCATGAGTGTGAGTTTATATGAGTGTGTGTATGTCTGTATGTGTGTGTGAATCAATGTGTATATCTGTGTGAGTCTGTATGCATCTGTTTGTGTGTATGAGTGTGTGAGTATGTGTGTGTTTGTGAGTCTGTGTGTGTGATCCTGTGTGTGCGTCTGTGCGTGTGTGATTCTGTGCATACGTAAGTGTGTGTGCGCCTGAGTCAATGTGTGTGTGTGTTTCAGTGTGTGGGCGGGATTCTCTGATCCTGAGGCGAAGTGTTGACGCCGTCAGAAACGCAATTCTGGCCCCTGCAGGATGTTGTGTTAAGCACAGTAAGATAATACGGGCTGCCACTGGATGCAGCTTTACCTGAGAGATACTCCACACCTTCAAATTAGTTCAATATGATTTATTGAACCTGTCACACAGTTAGCTCAATCCTCTGTGAGTTCGACTCTCTGCTAACCTAGTGTGATTAATCTGTCTGACATCAGAGGCACCCCCGGGGTTGGAACCTGTCTGAGTCTGTGGGTGTGTGGGTGTGTGTGGCTGAGTCTGTGGGTGTGTGTGTTTGGGTCTGTGTGTGTGTGGGTGTGACTGAGTCTGTGAGTGTGTATGTGTTTTTCGGAGTCTCTCTGTGTGTGCGTGTGTCTGAGCCTGTCTGTGTGAGTGTGTCTGAGTCAGTGTGTGCCTGAGTCTGTGTGTGTGTGTGTGTAAGTGTGTCTGTGTCTGAGTCTGTCTGTGTGTGTGTCTGAGTCTGTGTGGGTGTGTGTTTGAGTCTGTGTGTGTGAGTGTGACTGAGTCTGTGTGTGTGTGTTTGAGTCTGTGCGTCTGAGTCTGTCTGTGTGTGTGTGTGTGTCTGAGTCTGTGTGGGTGTGTGTGTTTGAGTCTGTGTGTGTGAGTGTGGCTGAGTCTGTGTGTGTGTGCGTTTCGGAGTCTGTCTGTGTGTGCGTGTGTTTGAGTGCGTGTGTTTGAGTGCGTGTGTCTGAGTCTGTCTGTGTCTGAGTATGTCTGTGTGTATGTGTATCTGTGTGTGCGTCTGAGTGTGTCTGTGTCTGTCTGTGTGTGTGTGTGTGTCAGAGTCTGTGTGTGTGTGTGTGTGTGCCGGAGTCTGTCTGTGTGTTTCAGTGTGTGTGTGTCTGTGTGTTTTTGTGTGTGTGTGTGCCTGAGTCTGTGTGGGTGTGTGTGTTTGAGTCTGTGTGTGTGTGTGTGTGCCTGAGTCTGTGTGGGTGTGTGTGTTTGAGTCTGTGTGGGTGTGTGTGTGTCAGAGTCTGTCTGTAAATGTGTGTCTGTGTGTGTGCATGTGTGTAAGTGTGCCTGTGTCTGTATGTGTGTGTCTGCGTGTCAGTGTCTCTGACATCCAGCTCTCCTGCAGCACTCCTAATTTTAAAGGAATGTGAACTGTAATAATTCCAGCAGGCACGGAATGAAAGGTCAAACTGGTTTATTAAACTGAAAATAAAGCCGCTATCATGGCTCACAAAACAACATTCCGGCCCAGGATATCGGGAGCTGCCTGTGCGGGTTTGCGAGCTACAGTTAAAGGTCCCGTTAACAAGTGCCAGCTGGGCGGGCCTGCCGCCCGCTCAAAGAACAAAGAACAGTACAGCACTGGAACAGGCCCTTCAGCCCTCTGTGGTGATATAACCACTGTATGCGTACTTGCAGTAGGGTATGTATGGCTGTACCTGTAATACAGGTTCCTCCGGTCAGCCCCTGCCAGCTAGCTCCACCCACAGGGAGCTTGTGTATAAATATGCTTGTGAGTCACTGAGATCCTATTCTACAGCTGCCACCGGAGGAATAGCATCACACAGCAATAAAGCCTCGATTGTACATGTCTCGAGTCTTTGTGTGCAATTGTTAGCGCCACAATTTATTGCTGTGTGATTTTCCGTACACCATGGACATCAGGATCAAGCCTGACCATCTGCAGCTGGATCCGCAGTCGCCTCACGCCAGGAAAGATTTCGTTCACTGGCTTGCAGTCTTCGAGCCTACATCTCTTCAGCGGACCCTCCCCCGATGGAGGCTCAAAAAAGACAACTGTACTCAAGACTTAGTTCCAGTGTCTTTCTGCTAATTCAAGATGCGCCTGACTACGCCAGAGCTATGGAACTGCTCAAGGAGAACTATGCACAGTCGACGAATACCCTGTTTGCGAGACATCTGCTCTCTACTCGCGTCCAGCAGCCGAGTGAGTCGATTGAGGGCTTCTGGAGGGCCCTTATACCTCTGGTACGAGACTGCGACTGCCGGGCCCTCACAGCCACAGAACACTCTGATTTACTCATGCGCAATGCCTTTGTTACAGGCATTGCATCGGACCCCATCCGGCAACGACTGCTGGAAGGGGCCGCCCCCGACCTCGCGGCCGCAAAGGCCCTGACGCTTTCAATGACGGCCGCATTCCGTAGTACACGATCTTACTCCACTAGCCACTCGCCCCTTCCATCCTATCCCTCGTGGACCCCGCAAACGGCCCCCCAGGCCCACCCGTCCTACCCCTCGTGGACCCCGCAACCGCCCCCCCCCAGCAGCCGCCCCCGCGCACTACGCCTGCGCTGCTCGCCGCACCGCGCTCCCTGGGGGTCCCCGCTGTTACTTCTGCGGTCAGCAGAAGCACCCCCCCCCCGCCAACGCTACCCGGCCCGCACCGCGACTGCAAAGCTTGTGGCAAGAAAGGCCACTTTGCAGCGGTGTGTCAGTCCCGGACGGTTGCCGCTATCGCGCCCCCGTTCCCCCCCTCATCTCAGCCGATCGCACAATGGGCCCCGCCATCCGCTTCCTCCGACCCCACGTGCGATCAGTGGGTACCGCCATCTTCCGCCGCCCCCGCCACGTGCGCTCCATGGGCGCCGCCATCTTCATCCCCCACCACCATGTGTGTTCCATGGGCGCTGCCATTTTGTCCCGACCCCACAACGTGCGCTCCATGGGCGCCACCATCTTGTCTGCCGCCATCTTCTCCCACACAGGTACTCCAGATGCCGCCATTTTGTCCTCCCGGGACGGGGCCACGGGACACGGGTTGCTACCGTTACTCGTCGGACTCATCAGACTCGACTGCCGATCGCCCGCTACTCGCCTCTGTTACGCTCGACCAGTCGCGTCCTCGCAACCTGGCACCCTCTTCCACAACAGTGATGGTCAATGGCCATGTGACCTCCTGCCTCATCGACTCCAGGAGCACCGAGATCTTCATCCACCCGGACACGGTAAGGCGCTATTCCCTTGCAATCCATCCCGCCGACCGGCAGATTTCTCTCGCCTCCGGTTCCCACTCTGTCCAAATCCGGGGTTTCTGCCTGGTTAAACTTACTGTACAGGGCGTGGAATTCGACCGTTTCCGTCTGTACATTCTCCCCAACCTCTGCGCGTCACTCTTACTAGGCCTGGATTTCCAATGCAATCTCCAGAGCCTCACCCTCAAATTCGGCGGACCCCTACCTCCCCTCACCGTTTGGGGCCTCGTAACCCTCAAGGTCGAGCCTCCCTCCCTCTTTGCCAATCTGACCGCAGATTGCAAGCCCGTCGCCACCAGGAGCAGACGGTACAGCGCCCAGGACAAGGCCTTCATCAGGTCCGAAGTCCAGCGGCTGCTTCGGGAGGGTATCATCGAGGCCAGCAACAGCCCTTGGAGAGCCCAGGTGGTAGTGGTTAAGACCAGGGAGAAGCACATGATGGTTGTAGACTACAGCCAGACCATCAACCGGTACACGCAGCTCGACGCGTACCCTCTCCCACGCATATCTGATATGGTCAATCAGATTGCACAGTACCGGGTCTTCTCTACTATTGACCTGAAATCCGCCTACCACCAGCTCCCCATCTGTAAATTGGACCATCCCTACACTGCTTTCGAGGCAGACGGTCGTCTGTACCAATTTCTTAGGGTTCCCTTCGGCATCACGAATGGAATCTCGGTATTTCAACGAGAAATGGACCGAATGGTTGACCGGTACGGACTCCAGGCCACCTTCCCGTACCTCGACAATGTCACCATTTGCGGCCATGACCAGCAGGATCATGACGCCAACCTTTCTAAATTCCTCCACACCGCATCTCTCCTTAATCTCACGTACAACAAGGAGAAGTGCGTGTTCCGCACAGACCGCTTAGCCATCCTCGGCTACGTAGTCCAAAACGGACTACTGGGGCCCGATCCCGACCGCATGCGCCCCCTCATGGAGCTTCCACTCCCCCACTGCCCCAAGGCCCTCAAACGCTGCCTGGGGTTCTTTTATTATTACGCCCAGTCAGTCCCACAATACGCGGACAAGGCCCACCCACTTATCCAGTCCACACATTTTCCCCTCACGGCCGAGGCACAACAGTCCTTCGCCCGCATTCGATCTGACATAGCCAAGGCCGGGATGCACGCAGTAGATGAGACACTGCCTTTTCAAGTAGAAAGCGACGCTTCAGATGTCGCCCTTGCTGCCACGCTGAATCAGGCAGGCAGACCCGTGGCATTCTTTTCCCGCACCCTCCATGCCTCCGAAATTCGACATTCCTCTGTTGAAAAAGAGGCCCAGGCAATCGTTGAAGCGGTGCGTCACTGGAGGCATTACCTGGCCGGCAGGAGATTCGCTCTCCTCACTGACCAACGGTCGGTAGCCTTCATGTTCAACAACACACAGCAGGGCAAGATCAAGAATGACAAAATCTTGCGGTGGAGAATCGAGCTCTCCGCCTTTAACTACGAGATCTTGTATCGCCCCAGCAAGCTCAACGAGCCCCCAGACGCCCTCTCCCGAGGTACATGTGCCAGCGCACAAGTGAACCAGCTCCGTGCCTTGCACGAGAGCCTTTGCCATCCGGGGGTCATTCGCTTGTACCACCTAATCAAAGCCCGCAATCTGCCCTACTCCGTCGAGGAAGTACGAACAGTCACCAGACACTGCCAGGTCTGTGCCGAGTGCAAGCCGCACTTCTATCGGCCAGATCACGCGCGCCTGGTGAAAGCATCCCGCCTGTTTGAACGCCTCAGCGTGGATTTCAAAGGGCCCCTCCCCTCCACCGCAACACCTACATCCTTAGTGTGGTCGATGAATTCTCTAGGTTCCCCTTCGCAATCCCATGCCCGGATATGACATCTGCCACCGTCATCAAGGCCCTGGATTCCATTTTCGCTCTGTTCCCCGACTACATCCACAGTGACAGGGGATCCTCGTTCATGAGTGATGAGCTGCGTCATTTCCTGCTCAGCAGGGGTATCGCCTCCAGCAGGACGACCAGCTACAACCTCGGGGAAACGGGAAGGTAGAGAGGGAGAACGGGACGGCATGGAGGGCCATCCAGCTGGCCCTACGGTCCAGGAACCACCCAGCCGCTCGCTGGCAGCAGGTCCTCCCTGACGTGCTCCATTCCATTCGGTCACTACTGTCCACCGCAACTAACAGTACACCCCATGAACGTGTTTTTGCCTTCCCTAGGAAGTCTACATCTGGGGTGTCGCTCCCGACTTGGCTCACGACTCCGGGCCCAGTCCTTCTCCGTAGGCATATCCGGCACCACAAGGCGGAACCCCTGGTGGACAAAGTACGCCTACTCCACGCCAACCCTCAGTATGCCTACGTGGAGTTCCCTGACGACCGCCAGTCTCACTCCGGGACCTGGCTCCCTCAGGTGCCGATCCCATGCCCACGCCCCTTTTCCCCCCGCGCCACCCTCCTTTTCCCCGGCGCCCCCCTATTCGTCCCCACCAGGTCCATCCCTCGTCCCCCTGCCCACACTGGAGGACATGGAAGATTTTGGCTCGCTCTTGGAGTCATCCCGCCAGCAGCCAGCACCAACACCGCCAGCACCTGCACCATCGTTGTCATCACCGCCTGGGCCGACGTCGCCACCACAGCTACGCCGATCACAGCGGAACGTTCGACCGCCGATTCGGCTCAACCTGTAACCTGCTAACAGGATGGACTCTTGGTTTTCTTTGTTTGAACCCTTTTGTAAATATATCATCCTTTGTATTGTAGTTACACGTCAGCCCCGCCGGACTAATTTTCTTACAGGGGGTGAATGTGGTGATATAACCACTGTAGATATGCGTACTTGCAGTAGGGGGATGTATGGCTGTACCTGTAATACAGGTTCCTCCGGTAAGCCCCTGCCGGCTAGCTCCGCCCACAGGCAACCTGTGTATAAATATGCTTGTGAGTCACTGAGATCCTATTCTACAGCTGCCGCCGGAGGAATAGCATCACACAGCAATAAAGCCTCGATTGTACATGTCTCAAGTCTTTGTGTGCAATTGTTAGCGCCGCACCCTCCAAGCCTGCGCTGACCATGTGTCCTGTCTAGACCAATCGCCTATCCTTTTATGCCCCGCCTATTCAGATAAGTCTTAAAGGTCGCTAACGTATCTGCCTCAACCACCTCACTTGGCAATGCATTCCACGCCACCATCACCCTCTGTGTAAAAAACTTGCCCCACACATCTCCACTGAAACTTTCTCCCCTCACCTTGAACTTGTGCCCCTTTGTAATTGTAATTTCCGCCCTGCGAGGAAGCTTCCAACTGTTCACCCTACCTATACCTCTAATAATTTTATAAACTTCTATCAGGTCATCCCTCAGCCTCTGTCTTTCTAAGGAGAACAATCCCAGTTTATTCAATCTCTCCTCATTACTAATATCCTCCATACCAGCCAACATCCTGGTAAACCTTTTCTGTACTCTCTCCAAAGCCTCCACGTCCTTCTGGTAGTGTGGTGACCAGAATTGGACACAGTATTCCAAATGTTGTCGAACCAACGTTCTATATAATTGGAACATCATTTTCGAGCTTTTATACTCAATACCCTGTCTTATGAAGGTAAGCATGCCGTATGCTTTCTTTACCACCATTTCCACTTGTGCTGCCACTTTTAAGGATGTGTGGACCTGCACGCCCAGATGTGTTTCTACGCTCCTGATGGTTCTGCCGTTTATTTTATAGCTCCCACCTGAATTGGATCTACCAAAATTCATCACCTCGCATTTGTCCGGGTTAAATTCCATCTGCCATTTCTCTGCCCAATTTTGCAGCTTATCTATATCCTGTTGTATTCTCTGACAATCTTAGCACTATCCGCAACAGGAACGTGTGGGGATTATCACATCAATCTCCCTTAAAAATGACAAAGAAAAGGTAAGTCTTTGTTGAGTAAGATTACTTTTTAATTATAATAAATGTATTGCATAAAGGAAATTGAAAAAACCTAGCAGCTTGTTTTTGTATGTTTGTACCTATTGCACAAAAACAATCATTTTTTTGTGCTTTCACGCTTCAACATAATAAAAATGTTTCTTTGAGGTTCCCTCAGTCCCCTTGGGAGGTCTGGAAAGGTTTGGGATGCTCTGCTCAGTAATTAAAATGATCAAGGAGTCACGTGAGGTGAGCAGGGGAGCGTCTGCATATTCGCGTGCTCCGCCTCGACGCGTCTTTTAACCCATCTTTTCATCCTTGTGCACATTTCTTTTTTGTCTTTTCTTGGTCTTTACTTTGTTCCAAGAATGGTTGGTCGGTGTTTCTGCATAATAGAGTTGAGTTAGAATGTTTAAGGACAGCACGGTGGTGCTGTGATTAGCACTGCTGCCTCATGGCACCGAGGTCCCAGGTTCGATCCCGGCTCTGGGTCACTGTCCGTGTGGAGTTTGCACATTCTTCCCCTGTCTGCGTGGGTTTCACCCCCACCACCCAAAGATGTGCAGGGTAGGTGGATTGGCCACACTAAATTGCTCCTTAATTGGAAAAAATTAATTGGGTACTATCAAGTTATGAAAAAAAAAAAGAGTCAGAATGTTTAAATCCTCACTTCTTCGTGGTGGCTGGAAGGTGTGGGGATGGGGCCTATCTTTAGTGGCGCAATTGCTTTTCAAGGGGCTTCTGCCCTGACGGTACGATGTGCACTGGCGGATGACAAACAAAAAAGCTGCTCTGGCTGTAAACATCTGCTCTGAGGTATGGGTTGTCAAGGCCCAATTCCAAGGTTTGTGGAGTGTTTTTATGGAGGCAATGGTGGCGCACAAGAGGGTTCTTACACTAGAGAGAGAGAGCACTGTCCCTGGTGGGAGCCCACCCCCTGCCGCATGGCCTGTCGTCCTTCCTGATAGATTCGGGAGAGAGAGAGAAAGGGAAGAGGAGAGGAGTGGTGCTCTGCTTGGTCTCTGAGGTCAGATGGTGGAGAGGATTCCCAGCTGAGTTCGAGAATTGGGTGCCATGCTTCGGCAATCTCGATCTGGAGGCTGGGCAAATGGAATTCGATGGGGCACATTTAATACCGTCTCCTGAGCCTGGGGTGGACGTGACGTTCCAGCCACAGGTCCTGTGTTGTCCATTTCCGGGTGTTGGTCGTGAGAGGCTTGAGGTGGCAGAATCTTCCCCCCTCCCTGCCCCTGACTGGAGCCTAGGTTATTGACGGCATGGGTTCTGGTGAGGCGGCAGGGTGGATCATGCCTCATCCTTAATTTTGGCTTTCTTTGTGCAGCTGCGCAGAAGTCTTTACCCTGAGGACTGCCTGCATTTCTGCATCTCGGTTGTTATCCTGGACTTTTCTCCCTGTTGATCATGTTGTTGTCTGCTTGGTGCACAGGGAAATGAATAATGTGGATATGACGGCCAGTATCATTGATTATCCTGATTTAACAAGTTCATATCATGTTCAGCCGAGTGTTGAATACGGGATTTGTGAACAGTCTTTATCCTAAATGTATTTGAATCTTAGCCTGACAACCCACATGACGGAGGGAGGCGGGTGCTTTTGCTTGCTTCACCCCCTCGCCGTCTTGCCTAAAAGGAAGATGCGCAGTTTCGGGGCGAGGTAAGGGGTGGAGGTTGGAGGTCAGTAGGGTTAGTTTGTCCTCACTATGATTGAGGAAGATCCACCCAGTCAGAGATAATCAGTTTTGGATTTTTTTTTTTTCTATTTTGGTTTCTTTTAATTCCGGTTTAGAGCATTCCATCCATAAATGCTTTCATCCATTTAGGCCCTCAGGGGACTGCTTGTTATCCTGATGAGAACTGAACTGTTATTGGCTTCACCCTTCGATTGAGCCAAGCTTTTCTGCTGATATGGGTCTCCCTCTATGGCTGTCTTTGTTACTGTTGGAGCTTCTCTGGCCCTGACGGGGTTGTTCTCTGCTATCCGGCGGAGGGGGGTTTAATCTCTTTTCTCCCGTCTGGGGTGGGGGGTGGCGATGGTTCTGGCGCTGGCTTGGTCTTATGTGGTGGGCCCCTAGATGTGGGAGGGGGGGTTACCGGCTCTCCCTCCATCTCAGGGCGTCCGCAATGTGGGTGTCTTGATGGTTTCCTTCCTCGGTGCTGGGGATCCCCATTGGCTAGGCCAATTTGTATGTCATTTCTTGTTGGATGGGGGGGGGGGGGGGGGGGGGGGGGGGGTGAGGGGGGGGGGTGAGGAATGCCTCATCCTGATTGGCACTGGATTGGTGCAATCTCGATGGGGTGAAAGGGTTGGAGTTGTCTGAGGTTAGATTCTCCTGAGTCTTTGGGGATGGCACTGGGCTAGGCCAGGCACAGTGTCATGGCAGGTATCCTGCTATCCCCAAAGAATGGAGGTGCCCTTTTTCAAGGCGTCCACACAGGGAACCTGGTGCAGTTGGGTCTAGCACAATTTTGCAAAAGACCGTGTGTTGTAGCTAAGAATCATAGGATCACTACAGTGCAGAAGGAGACCATTTGGTCCATTGAGTCTGCACCGACACTCTGAAAGAGCAGCCTACCTAGGCCAACTCTCCCACCCTATCCCCATAACCCAATAGTTCCATCTAAACGTTTGGACATAAAGGAGTAATTTGGCATGGCCAATCTACCTAACCTGCACATATTTGGACTTTGGGAGGAAACTGGTGCACCCGGAGGAAACCCACGCAGACACGGGGAGAATGTGCAATCGCCACAGTATCACCCAAGGTCAGAATTGAACCCAGGTCCCTGACGCTGTGAGATAGCAGTGCTAACCACTATGCCACCCTATTTTTTTTATTTTTCCCCTGGGGTATGAGTGAGGTCCCCCCATGATTCAGTTGGCTGGCTTTCCTCCATTTCTGAATGCCTTGGAGGGTAGTCTGGGCTCTTCTATCGCCTGAGCGATTAGTTCTGATAGCTCTTGCTCTTTCTCTTTTTCCTTTCTTCCTTCTGAGAGAGCCTGGAGATGACACTTCCACTGAGTCCCTCACTTTATTCTTGTTCTTGCTTTTCTCCTGACTACTTGTGGTGATGTCTTGGTGCCATGGTCAAATGAGCGGGCTTTTTTGCTAAGTGGTCTTGTGGCAGCCATACCCTTTTTTCTTAAATTGATCTGGTTGTGGGTGCCCTAGTCCAGGGGGTGGAGGGGCGGGCTTTCCCTTTCTCCCAAGGGTATCCCCATTTCAGGGGATGCCCTGACAGCCCTCTCCTCTCAGGGGCGGAGTACCCCTTTTCCCGCTGGGATTTGATACCTTTCTTGACCTCGAGTCTCATGGCTATTCTGGTGTCCCTGGAGGGGGCGAGTCATTGTTTGATGATCCAGCAGCCGGTTCCTCCCTTGGAGCTAAGACCCCGGTGGGTGGAGTTAGGTAGCTTGGGTCTTGTGTGCTTGTTTCTTACTCTTTACTCCTTTCTTAATTTTCTCTGGGAGATCCCGAGTTTAAGGTTTGAGGTCTGAGGATTGAAATATCCTTGGACTTGTGATACCCCAGCCACTCCGTCTTGCCTTGTCATTATATGATGGTTGTCTGCTCTGTCCTGGGCCTGGAATGGAGTTTGAATGCATTGTGGGGGGTCATTGTAATTCCGCCTCAGCTCCAGAGCTCTTAGGGTTTTTATCCCTCGATTATTCTTTCTTTGAAGCTATGGGTGTGATGTAACTCTGTGTTGTTAACTGCATCCTGCTTGGTGCAAACGGATGTTGTGTTCGTGGGAAGAACACTCTGGGGACATTGTCCCTGACTCATCTGGTCTTATTCATTCCTATGTTTGCAAAGATTTCACCTGTTTTTGCACTAATACCTATAGTTTTTTCTGTTTCTCTTTTGTTTTGATGTGATAATTATAAAAGCTTGAAATCTTCAATAAAAATACATTTTTAAAAAAAATGATCGTACCTCTTTCTGATGATTATCTCCCAAACCTTCAAATAATGTTCTATTGTCAGAAGTGCCAGCATCAACTCTCAGAAAGGCGTTGCTTCGGCCCAGCTCCACATCATTGTAATTACTTTGGTTTGCATCAGCACAGAATCCAGTCTCTACAACATCAGTTCTTTTCGAAATGAGAATGGGGAATTGAGAAATTGATGGAAATTCAGAGGAATTACCTCAACTGCTGTTTTATTATTATGGTGTTGTCATCAGTGCTAATGCGATCATTGAGGTTTTGATTACTGTAGGGTTGCTCACACGGTAACACTCGCGCCGTTGGGCCCAAAGTTGCCCGTTAAAGCCTCATACAAGGAGCTTAATTGGACAATATATTCTGATACTTCAGTGTAGTGCCACTAGATTTTGTTGCAAATTCTGTTCCTGAGGCGAGATGTTGTCTGTTTGGCTTGGTGATTCGTTAAAGGCCCCATAGCACTAATCAAAGATTAGGGAAATCCCCTGGTCAAAATCTCTTACTTGCCCATTGCCACTGAAATGGGCTACCTGGTCATTCTGATTGTGGAGTCTTAATATACCAACTGGGTGTTGTAAATATGCCTGTGCAGCAACTCATTGCAGTCCAAAGCAAAAGTAACTCCCCGTGGGTGTGATTAAAAGCCTGTGTCAAGGCTGCTGATGTTTGCAATGCTTCAGCCTTTGCAAAAAATGTTGGGTCACAAACACATCTTGCAATTTTCACAGGTCCAACAAACACAGAGGCAGGAGGGAGGCGGTGGCATTGTGGTATCGCTACTGGATTAGCAAACCAGAGACCCAGGGCGGGATTCTACGCCAGTGCCCGCCGACCGGAAATTCCCGCCCGTTGTCAATGGTCCGCGTCCCGCCCGTGGCGATCATGCGGCGGGAGGGGGCCAAAGAATCCAGCCCTCAGAGTAATGTTCTAGGGGCCCAGGTTCAAATCCCGCCACTGAAGATGGTGAAATTTGAATTCAACAAAAATCTAGAATTAAAAGTCAAATGATGACCATGAAACCATTGTTGATTGTCATAAAAATCCATCTGGTTCACTAATCTCCTTTCGGGAAGGAAATCTGCCGTCCTTACCTGGTCTGGCCTACATGTGACTCCAGATCCACGGCAATGTGGTTGACTCTTAACTGTGCCCCCTCAAGGGCAATTAGGGATGTGCAAGAAATTCTGGCCCAGCCTGGGACGCCTAAGTCCCATGAACACATTTTCGAAAACGATCAAATCTGGGGGTTATTTTTGCCGTCACAAAGTAGATGAGGCATTAAATGGATAGAAATTTGAGGTGGGCCTCATAGCCATTCCTCTCATTAGTTTTGTCCGCTGCTTCCCATTAATCAAGTACAATTAATGAGCAAATCTATCCTATTAATTCTATTAAAGTTGACTCTTTTAATCAATTCAGAATAAGCAGACAATTAGCTCATGCAGATTGCAGGAGAATCTCTACTATTTATATTAATCCAGCCATTAACATTTTTAAACCACAAGTAATGTTCCCTAGAATCAAAAGTCACCATCTTATGAAATGAAATGAAAATCGCTTATTGTCACAAGTCGGCTTCAAATGAAGTTACTGTGAAAAGCCCCTCGTTGCCACATTACGGTGCCTGTTCGGGGAGGCTGGTACGGGAATCGAACCGTGCTGCTGGCCTGTCTTGGTCTGCTTTCAAAGCCAGCTCTTTAGCCCTGTGCTAAACCAGCCCCGTTATGAAATCATTGATAATGAAACAAGGCAAAATTAATGAGTCACTGAAATAAGCATTCCCCAATTCACGGCCTGGGGTTTTGTTGGGGCCAGGGGTAACCCTGATGACAGGCCAAAACAAACGGGGGCCAATCCCACCTTGGGTGGTTGGGAGAGCCCCTGCCAGATTTTATGTCTAATTAAAAAAAGAAAATACCACGGACTCTGGAGATCTGAAATAAAAGCAAAACAAAAGATGCTGCAAACACCCAGGAGGTCAAGCAACATCTGTGGAGAGAAACTGATGTTTGGGAGCATTTCTTCCAAGTAAAACAGCTTGTACTTCCTTCAATTTAGCAAACTGTATTCGATGTTGGTATGGATTGGTCTGAAATCCTCTCAGTGTGATGGGAGCTCTTAATAAAAGGATTTCGTTTTTCAGGGCATCAACCAGGCAGGAAGCAGCCTCAAGGAAGAGTTGTGTACTTCGGAGCTATGCATTCTACTGAGATTCCTCTTCATTTGTTGCTCATTGTATCTGCTCCTTACTTTCATTTTCTTTCTTGCATCCCATCTGTGGTCAGTTGTTCACTATTAACCTTCTGTCATACCACTCATCAATCCCATTTTGATCAGGTGTACTGGCATTAAATGTTCTCTCTTCCAACCTCTTCCATTGGGCAGGAGATACAGAAGTCTGAGAACACGCGACAACAGATTCAAAAACAACTTCTTCCCCGTTGTTACCAGACTCCTGAATGACCCTCTTATGGACTGAACTGATCTCTCCATGCATCTTCTCTACGGAGTCGTACTACACTCCGTATGCTTCACCCGATCTCTATGTCTTTGTATTTATATTGTGTATCTATCGTATGTTCTATGTTCTTCATGTACAGAATGATTTGTCTGGACTGTACGCGGAAAAATACTTTTCACTGTACCTCAGTATACGTGGCAATAAACCCACTCCAAATCCTTTAAACAGGGTTTCTGGGAAATAGATGTAATTATGTGAAAGCTAAAGAAAAGTATCAACCTCCATTCTAGCCTTTTAACACAATGCATTCTGAGGTATTAGATCATTAGGCCATAGGCGTAGGAGCAGAAGTAGGCCACTTGTCCCATCAAGTCTGCTCCGCCATTCAATGATATCATGTATCTCCAACTCCACTTTCCTACCTTATCCCCATAACCCGTGATTCCCTTGCTGATTAAAAATCTGTCTATCTCAGCCTTACACATATTTAATGATCCAGTCTCAACCACTCTCAGCGGTAAGGAATTCCATAGATTTTCTACCCTCTGAGAGAAGAAATTCCTCCTCACCTCTGTCTTAAATGGATGACTCCTTACTCTGAGATTATGCCCTCTGGTCCTAGACATGCCCACACGAGGAAACATCCTCTCAGTATCTACCCTGTCAAGCTCCCTGAGAATCTTATATGTCTCAGTAAAGACACTCTCATTCTTCTAAACTCTGTTCATCTCTCTTAGTTCATCCCTCCTTCCCTCCATCCTATCACAAATCTTCCCTTTTGTTCCTCTTGCCTCCTCTTCTTCTACTGTCTTAAAAACTCTTTCCTTTCTATCACCCTACTGTTCTTGTGAAAGATCATTGACCTCAAACGTTAACTTCTTTTCTCTCCACTGATGTTGCCTGTCCCGCTGAGAATTTATAACATTTTTATTTTTATTCCAGCTTTTACTTACCTGAGTCACTCGCCTGATGAAGGAGCTGCGCTCCTAAAGCTAGTGATTCCAGACAAACTTGTAGGACTTTAACCTGGTGCTGTAAGACTTCTTACTGTGCCCACCCCAATCCAACACCAGCATCTCCACATCAAGAATAATACAGCACAGAAAGAGGCCATTTGTCCCAAATGGCCCATTAAGTCTGCTGGGTTTACAATAGAGCTACCAGTTGGTCCCATTGTCCTGCTGCTTCCCCAGTAACTGAAGGCAAAATGTAAAAATTGGGGTTTTACTTATTAATCTATTTTTGTGAAATACTATTTTCATTTTTAACAACAATTTGCCTTTATATAACACAAGTTTGATTGAAAAACAGCCACAAAGCACTTTGTAGGGACATGAGGAAAAAAGAAACAGCCAACTATTAGGAGGGGTGACCAATGCTTGGTGGGGGAGACTATTTCTAAGGAGGAATTAGGGAAGGAATTCCAGGACATGAGTTCAGGCAGATAAACACCCAGCCATCAATGGCGAGACAAAGTGGTGAGAGGGAGGCCAGAATCAGAGGAATGGAAACTTTGTCTGTATGGGGTTGGGGTTCCAGAGATCGACAGAGACAGGACTATAAAGTGATATAAAAACAAAGTTGAGATTTTTAAATTTGAGCTTCGAGGAAATGCTAAAACCTGCATTCAAACAAAAATGATTTGCTCAACAAGGAAGTGCATTACCGGGAAATCCTTTTGAGTTTAGCTGAGAGATAACAAAATCCGTAAACCGCAGATGTGCTGAAATTCGTCATAATTAGGGTTAGGGTTAAGGTTAGGGTTATAATTGAAATTATAACTAATTTATCAAGATGGAGCTCTGTGCACTGAAATTCAGGCACTGCTGAAATAGTTGGTGTCTTTTGTAGGCAGCTCTGGAACTCCACGCAACACCTTAAAACAATGGTGTGCCATTATCATCTTGCCCTCGTTCGTCTCAATCGGGTTCTTAATGAGATTGCCATCCTCACAATTATGACTGACAGGCCTTTACGCTTTCAGGATCAGCGCCCGTTCTTTTTTTTTTTTAAATTTAGTGTACCCAATTATTTTTTCCAATTAAGGGGCAATTTAATGTGGCCAATCCACCTAACCTGCACATCTTTTGGGTTGTGGGGGCGAAACCCACGCAGACACGGGGAGAATGTGCAAACTCCTCACAGACAGTGACCCAGGGCCGGGATTCGAACCCAGGTCCTCAGCGCCGTAGGCAGCAATGCTAACCACTGTGCCACCGTGCTGCCCTTCAGCGCCCGTTCTTGACCATTCTCGGTGGTACCAGTTACCTCAGGCAAACCGAGGCTTTCATTAATCTCTTTAAATTTTGTCTTTACCCTTAATGTGATTAAGGAGCTCTAAACCTTAGGTATTCCTGTGCCGGGCTGAGGTCAACTGCTGCAAGACCAAGGCTATTGATAATTGCAATGGAACAGGACATCAATCAATTGCCCCAGCAGCAATTTGAATGTAATACTTTGTCAAAGCAGACTGGATAGAGTTGACACTACTGACCTGGTGAG
Organism: Scyliorhinus canicula; assembly: GCF_902713615.1. Lineage (NCBI taxonomy): Eukaryota > Metazoa > Chordata > Chondrichthyes > Carcharhiniformes > Scyliorhinidae > Scyliorhinus > Scyliorhinus canicula. The sequence continues at coordinate 14,982,068 of NC_052157.1, forward strand.
GGAAAGGAGGGTCATCAGTCAGGGCTCTTGTTACTGACAGTTGGTCACTGAATCCTCTTGGACAGTTCTGCACAAAGACAAAGAACAAAGAACAACACAGCACAGGAACAGGCCCTTCGGCCCTCCAGGCCTGTACCGGTCATGATACTAACTTTGGCCAAAACCCTCAGCACTTCCTTGTGCCGTTTCCCTCTATACCCATCCTATCCATGGGCGAAATTCTCCCAAAGGGAGACAAAGTGCCGACGCTGGAATGAAACCCGGAGTGTTTCACTCCGGCATCGGAGGCCGCTCCTCGCCCCCTATTCTCCCCCCACCCCCCGGGGGGGGCTAAGAGCGGCGGCGCATCAATCTCGTGCGCCGGGCCTTGATGCTTGCGTCAAAGCAGCGCGGCCTGAATGACGCGGCCGGCGGCGCCTAAATGATGTCACCTGCGCATGCGCGGTTGCCGTCTTCCCCTCCGCTGCCCCGCAAGGCAAGGCGGATTGATCTTGCAGGGCGGCGGAGAGAAAAGAGTGCGTCTTTCAGTGGGCACCGATCACGGGCCAGACCCCTCCTGAGCACGCCCCTGGTGCTCGATCCTCCCTCTGCCCCCCACAGGCCTCACATGCAGCGGTCGCGCGATGTTCACGCCGGCAGCAACCAGGTGTGGTTGGCGCTGGTGTGAACTGGTCGGATTCGGCAGGCCGCTCGGCCCATCAGGGCCAGAGAATCGCCGCTCGATCAGAGCAGCGATTCTCCGAGCGGCCTGTCGCAAAACGCAACATGCCGTTTTGGGGGGGATGGAAGAATCGCGTGGGGGTGCCAGGGCGGCGTGGCGTGATTCGCCCAGCACTCCCGCAATTCTCCCACCCAGCATGGGGGTCGGAGAATCGCGCCCCACGTGTTTGTCCAGATGCCTTTTGAACGGTGTTAATGTTTCTGCTTCTACAACTTCCCCTGGCAACGCCTTCCAGGCACTCACCACCCTTTGTGTAAAAAACCTACCTTGTACATCTCCTCTAAACTTTGCCCCATGGACCTTAAATCTATGTCTGCTGGTGACTGACCCCTCCAGCCTGGGAAAGAGTGCCCGCCCATCTACCCTATCCATGCCTCTCATAATCTTGAGGTTCAGGTCACCCTCAACCTCCGTCATTCTAATGAAAACAGTCCGAGTCTATTCAGCCTCTCCGCAGCTAACACAGTCCAGACCAGACAACTTCCTGGTAAACCTCTGCACCCTCTCCAAAACCTCCACATCCTTCTGGTAGTATGGCGACCAAAATTGTGCGTAATATTCCACGTGCGGCCTTACCAAGGTTCTATACCACTGCAGCAAGACTTGCCAGGATGGTTGATTGTGATATTTACACAATCACAGAAATGTTAGATCTCAGAAACAGATCTGTGCTAATGCATTTTATCACTTGATCTGTCTCAACTCCTACTTTCTCCCTGAGCCCTTTAATACTCCTCTTTTCAACTGAGTTCCAGCAGTACCTTTAAAAGAGTTTTACGGGCATGGCTTTCTGGAGAATTTCATCCTCTGTGTAAATATATTTATTTTCCAAATACTTTAATTAATTTTAAACTTAAAATAAGTTTGTACCCTCTACTATTTTGCGAAATATAAAAAATCTATTGCAACCTATTTGTGTAACAACATATTATATATTTCCAACCACATTGGAGTGCTGTAAACAATAAATAATAAGGACAACAGTATTCAGCAGCTTCAATCCTGAGCAGTTAATTGGAAACAATTGATTGATTACCATAACCAGTAGGGCTACAGTTATTAAACTAGGCTTTCTAGAAATGTTGTTACAAATCATTTACACAGTGGAGTTCCTCAGAATTATTGCTCAGTGCGATACAGTAGGAGGCCAATTAGGCCATCAAATCTCCACTGACTCTCTCGTAATACAATACGGTTAGTCCTATTCCACTACTCATCGGGAGGCGGTGGCGCAGTGGCTGGTTTAGCTCACAGGGCTAAATCGCTGGCTTTTAAAGCAGACCAAGCAGGCCAGCAGCACGGTTCGATTCCCATACCAACCTCTCCGGACAGGCGCCGGAATGTGGCAACTAGGGGCTCTTCACAGTAACTTCATTGAAGCCTACTCGTGACAATAAGCGATTTTCATTTCATTTTCATATTCTCACTGGGCTAGTAATCCAGATATCCAGGAGAATAATCTGGGGACCTGGGTTCAAATCCCACGGCAGGTGGTCGAATTTAAACTCAATAAAATATCTGGCATTAAAAGCCGAATGATCCCCAAGGGTGAAGAGGGTCTTCTTGGAGCGGAGTAGGGATGGGGGGGGGGCTGGCGTTGCCCAACCTCTCGGGGTATTACTGGGCGGCCAACGTGTCGATGGTGCGTAAGTGGGTGATGGAGGGGGAGGGGGCAGCATGGAAACGGATGGAGAGAGCGTCCTGTGGGGATACAAGCCTGGGGGCCCTGGTAACGGCGCCGTGGCCGCTCCCTCCCACGAGGTATACCACGAGTCCGGTGGTGGCGGCTACCCTCAAGATTTGGGAGCAGTGGAGGCGACATAGGGGAGAAGTGGGGGGCTCGATGGAGGCTCCGTTAAGGGGGAACCATAGGTTCGTCCCGGGGAACATGGATGGGGGATTTCGGGGATGGTATAGAGCGGGCATTAGACAGCTGAAGGACCTGTTTATTGACGGAAGGTTTGCGAGCCTGGGGGAGTTGGAAGAGAAATTTGGGCTCCCGCCGGGAAACATGTTTAGATATCTGCAGGTAAAGGCATTTGCTAGACGGCAGGTGGAGGGATTCCCTGCGCTCCCCGCGAAGGGGGTGAGTGACAGGGTGCTCTCGGGGGTCTGGGTCGGGGAGGGGAAGATATCCGATATCTACAAGCTTATGCAGGAGAAGGAAGAGGCGTCAGTAGAGGAGCTGAAAACGAAGTGGGAGGGGGAACTGGGGGAACAGATCGAAGACGGGACATGGGCTGATGCCCTGGAGAGGGTAAATTCTTCCTCCTCGTGTGCGCGGCTTAGCCTCATTCAATTCAAGGTGCTGCATAGGGCCCACATGACTGGGACGAGGATGAATAGGTTCTTTGGGGGTGAAGATAGGTGTGCCAGGTGCTCGGGGAGTCCAGCGAACCATGCCCATATGTTCTGGGCATGCCCGGCATTGGAGGAGTTCTGGAAGGGGGTGGCGAGGACGGTGTCAAGGGTGGTGGGATCCAGGGTCAAGCCAGGATGGGGACTCGCGATCTTTGGGGTTGGGGTAGAGCCGGGAGTGCAGGAGGCGAAAGAGGCCGGTGTGCTGGCCTTTGCGTCCCTAGTAGCCCGGCGAAGGATTTTGCTACAGTGGAAGGACGCGAGGCCCCCAAGCGTGGAGACCTGGATCAATGACATGGCGGGCTTTATTAAGCTTGAGAAGGTTAAATTCGCCCTGAGAGGATCGGTGCAAGGGTTCTTTAAACGGTGGCAACCTTTCCTCGACTTTCTGGCTCAACGATAGGGTACTGGGACAGTAGCAGCAGCAACCCGGGGGGGGGGGGGGGGTGGGGGGGGGGGGGTGGGGGGGGGGGGGGCGTTGATTATGTTAGCTTATTTTATTTAAATTTGATTTATCTAATTTTAATTTATGGTTAAGTTCTCTTGTTTGGGGGGGGGGTGGGGGAATGTGATACATGTGATGTTACGGTATGGGGGGAATTGTGGGTGTTATGGGGCTGTTAGTTGCATATTACTGCTTTTTGCTATACTTTTTGTTATATTTTCTGCAAAAAATTCCAATAAAAAAATTAAAAAAAAAAAAAAAAAAAAAAAGCCGAATGATGACCATGGATCGATTGTTGTAAAAGCTCATGTGGTTCACTAATTTCCTTTCGGGAAGGAAATCGGCCATCCTTGGTTTGGCCTACGTCGTGACTCCAGAGCAATGCCCTCTGAAGTGGCCCGGGCTACGAAAACACAAAACAGGAATGAAAGCGGCTGGACCACTGGAAACGACAATGGCAAACCCAGTCCTGTTGACCCTGCAAAGTTTAACATCTGGGGGCTTGTGCCAAAGTTAGAAGAGCTGTCCATGACAGTATCAGTAGAAGTGACCACCGCACAGTCCTTGTGGACAAATTCTCATCTTCACATCGAGGATACCATCCATCGTGTTGTGTGGCACTACCACCCTGCTAAATGGGATAGACTTCGAACAGATCCAGCAACTCAAGACTGGGCATCCATGAGGCGCTGAGGGCCATCAGCAGCAGTAGAATTACATTCAACCACAATCTGCAACCTCATGGCCCGGCATACCCCCCCACTCTACCATTACCACCAAGCCAGGGGTCAATCCTGGTTCAATGGAGAGTGCAGGAGAGCATGCCAAGAGCAACATCAGGCATACCGAAAAATGAGGTGGCAACCTGGTAAAGCTACAACACAGGACTACTTGTGTGCCAAACAGCATGAACAGCAAGTATAGGACAGAGCTAAACGATTCCACAGCAACCACATCAAATCTAAGCTCTGCAGCACTGTCACATCCAGCCGTGAATGGTGGTGGACGATTAAACAACTCACTGGTGGAGGAGGCTCCACAAATATCCCCATCCTGAATAATGGAGGAGCCCAGCACATATGTGCAAAAGGCAAGGCTGAGGCATTCGCAACAATCTTCAGCCAGAAGTGACGAGTGGATATCCATCTCAGTCTGCTCCGGAGGTCCCAGCATCATAGATGTCAGTCTTCATCCAATATGATTCACTCCAAGTGATATCAATAAATGGCTGAAGGCACTGGATACTGCAAAAGCTATGGGCCCTGACAATATCCTGGCAATAGTACTGGAGACTTGTACTCTAAAACGTGCTGCAACCCTAGCCAAGTTGTTCCAGTACAGCTACAACAATGGCATCTACCCGGCAATGTCTTATTAACCGCTTCCTCAACCTGCACTGGCACTTACAAGCATTTGTGTACATTTACTCTCAGACCCTTTTGTCCCTGCACCCCCTTTAGAATTGTTCTACTTATTTTATGTTGCCTCTACTCTTGCTTCCTACCAAAGTGTATCATTTCGCTTTTCTGCATTAAATTTCATTTGTTACACTGACCATCCATTTCAACAACCTTTGTCCTCTTGAAGTCTATCGCTATCCTCCTCACAGTCATAACACTTATAATTTCTGTGTCATCAGCAAGTTTTGAAACTGTGTCCTGCACATTCAAGTCTGGGTCATTAATGGGGTACTAGTGCTGACTACTGAGCACCCCAACTCTATACCTTTCCCCAGCTTAAAAAAAACAACCATTCACCACTGTTGTCATGTCACTCAACCAGTTCATACCTATGTTCCGTTATGTGGCACTTTAGCACACACTTTCTGGAAGTACATCATCAGCCACATCCCTTATCAACCTTCCTTGTTCGCTCATCAAAAAATTCAATGAATGTTGTTAAACATGATTTGCCTTGAACAACTCCATGCTGGCGTTTCTTAGTTAACCCAAATTTCTCCAAATGACTTAATTTTGTCCCGAATTAACACCTCAATAAGTTTTCCCAACACGGAGATTAATCTGGCTGGTCGAGAATCAGAAGGTTTATCCTTACACCCATTTTGCAGCGAATCTTCAATTAGAAATTACAATTCTTCAGTCCTCTTCAACAGCCCTGTACATCAGGAGAATTGGAATATTATGCCCAGCGGCTCCATAATTTCCACCCCTTACCTATTTGCCACAGTAGGTGGTGGTTTAATGGTATCGTCACTGATCTAGTAATTGAGAGACCCTGGGTAATGCTCTGTGGGCCTGGGTTCAAATCCCACCGCAGCAGATGGCGACATTTGAATCCAATAAAAATCTGGAATTAAAAGTCTCCATCTGGGAATCTGCCATCCTTACCTGGTCTGTTCTACGTGTGACTCATGGCTCTCAGCTGCTGCTCAGTTTAAGGGCAATTAGGGACGGGAAACAAATGCTGGCCTTGATAGTGATTCCCACATTCCATTAAATATTTTTTTTAAACCCTCAGATGTCTCCCATCTGGTCCTGGTGACTTAATTGGACTGGATTTGGATTTGTTTTATTGTCACATGTACCGATGTACAGTGAAAACTACTGTTCTGCGTACAGTCCAGACAGATCATTCCATACATGAAAAAATAGGGCATACATAAATACACAGTGTAATTACACAGACACAAGGCATCGGGTGAAGCATAGAGGCGTGTCGTACTACTCAGTGGAGAAAATGTGTGAAGAGATCAATTCAGACCATAAGAGAGTCATTTAGGAGTCTGGTAACAGTGGGGAAGAAGCTGTTTTTGAATCTATTGTCTCTCCTGCCCGATGGAAGAGGTTGGAAGAGTGAATAGCCCGGGTGGAAGGGGTCTTTGATTATGACGCCCACTTTCCCAAGGCAGTGGGAGGTATAGACAGAGTCAATGAACAATAATTTTAAGTGCTGTCAGCTTTCTTAATATCGCCTTGGCATCGATTTTCAGCTCATCCAGTGTCTCAACTATCTCCTGGGGGAAAGAAAACTTCAGACAAATATTCTAATCAACGATATTCAGAACTCTGATCTCAACGAACAATGGTATGAGTCATTTATGTAGAAGCCTTGGAGATGAAACACTGACCAGGATTTTCATTTACAACCACCTGCTGTATAATGTGATGCAGGGCAGTTCTTTTGGCTATTTAACTCAGCTGCTTAGTGTCTTTGTGTTTGTCAATGGATATTAGCATTAGAAGCGGAACCACATATTAGGAAATGTCGCCTTACATTCTGGAAATATTATTCCACAGGAAATAACTACACAGTGCTCTACTGGTAAAAGGAACAAGCAAAACCAATATTCAATACATAGGGTGGAATTCCCCGCTCCCCAAGTGGTGTGGGAGAATCATGGGAGGGCCTCCCGACATTTTTTACGCCTCCCTGGCACCCCCAGCAATTCTCTCCCCCCCCCCCCACCAGCTTGGAAAAATCACTGCTCGCCATTTTTCACGGCGAACGGCGATTCTCCGAGCCCGATGGGCCGAGCGGCCGGCCCTTCACGCCCGTTTCACCACGGCAGCAACCACACCTGGTCGCTGCATTTGTGAAACGGGTGCCAGATGCCCGCTTGGGGCATCCAGGCGCCCGATTTGGACGGGAACACTGCGACTGTGCTCGGGAGGGACAGGCCCGCGATCGGTGCCCGCCGATCGTCGGGCCAGCGTCCAAAACGGACGCACTCTTTCCCCTCCGCCGCCCGGCAAGATCAAGCCGCCACGTCTTGCCGGGCGGCTGTGGAGAAAGACGACACCGCGCATACGCGGGATCGCGTCGTCTGCGCGCTGATGTCATTCGCGAAGCGCCTTACGGGCGTCATTTCCGGCGGCCGAGGCTGCGGCCGGGAACGACGGGGACCCGCTCCTAGCCCCCCGGGTGGGGGTGAATTAGGCGCGGGGAGCGGGCCCCGAGGCCGTCGTGAACCTCGGCCGAGTTCACGACGCCCTCCGTGATTTTTGGAGCGGGCGGAGAATACCGCCCATAGTCTTCTCTCCTCTTCTTTTCAATGACACTTTTTGGCAGGAACTGCAAAGGTTACAGCCCCTGACAACTTTCCGGCAATAGCACTGAAGGCTCTTTTTTTATTTGTTCACAGGACATGGGCATTGCTGTCTATCAATTATTACCCATTTCTAATTGCCTCTGAGAAGGTGATGAGCTGCTTTCTTAAACCGCTACAGTGCATGTGGTGTAGGTAGACCCAGAATCCATGTTAGGAAGGAATGTCCAGGATTTTGAACCAGCAACAGTGAAAGATTGGCGACATATTTCCAAGTCAGCATGATATGTGGCTTGGCAGGGGAGTTCCAGGTGGCGGGGTCCCCGAGTATCTTCTGTCTTTCCTTGTGATTCTCGATGATAGTGGTCATGGGTTTGGAAGGAGCCTAAGGAGCCTTAGTGAGTTCCTGCAGTCAGGGGCAGAGTTACAATGAAACACACCATGCTTAAGCACAGGACCCTGACCAATGGGAGTGCCTAATGCTGGTCGGTGCGTGTGGGCAGTTCCTGGGCACCAATCAGAGCCCGAAATATCTACATATGAAGTTTGAGCCTAACAGCAGGAAATGCAGAGTGGCAACAGACTCTGATTGGTTGAGACCCCTTAGAGCAGGAAAAGACAGGTCCAAAGTCATTGAGGTGACCAGGAGGGAGAAAGGCAGCAGTCAAGGCAAATATCTCCTGTGTTTTTGCAAAAAAGCAGCAGGTTACTCGATCTCAACCCAAGGCTCAGGAGGCAGGCCATGGCCAGGCAGACAGCAGCGAGGCAAGGTCGTCAAACGAGGTGAGGCGCAAGATGCAGTCGTCGATCGGAGCAGCAGGGCAACTTGACACCCATGCAAGGGCTGAGGTGGGATGGGCAGGCAGGGCATAGCCAGCAACAAGGCACAGCTATTGAGGGGAATAGGGACGACTCGACCTCCATGAAGGGCTGAGGTGGGATGGTCAGGCGACACCATAATCAGGCAGCCTGAGTCAGCCGCAAGGCAAGGTTATCAAGGGGAGCAGGGAGAGACTCGACCCCCAGGCCAGGGCTGAGGAGGGCTGGGCAGGCAAGGCTACAGCCAGGCAACCAGCAGCTAGATGAGGTAATAGAGCGAGGGGATGTGCAAGGCGCTGGCTGTTGAGGAGAGCAGGGATGACTCAAACCCCAGGGCTCAGGAGGTCTAACAAAGCCTGCTCTTTCTAAAATTCATATTCGTTAAAATCAAGAAAGATCAATTAATACGAGGCAACACTATTAATGTGCCATCAAAAAAGCAGAAAAGTGAAGAGGCAGCAAAAGGATAAAGGTAGGCTTGAAGACAGTTTGTCATTTTACTTTTAAAAAGTTTGACGTTTTGAACAGTGCACAAACTGCACAATCATCCTCATCCACCAAAAGTATGGGTAAGTTATCTGATGACAGAACAAAGAACAAAGGACAAAGAAAATTACAGTAAGAAGTCTTACAACACCAGGTTAAAGTCCAACAGGTTTGTTTCAAACACGAGCTTTCGGAGCACGGCTCCTTCTTCAGGTGAATGGAAAGGCTTGTTCCAGAAATGTTTATATAGACACAGCCTGTGTCTATATAAACATTTCTGGAACAAGCCTTTCCATTCACCTGAAGAAGGAGCCGTGCTCCGAAAGCTCGTGTTTGAAACAAACCTGTTGGACTTTAACCTGGTGTTGTAAGACTTCTTACTGTGCTCACCCCAGTCCAACGTCGGCATCTCCACATCAAAGAAAATTACAGCACAGGAACAGGCCCTTCGGCCCTTCCAGCCTGCGCCGATCCAGATCCTTTATCTAAACCTGTCTCCTATTTTCCAAGGTCTACTTCCCTCTGTTCCTGCCCATTCATATACCTGTCTAGATGCTTCTTAAATGATGCTATCGTGCCCGCCTCTACCACCTCCGCTGGTAAAGCGTTCCAGGCACCCACCACCCTCTGCGTAAAAAACTTTCCATGCACATCTCTCTTAAACTAAAAGCCATTGCAGAAATAAATTAAGTGAATTCTATCGGGAGAACAAAGACACAAATCTTTTTGAAGATGAAGTGAAACAATTAATTTATTCCATTGATAATGATGAATGTGCGCCATCACAAGATTTTATCTCAGATGATGGAGTTGGTGATTTTGTGAAGAAACATTGTAGAAAAATAATCTATGATTCTATGAAAACGGTGATAATCTCTGGATTACCACCTGATCCATGAGTTAATTGGCATAGAGTTATTGACCCCTCCACTAAAGAGATAATTCCTTTCTATTCTATGTTGATTCCTTAAGACACAGGAGCAGAATTAGGCCATTTGGCCCATCAAGTCTGCTCCACCATTCAATCATGGTTGATGTGTTTCCCATCTCCATTCTTGTCCATGTCCACTGCATCACCTTTGTCTAACTTCCTTGTTACCTCCTCAAAGAACTCTAACAGATTTGTCATACATGACCGCCCCTATATTGGATTTACAGATATGTATGTCAGGTTTGACATTGAGGCCCCACAATGCTACTAGACATTCAGTTTGTATGTGAAATTCGGCCAAGTCATAGAATCATCGAATCCCTATAGTGCAGAAGGAGGTAATTCAGTCCATTTGCTGTGCATTGACCCTCTAAAAGAGCACCATACCTAGATCCAATCCCCAGCCCTATCCCCGTAACCCCACCTATTCCTTGACCACTAAGGGGCAATTTAGCAATGGCCAATCCATCTAACCTGCACATCTTTGAGCTGTGGGAAGAAACTGGAGCACCCGGAGGAAACCCACGCAGACAAGGGGAGTCAGTGCAAATTACACACAGACAGTCACCAGAGGTCGGACCTGGGTCCCTCGCGTTGTGAGCCAGGAGTGCTAACCACTGTGCCACCATTTAGAATCCCGTCACATGTGTGCACCAGATCAGTTCACTGCACTTTCAAAGATTCAGCATCTTCAATGGATGTTGGTTTGTGGTGGGGTAGCTGGGAGTAGAAGAGTTCAAATTCAGCAAATATCTCTTCCTGTGTGACGTGGGACACAAAAATTGAAACCATGCACAGGAACAACCTGAGTACATGGTCAGAGAGATTTATTACATGTTTGTTGGTGTCATTAATTGTGCTTCCAAACCGCTTCCACTTAAGTTGACGATGTGGCCGTGTTTCAAACAGGTGTTTTTTATGGTGTGGGCGTGATGTACAATAGTAACCCGACTCGCAATCTGCTAAATTCCATCTTGTATCAATGCTAACTCAATCGTGGGACTGTGTCTCACTGTAGCACTATCAATGTGCTTTGAAATGAACACTGGCACAATCGTGCGTCTAATACATTCTCGGTAAAATCATAAGCTTTACCACCGAGTAGGACAAGGGCAGCAGATATATGGAAACACCACCATCTGCAACTTCAAGGCAATCACAATTCTGAGTTGGAGCTACATTGCCGTTCCTTCACGTCCTCTGTTTTAAAATCCTGGAACTGCCTTTCTAACAGCAACACACCAGAAGTCAGGATGGAGTTTGTTCAAGAAGGCAGCTCACCACCACTTTCTCAAGATCAATTCGGGACAGGCAATAAATGCAGGCATAGCCAGAGACACCCACATCCCATAAAAAGATTTCATGTATCCACAACAGTGCAGAATGAGGCCATTCGGCCCATCGTGTCTGCACCGATCCTTTGAAAGAGCATTCTACCTAGGCCCTGCCCCCACCCTATCCCTGTACCCCCTCCTAACCTTTTGGACACTAAGGGGCAATTTATAGTGGCCAATGCACCTAACCCGCATATCTTTGGACTGTGGGAGTAAACCGGAGCACCCAGAGAAAACCTGCGCAGACACGGGGAGAACGTGCAAGCCCCATACAGTCGCCCAGGGCTGGAATTAAACCCAGTCCCTGGCGCTGTGAGGCAGCAGTGCCACCATTTTGCCCATTAAAGATATGTTGGAGTGTCATAGATTTAAACGTACGTCAGCAGACAGAAAATTTAAAAGCAAGTAGGAAAAAAATTAAATTAGCACAAATAATTCCAACAGCTGGGTACACAGACTTCCTTCTCTTCCGTGGGTTCAAATCCAGCTCATCACCGAAAACATATCGAGCTCTGATTTGAAATTATTCTGCTTTAGTTCTGGACTCTGCTCAACTCTTTATGGTTAAATATATCTCTCTATCTAGGATATCAAACTCCCTTTATTATCTTTGTTGAATTGCCCTTAGTGTCCAAAAACAAAAGGTTAGGTGGGGTTACTGGGTTATGGGGCTAGGTTGGACGTAAGTGGGGTGTTCTTTCCGAGGGCCAGTGCAGACTCGATGGGACAAATGGCCCCCTTCTGCACTGTACATTCTACGATTGTGTAGCGTATGTCAGCAACTTGGACTTAAATAAGTGATTGGAGTGCTACATCTTGTTCCGCAGCTGTTTCATGACTTGAATGAAGGTTGAATCAAATTGGCAGATGGACTTAAAAAGAAACAGGCACTTTTCAAATCCGAAGTAAAAGCTTCGCACCAGAGGCAAATCCAGTACATGAAACCCTAATGTGCTAAAAAGCTTTCAAAGATGATTGACTGAAGCCCTGCGCCCTGTGATGTCTATCTCAAAGACTGGCGAATAGAATATCTTCCTTCCAGATGAGCAGTACTGTACTCTGTAAGGTAGGTGACCCACGACATAAGCTCACTCACTCTAAATGGCAGAGAAGAAAAGCAGAGGCTGCAGGAACCATTAGTGCGGCAAGTATTTAATACGCAGCCCTTGTAAGCAAGCTGTACTCGGGCGTCACTGCTAGACTCAGTGCTTGCTTCTATTTTTGAATTATGCTGCATGAATATTTTACATGACCCATTGGTCTATTACAGTAATTGCACATTTGTTGTGCATTGCTTTGAAATAAATTCAAAGAAAGAAGTTTAACCTTTTCTGCTGGACATTACAATCTTCCTAATCCCATCCGCTAGAGTAACTCGTGCACAGGCAGAAAAAAACCCAAGGTCAATTTCAGGAGCTGTTAAACAACCTATCGGAGACCAGGGGCCGGGGGTTTCCTGCCTGCGCCACCTGAAGAGTTGACACAGAATGCCCCGCAGCCGTTCAATGCTCAGCGGACCAGCAATTGCTTCAGGGCAAGACTTGCACCCGCATCTGGGGAGGACGCCCGTGTCTCCCAGAGCTGCTGGTCAATCTGTTTGGCTAGTCGCTCTGTAGACCCGGACCCTCTGTAGGTTTAAGCGGTGGCCATTGCTGGGTCTGCAGGCAGTCGCTGAAGAAGAGGATTTAACGGAGGCTGGACTTCAGGTCAGTGGGACCTAGTTGGAGACCCCCAGCATGCGGCGGCAGGGGGTGGTGGTGAGTGGGGGCTGGGTTTGAGAGGCCAGGGGTTGGGCGTTAAAGCATGACCTTGTAAGGGGAGGGAGGCTTTGATGGCCAGAGGGCACCCTTGCCAAACATTAGTGCGCAAAATAAAATTGCCAGTCAGGCTACCCACCTGGTGTGGGCATCGCCCTGCCGATGGTAATGGAAGGGGATGGTGCATGGTGGTTGGTGCAGATGAAGCACTTTGGTAACTATCAGTGGGAGATGGTGACGTAGTGGTACTTTCACTGGAATAGTAAACCAGAGGCCCAGGCTGATGCTCCTTACCCAGCCTGCTCGATCTGTGACTCCAGACCACAGCAAAGTGGTTGACTCTTAATTGCTCTCTGAAATAGCTTGGCAAGCCACTCAATTCAAGGGCAATTAGGGGTGGGCAACAAATGCCGGCCTTGCCAGTGACACCCACATGAAAGAGTAAAGGAAAAAAATAAGAATTTGCTACTTCCGGACCTCAATATGCCCAAAGGTGGGTGGACAATACATCCACCACCTCCTGTAAAACGGGGGACAGGTCAGGGTGGGTAGCTAGGCAGTGAGCAAGCTAAATGCTGTATTTTACCCCCCATCTGAAAACCCACCAGCAGGAGAACACAAATATCTACCTCAGGAATATAAATGAGGCAATATGAGCCATATTGCGGCCTAAATACCTTTAGTTCCTCAGATTGAGCTCAATTCCAGTCACACTCAGCAATGGTGGGCTATAATACAGAGTCTCAAGGCTCAATTTATTGTTTTATTTATTATTTAAAAAAAATGTATTTTCCCAATTTAGCGTGACCGATCTACCTATCCTGCACATCTTTTTGGCTTTGTGGGGGTGAGACCCACGTAGACACAAGGAGAATGTGCAACCTCCACATGGACAGTGACCCAGGGCCGGGATCAAACCCCGGTCCTCAGCGCCGTGAGGCAGCAGTGCTAACCACTACACCACCTTGCCGCCCTACAGGGCCCAATTTAAACTCATCACTGGAATGTACCATAATTATTTAGGTGAGCAGGGGTAACCAATCTGGTGACCCATCCAGCTTGCATTTTGGAGCGGTAAGTGCTGAGCTCAATTTGCAGCTGAGCATTTCAAAATTACTCAAGCTTGAAGGGGGATTTTGGAATGCACTTAACTCTCTTTGAAGTGGTTGATGTTTGTAAACATCGTGGTTACAGCACTTTAGAGTTAATGAAACATGAATGAAGCAAGGCTCACAGCTGTGTGTGTGTGGAAGCTGTCATTCACAGTCCACTAAGGGAAATGAATGAATGGCTTGCAGCCCAAGGATCTGAAGGGTTCAAACATAACTCACTGCTTTCTCATTCCAGGAATTGACATATGGTGCTTCCTCTGTCTGGGTCAGCTGGTGTGTATTTACTAAGTGAGTATTTTTTTCCACTGCCTCTCTCTGGGCTGCTCTCTGGGGGGAGCGGGTACTCATATTTTGAGGTCTCTGGGGGGGCGGGTGTGTCAGGTCACCCCAGTACTTGGAGGAAGGAGGGGAACCTAGAAGATCTCGGGATGGGGTGCTGATTTATGATATGGGGGGGAGGGGCTGAATTGCAATGCAGGGGGGAGGGGTGGCCAACCTTGGGACCTTGCTATCGGGCCGGCTACTCAATATGGTGGCACGATAGTGGGATTTCTTAGGGAATCCCTCGCAATCCTCGCTGTTATAACTTTGCATGGATAAGGGTTGGGAATCGCTTTCTGATTAGCGCTCCCAGGTTGAGTGCAAGTCATGTCCGGTTCAGTAGCAGAGGGAGAACATAGGGCTGGTTCTCTATTAGGGAAACTATGTTCTCCCCGCCGGCCCTGAATTGCAACTGTTTTACAATCCCCTTGGGGCCGTAAAGCAAGATGCAATTCCATATTCCTTGCTATACAAATACATACAAAAATAAGTGGGGACAAACACAGCAAGCAACAAACACTCAGGGGGGAAATTTGGTCTCTGCAGAATCTAAGAGCACAATAGCAAAGAGCTATCAAGCTCAGGCTGCAAGTATATTTACATATCTAGTACATGATGAGCAACAAGAGACCAATGTTTAACTTAGTTATAATAAACCACGTTCACCACCATCCTTAATTTAATCTTGCTCCTTAATTCATGTAACATATTACCTCAATATTGTAGTAATAATGCTTGATATAAATAGATTGAGTTCCTGGCGCATTACAATTTTGTTTTCAAGTTTTGACTTATTAAGTAATTAGAATCCCTTAATTCTCTGTAATATTAGTACTGTTCTCAGAACATCACAAATGGTAAAGCCATTAAATCCTTTTGAGGAATTATTGGCCTCAATATTAAACGTCTCCAAGATGAACAGGCAGGAGGGGCTGAGACATGAAATAATAGGGAATGCATTTGACCTTGCCCCTGTTAATCATGCCCACTCCCTCCCTTGAGACACGGACAACAAGTGATGGCCGAGCCAGCGATGCCCACATCCTGTGAACAGAATAAGATAGCTTATCGCGGATGATCCCATCGTCTCCAATATTGCTGGCCTTCCCCATCCTACATCGTCCTACAAGCCGCGAATGTTATACCCCCCCCCCCCCCCCCCCCCCCCCCCCGCATGATTGTAAATGTCAGGGATATAAATCTAACAAGGTGGTTAATTGCCAGAGGGAATGGTACCGCCTATTCCTGTCGTCTTTCATCCCTCCTTTCCAACAACCATGATTTCAAATTGTCCAGGAGTGTGATATTGTGCCGATTGTCCTCGCCTTGCGTACACCGATGTTGATTACAGCATTACAACGATCATACAGTCTGATAGCAATTAACTCAACATATTGCTGTTGGATGAGCATAGATTGACCAGAATTACAGCATAGATTGACCAGAATTATATTGGCCAGGATGAAAGGGTTAAATTGTGAGAATAGGTTGCATCAAATAGAGGCATTTGACATAAGATATAGGAGCAGAATTAGATCATTTTGGTCCATTGGGTCTGCTCCGCCACTCGATCATGGCTGATCTCATCTTTGCCTTAACTCCCCCATCCTGCCCACTCTCCATAACCTTTCAACCCGTTACCAAATAAAAATCTTAATAAGCGAAGAAGTGATAAAATGGATAAAGATTACCTCTGGTGGGGTGGATAAGAACGAGGGGGGCATAATCCTAAAATTAAGTTGTCCATAGGTGGTGGCAGGAATCATTCCTTGACTCAAAGGGTAATGGAAATTTGAGAGCTATCTTCTCATGAAATGAAAATGAAAATCGCTTATTGTCACAAGTAGGCTTCAAATGAAGTTACTGTGAAAATCCCCTAGTCGCCACATTCCGGCACCTGTTCGGGGAGGCTGGTACGGGAATCGAACCGTGCTGATGGCCTGCCTGGGTCTGCTTTCAAAGCCAGCGATTTAGCCCTGTGCTAAACCAGCCCCATAAAAAGCTGTTGCGACTCGGAAGGGGTCAGGGAGCAGGTGGGGTGGGGAGGGTGGGGGGGGGGGGGGATGGGCTGCGGGTTGGAGTTAAGACATGGATCAGCCACATTCTACTTGTATGGTGGAATAGGCTCAAAGGTTTAAATGGCCTTCTCCTGTTCGTAAATTCCTTATCGGGAATCAAACTTGGAAACTACTTGCTCTCCATTGGCTCAATGCCCTGCCCTGTGGTGGGTGAACAATTGGGTCATCAGAGGATCTTGTGCTAATAAACCTAAATGCAATAATTATAGCCCGGATTTGACAGTCACTGATTTCTATCTTAGTAAACCTTAACACATTTCTATTAACTTCCTCCCACTCCACTATTTTAACAGCAGCTGTCTAATAGTAGAAAGAAGAATGTGCTGTGAATCTATCAAGCATTTGTACAGTAGCATTGCTCACAGCTAGTTGCAAGCTTACATTTTCAGAATTGCAAGCGATGTATCTGCATTTGTCTGATGTGTATCATCCAGAGCTGAGAAAATCAATGAGGGGCCAGAGGCTTTGATTCAAGGTGACCAGATTGAGAGAGAATTTAAAATGCAGCAGAAGATCCTCAAGATAGTGATTGCTGTTGGCTCTATTATCGATGATCGCTTAAAGGTCCCATTCATAACTAATTTCTCCCTCTACCACCTTTACAGGAGGGTCAACCCATTTCCAATAAAATATGTGAGCACGTTAAGCATTTATTACACTTTGCCTCTACAATTTACCCCTTTAAAGTAAACACCTTGCATCCTATCTCTTTAACTAGGCTTGTCACCCGCCTAGTCGCTCTTGGCTCAACATTCACTTCGGGTCACCACACTTAAAGAAGGATGTGGGGCAGCACGATGGTGCAGTGGGTAGCACTGCTGCCTCATGGCGCTGAGGTCCCAGGTTCGATCCCGGCTCTGGGTCACTGTCCGTGTGAAGTTTGCACGTTCTCCCCGTGTTCGCGTGGGTTTCGCCTCCACAAGCCAAAGATGTGCAGGGTAGGTGGATTGGCCACATTAAATTGCCCCTTAATTGGAAAAAATTAATTGGATACTCTAAATTTATTTTTAAAAATGGATGTGAACATCCTTGAGAGAGCTCAGAGGAGGTTTTTCAGAATGATTCCAGGGAGGAGGGATTTTAGCTACCAGGTTAGAATGGAGAAGACGGAATTGTTCAGGGAGTAAAGGAGATTGAGGGGAGATTTGACAAGGTGTACGAGATGGTTACAAACTTAATTAAGGTAGATATAGAAAAGTTGTTCCCAATTGCTGATCATACAAGGACGAGGAGACACGGAATTTTGATTGAGGGCAAGAGATAGATATAGGACAGATGTCAGAGGTATGTTCTTTACTCAGAGAGTAGTAAGGGCATGGAATGCCCTGCCTGCAACAGTAGTGGACTTGTCAACAAAAAGGGCATGTAAATGGTCATTGGATAAACATATGGATGTCAATGGAATAGTGTAGATCAGGGGTGGGCAAACTATGGCCCGCGGGCCGCATGCGGCCCGCCTAAGGTCTTTATGCGGCCCACCAAGTCATTAAAAAAAAAAAAAAATTTTTTTACATTTTTTTTAATTTTTTAAAAAAATGTTTTAATTATTTTTTTTAAGGTTAATGGGGGGGGGGCTGTTGGGTTACTTACTGGTATAGGGTGGATACGTTGACTTGAGTAGGGTGATCATTGCTTGGCACAACGTCAAGGGCCGAAGGGCCTGTTCTGTGCTGTACTGTTCTATGTTCTATATGAGGCGCCCAGAATCATAACCGGGTGAAGTAATTATTTTACTTAATATACTATGCGGCCCTTTAAAATTGTGAATTTCTGAATGTGGCCCTTGCACGGAAAAGTTTGCCCACCCCTGGTGTAGATGGACTTTAGATTGGTTTCACAGGTCGGCACAACATCGCGGGCTGAAGGGCCTGTACTGCGCTGTTATGGTCTAAAAAAAGTTGCCGATGGAATGTGAGGGAGGACTTTCTTACAGAGTAAGAGGTCATGACCTGGAACATGCTGCCGAAGGGTCAAAGCAGGGACGATGACCACTTACGGGAAATAAACATGCCTAGTTATAATAATAATCTTTATTATTGTCACAAGTAGGCTAAATTTAACATTGCAGTGATGTTACTGTGAAAATTCCCCAGTCGCCACATTCCAGTGGCTGTCTGGGTACATAGAGGGAGAATTCAGAATGTCCAATTCACCTAACAAGCACGTCTTTCGGGACTTGTGAGAGGAAACCGGAGCACCCGGAGGAAATCCACACAGACACAGGGAAAACGTGCAGACTCCGCAGACAGTGACCCAAGCCAAGAGTCGAACTTGGGACCCTGGCGCTGTGAAGCAACAGTTCTGGAGATAGAGCAGGGGAATGGGATTGCACTGTGAGCCAGCATGATCTCAATGGGCCAAATGGCCTCCTCTTCTGTGTCATAATGACTTTTTGAATGTGATGTTAAAGAGAAGTACCATCTATCCTCTCAGTTGAATGTGAATGATCCAATGGCAGTATTTTGAAAAATTGTTCCTCGTGTTCTGGCTCGTATTTATTCCATTATCATATTGCTGATTCATTGTGTGCACAAACAGGCTGTTCAGTTTCCTACTTTGGATTTCAGTTCAAAGTAATTAACTGTAAAGATGCCTTTTGATCATGGGTGCTGTATAAATGCAAATCTTTTAAAGCCAGAAAATCCTGGAAATACTCAGCAGGTACGCTAGCATCTCCAGAGGCTGAAAGGCTAATGACCATTTCTATTTTCTCTTTTCATTTCAGACTTCCAGCATCTGAAGTAACTTGCTTTGGTTTTCTATGCACCTATTATTGAAATACCTTCACATATTCTTCACTTTAAAAATGCCAAGATACAAAGAGAAGTTGCACCATAGAAATTCTGTGACAATGCACTTTCAGCAATTTAGTTCAAGGCAATCTTGTTTGTTAGTTTTGGCATTGCAGGTCCCATGGATTTTTGTGATGCAAACCTTTTCAAATAGCATGCTCACGCTTGTCAAGGTTGTCAGATTGATTAATGATGGGTGGCACGGTAGCACAGTGGTTAGCACTGTTTCTTCATAGCACCAGGGTACCAGGTTCGACTCCTGGCTTGGGTCACTGTCTGCGGAATCTGCACGTTCCCCCTGTGTCGGCGTGGGTTTCCTCCGGGTGCTCCGGTTTCCTCCTACAAGTCCCGAAAGTCGTGCTTGTTAGGTGAATCGGACATTGTGAATTCTCCCTCAGCGTACCCAAACAGGTGTCGGAATGTGTCGACTTTTCACAGTAACTTCATTGCAGTGTTGATGTAAGCCTACTTGTGACAATAAAGATTATTGAAAAAAAAGATGAAGAGTGCAAAAACCCGGGCAGCACGTGGGCGCAGTGGTTAGCACTGCTGCCTCATGCCGCCGAGAACCCGGGCGCGATCCCGGCGCCGGTCACTGTCCGTGTGGAGTTTGCACGGTCTCCCCGTTTCTGCATGGGTCTCACCCCTACAACTCAAAACTTGTGCAGGGTAGGTGGATTGGCCATGCTAAATTGGGCCTTAATTGGAAAAAAATAATTGGGTACATGAAATGTATTTTAAAAAAGGAGTGCAGTATGTTATAGATACATAGAAGATAGGAGCAGGAAGAGGCCTTTTGGCCCTTTGAGCCTGCTTCACCATTCATCTTGATCATAGCTGATCATCCAACTCAATAGCCTAATCCTGCTTTCTCCACATAGCCTTTGATCCTATTCTCCCCAAGTGCAATATCCAGCCGCATCTTAAATATATTCAAAGTTTTAGCATAAATTACTTCCTGTGGTAATGAATTCCACAGGCTAACCAAAGATGTGCAGGTTAGGTGGATTGGCCATGATAAATTGCCATTAGTGTCCACAATTGCCCTTAGTGTTGGGTGGAATTACTGGGTTATGGGGATAGGGTGAAGGTGTTAACCTTGGGTAGGGTGCTCTTTCCAAGAGCCGGTACAGACTTTATGGGCCGAATGGCCTTCTTCTGCACTGTAAATTCTATGATAACCACTCTTTGTGTGAAGAAGTGTCTCCTTATTTCTGTTGTGACCCCTGGTTCTGGACACACTTATCAGTGGTAACATCTTCCCTGCATCTACCCTGTCTAGTCTTGTTAGAATTTTATAAGTCTCTGAGATCCCCCCTCATTCTTCTGAACTCCAATGAGAACAATACTAACCTGGTCAATCTCTCCTCATATGACAGTCCCACCATCCCTGGAATCAGTCTGGTAAACCTTTGCTGCTCTCCCTCGAGAGCAAGAACATCCTTCCTCAGAGAAGGAGACCGCAACTGCACACAATACTCCAAGTGTGACCTCACCAAGGCCCTGTATAATTGCAGCAACACATCCCTGCTTCTATACTCGAAACCTCTTGCAATGAAGGCCAACATACCATTAGCCTTCTTTACCGCCTGCTGCACCTGCATGCTTACCTTCGGCGAATGGTGCACAAGGACACCCAGGTCCCGCTGCACACTCCCCTCGCCCAATTTACAACCTTCAGGTAGTAATTTGCCTTCCTGTTTTTGCTTCCAAAATGTATAATCTCACACTCATCCAAATTTGACTGCATCTGCCATTGGTTTGCCCACTCGCCCAACCTGTCCAGATCTTGCTGTAGGATCCCTCATCCTCATCACAATTCACCCTCCCACCTAATTTGGTATCATCTGCAAACATTGAGATGTTACATTTTGTTCCCTCATCCAAATCATTAATATATATTGTGAATAGCTGGGGTCCCAGCACTGATCCCTGTAGTATCCCACTGGTTACTGCCTGCCAATTTGAAAAGGCCCCATTAATCCGTACTCTTTGTTTCCTCTCTGCCAACCAGTTTCCTATCCACCTCAATACATTTCCCCCAATCCCATGCGCTTTAATTTTGCACAATAATCTCTTACGCGGGACTTTGTCAAACGCCTTCTAAAAGTCCAAATATACCACATTGACTGGCTCCCCCTTGTCAACTGTACTGGTTACCTCTTCAAAGAATTCCACCAGATTTGTCAAGTATGATTTTCCCTTCATAAATCCATGCTGACTCTGACTGATCCTGCCACTGCTTTCTAAATGTTCCGCTATAAAGTCCTTGGTAATGGATTCAAGCATTTTCTCCACTACCGATGTTCGGCTTACTGGTCTATAATTCCCTGCTTTCTCTCTACCTCCCTTTTTGAATATCGGAGTGACGTGAGCTACCCTCTAATCTGCAGGGACAGTTCCAGAGTCTATAGAATCCCGGAAGATGACCACCAATGCATCCACTATTTCCAGAGCCACCTCCTTAAGCACTCTGGGATGCAGATTCTCAGGCCCTGGGGATTTATCCGCCTTCAATCCCATCAGTTTTCCCAGCACCATTTCTCTACTAATGTTGATCTCCCTCAGTTCTTCCCTCTCACTAAACCTTTCATTCTCCAACATTTCTGGGATCTGATTTGTGTCCTCATTTGTGAAGACAGAACCAAAGTATGTATTTAATTGCTCAGCCATTTCTTTGTCCCTTATTACGCATCCCGCTGATTCTGTCTGCAATGGGCCTACTTTTCTCTTTACCAATCTCTTCCTCTTCACAGATCTGTAGAAACTCTCAGTGTCAGTCTTTATGTTCACTGCAAGCTTCCTTCCATATGGCACTTTCCTCTTCTTAATCAATCCCTTCGTCCTTCTTTGCTGAATTCTAAACTGCCCCCAATCCTCAGACCTATTATTTTTCTTGGCCAATCTGTATGATTCTTCCTTGGATCAGATACTATTTCTAATTTCATTTGTAAGCCATGGATTGGCCCACTTACCCCCTTTGCTTTTGTGCCAGACAGGAATGAACAGTTCCTGTATTTCCTCCATGCGTTCCTTGAATGTTTGCCATTGTCTATCCACTGTCATCCCTGTGGTGATATGCATCACTGTAAATGCACAAGGGGTTAATGTAAATACACTAAGACTAAGTAAACACTAGAGGGAGCACCAGAGACATCATGACATGCAGACATACAGCTAATGAATTGATAGAATAGGACACAAACAATGGGCAGTTAAGACACCCAGAGATGACACTACAACAAGGGGGCATTTACACAACCCATGCTCTTTCTCTTTCCACAGGCGACACTCAGAGACGAGGGCAGGGGAGATCAGAAGCATCACACCCACCGCATGGCTTAGAGCAGGCTGGTTAGTTAGACTGAGTTACTATAGCAAGATTAGCAGGGGAGTCGAACTCAAGTAGGAGAATTGTTACCTGTCCAATAAATGTGTTAAACCTATCTCCAAGTTTGAACCTTCCTTTGTCAGAGCATACATAAAGGAAGCAGCTTATGCTACATGAAGAAGCAGAACACAACAATCCCTTTAAGTAACTATCCCCAATCTACCAAGGCCAACACATGCCTCATATCCTCATAGTTCCCTTTATTAAGATTCAGCACCCTAGTCTCCAAATCAACTACTTCACTCTCCATCTTGATAAAAAATTCTATTGTGTTATGGTTGCTCATCCCCAAGGGGTCTCGTACAGCCAGATTGGCAATCATTCCCTTCTCATTACACAGTACCCAGTCTAAGATGGCCTGCTCTCTAGTTGGTTCCTTTACATATTGGTCAAGAAAACCATCCCGTATACACTCCAGGAATTCCTCCTCTACGGCATTGTGGCTAATTTGATTTGCCCAATCTACGTGAAGATTAAAATCACCCATGATCACCGATATTCCCTTATTACATGCATCACTCATTTCTTGTTTAATGCCATTCCCAACCACACCAGTGCAGTTTGGGGGTCTATATGTTTTTTGTCCCTTGGTATTTCTCAACTCTACCCATACAGATTCCACATTGTCAGAGCTAATATCCTTTCTCACTATTGTGTTAATTTCCTCTTTAACCAGCAGTGCCACGCCTGTCCTTCCTAAATACTGAGAACCCTGGGACACTCAGTTCCCATCCCTGTTCACCCTGCAGCCATGTCTCCGTAATCCCAATGATATCATACCCATTTATATCTATCTGCGCGATTAGTTCATCCACTTTATTGCAAATGCTCCGTGCATTAAGGCACAGAGCCTTTAAGTTTGGCTTTTTCACACTGCTTATCTTGCTCCCAATATTTTTCTCTACTGCCCTGTTTGAATTTTGTCCTTGGTTTCTCCACCTATCACTTTTCTACCTTTTGCTTTTGTCCTTGCTCCCTCTTTCTCTGACTCCTTGCGTAGGTTCCCACCCCCCTGGCATTTTAGTTTAAACCCTCCCCAACTGCTCCTGGCAAATAGCCCCCTTAGGACATCAGTTACAGTCCTGCCCAGGTGTAACCCGTCCAGTTTGTACAGGTCCCACCTCCCCCAGAACCGGTCCCAATGCCCAGGAATCTGAAACCCTTCTCCTGACACCATCCCTTCAGCCACGTATTCATCGTATATATCCTGTCATTTCTACACTGACTAGCACGTGGCACTGGAAGTAACCCTGAGATCACTACCTTTGAGGTCCGGTTTCTTAACTTCCTTCCTAGCTCCCTGGATTCTGCCTTTAGGACCTCATCCCTTTTTTTACCGATGTTGTGTGTACCGATGTGTACCACGGCCACTGGCTGTTCACCCTCCCCCTCCAGAATATCCTGTACCCGCTCCGAGACATCCTTGACCCTAGCACCAGGAAGGCAACATACCATCCTAGAGTCTCATTTGCGGCCACAGAAATGCCTCTCTATTCCCCTATACAATTGAATCCCCTATAACTATTGCACTGTCACACTTATTACTCCTCCCCTCTACAGCAGAACCAACCATGATGCCATGAGTTTGGCTGTTGCTGTTTTCCCCTAAGAGGCCATTCCCCTCAACAGTATCCAAAACAGTATATCTGTTCTGCAGGGGAATGGCCACAGGAGATTCCTGCATTACCTGCCTTGCTCTCCTGCTCTGTCTGGTGGTCACCCATTCCCTTCCTGCCTGTGGAGTCTGAGCCTGCGGTGTGACCACCTCTGTCTACGTGCTATCCACGATACTCTCCGACTCGCAGATGCTCCACAGTATCTCCAGCCGCTGCTCCAGCTCTGAAATCCGAGCTTCCAGAAGCTGTAACTGGAGACATTTCCTGCAGACATGCTGACCCTGGGAACAGGAACTGTCCCCAGCCTGCCACATGGAGCAAGAGGAGCAGACAAGGCCTTGGAGCTGTCCTGCCCTGAATTATTCCTTTAAATTAAACCTTTGAAATTAAACTTTAGAAAGATGTCAGATTAAATCCAATCCACGTATACTATTTAATTAGATTGTTTTTAAAAACTTAGTATTTATCCCTCTTGATCTGACAACAAATTAATTTTAAAATAGCTATTTAATTGAAATTAAAAAAGTTATTTAAATCAATTTAAAAATAGTAATTTAAATCAACCCAAAATAGTTATTTAAATCAAATTTTAAAATTTAAAAAATAGTAATTCATATCAACTTAAAAATAGTAATCTAAGTCAAATCAAAACTAGTATTTAAATCAGTAACTCCACAGACATTCAAATTTAGCCCAGCCTGCTGTTCAGCCAATCAGGTCACAGTCTCCTGTGATGTCACTTTACCATTTTTTTTTCAATTTTGAAACAAACAAACAGCTGTCTTACCCGACAGCGGTGTCCCTAACCCTAACCCTGTCTCTCTGTGCTCTTTACTGGGAGTCTCGCCCCTGTCTCTCCACGCTCTTTATTGAAGTCTCACCCTCTCTCTCTCTGCGCTCTTTATTGAAGCCTTGACCTCTCTCTCTCCGCGCTCTTTATTGAAGTCTCACCCTCTCTCTCCCCGCGCTCTTTATTGAAGTCTCGCCCTCTCTCTGCGCTCTTTATTGAAGTCTCGCCCTCTCTCTGCGCTCTTTATTGAAGTTTCGCCCTCTTTCTCTCCGCGCTCTTTACTGAAGTCTCGCCTTCTCTCTCTCCACGCTCTTTACTGAAGTCTCACCTTCTCTCTCTCCGCGTTCTTTACTGAAGTCTCATTTCTCTCTCTCTCCACATTCTTTATTGAAGTCTCGCCCCTGTCTCTCTGCGCTCTTTATTGAAGTCTCGCCCTCTCTCTCTCCGCGCTCTTTACTGAAGTCTCACCCTCTCTCTCTGCGCTCTTTATTGAAGCCTTGACCTCTCTCTCTCCGCGCTCTTTATTGAAGTCTCACCCTCTCTCTCCCCGCCCTCTTTATTGAAGTCTCGCCCTCTCTCTGCACTCTTTATTGAAGTTTCGCCCTCTTTCTCTCCGCGCTCTTTACTGAAGTCTCGCCTTCTCTCTCTCCACGCTCTTTACTGAAGTCTCGCCTTCTCTCTCTCCGCGTTCTTTACTGAAGTCTCGCCTTCTCTCTCTCTCCACACTCTTTATTGAAGTCTCGCCCCTGTCTCTCTGCGCTCTTTATTGAAGCCTTGACCTCTCTCTCTCCGCGCTCTTTATTGAAGTCTCACCCTCTCTCTCCCCGCGCTCTTTATTGAAGTCTCGCCCTCTCTCTGCGCTCTTTATTGAAGTCTCGCCCTCTCTCTGCGCTCTTTATTGAAGTTTCGCCCTCTTTCTCTCCGCGCTCTTTACTGAAGTCTCGCCTTCTCTCTCTCCACGCTCTTTACTGAAGTCTCACCTTCTCTCTCTCCGCGTTCTTTACTGAAGTCTCATTTCTCTCTCTCTCCACATTCTTTATTGAAGTCTCGCCCCTGTCTCTCTGCGCTCTTTATTGAAGTCTCGCCCTCTCTCTCTCCGCGCTCTTTACTGAAGTCTCACCCTCTCTCTCTGCGCTCTTTATTGAAGCCTTGACCTCTCTCTCTCCGCGCTCTTTATTGAAGTCTCACCCTCTCTCTCCCCGCCCTCTTTATTGAAGTCTCGCCCTCTCTCTGCACTCTTTATTGAAGTTTCGCCCTCTTTCTCTCCGCGCTCTTTACTGAAGTCTCGCCTTCTCTCTCTCCACGCTCTTTACTGAAGTCTCGCCTTCTCTCTCTCCGCGTTCTTTACTGAAGTCTCGCCTTCTCTCTCTCTCCACACTCTTTATTGAAGTCTCGCCCCTGTCTCTCTGCGCTCTTTATTGAAGTCTTGCCCTCTCTCTCTCCGCGCTCTTTACTGAAGTCTCGCCCTCTCTCTCTCCCCGCCCTCTTTATTGAAGTCTCGCCCTCTCTCTGCACTCTTTATTGAAGTTTCGCCCTCTTTCTCTCCGCGCTCTTTACTGAAGTCTCGCCTTCTCTCTCTCCACGCTCTTTACTGAAGTCTCGCCTTCTCTCTCTCCGCGTTCTTTACTGAAGTCTCGCCTTCTCTCTCTCTCCACACTCTTTATTGAAGTCTCGCCCCTGTCTCTCTGCGCTCTTTATTGAAGTCTTGCCCTCTCTCTCTCCGCGCTCTTTACTGAAGTCTCGCCCTCTCTCTCTCCCCACACTCTTTATTGAAGTCTCGCCCCTGTCTCTCTGCACTCTTTATTGAAGTCTTGCCCTCTCTCTCTCCGCGCTCTTTACTGAAGTCTCGCCCTCTCTCTCTCCCCACACTCTTTATTGAAGTCTCGCCCCTGTCTCTCTGCGCTCTTTATTGAAGTCTCTCCCTCTCTCTCACCGCGCTCTTTACTGAAGAGTTATTCTGCGTGGAGGTGGGCTTAGGAGTGGAAAATGCACCAAGCCGCTCGAAAGTCCATTCAGAGGGAACAGAAAATCCCTCGGGCGGGAGGAGGGGCCGTAAAATTCTGCTCCTCAGTCTGAAGGGAACCATGCCTGAGGGAAAGATCCAGGGTCTTTATAACAACTGTTGATCCCAGTCGGGTGGCAGTTTGGGAACGATAATTTATCTGTGGTTCTAAAGTTCAGTTAGCATCCTGTCCTATCATAAGAATATAAGAAATAAGAGCAGGAGCAGAGCAGGCCATTCGGCCCCTCAAGCCCATCCATACTTGCCCATCAAAATCTGCTTCATCGTGCGAGCTGCGCTTATAAGTGCACATCAGTGCCTGTTCAGAACTGAGCAGGCTCCATTTTGTTGAACTCCGCAAACAATAATCCAAAAGCAAATTGCTGCGGATGCTGGAAATCGGGAATAAAAACAGAAAATTCTGGAAGTACTTGGCAGTTCTGGCAATGTCGGTGCAGAGAGAAACAAGAGTTAACCAGCGGGATTCTCCGTTTCTGTGACTAACTGTTGACGTCAACGCAGAATTTGTGGACATTCACGACAGCAGAACTGCCGGCACACCTGGACCGATTCTGCCACTGTTGAGGGGCTAGCACCGGCGCCATGTGAAACACAATCGATTCCAATTAGTAATGGTGACGGATTCTCTGCTTTCGCGATTGACACTCAGGAGGCTGACAAGCTGCAGCCACATACACACACTGCACTCTCCACACGCTCTCATCCCAGCCAACAAGATGGCAGTAAGCCTCTCAGCCCCACGTTTCGCAGACACAAAGCTGGAGACCCTCCTGGATGCCCTGCAGGAGAGGAGGGTGGCCTGTACTCCAGCCTGGGAAGGAGGCTGCCAGCCATTCATCACGCCTGGGCGCAGGTGGCAGAGGTGGTCAGCGCCGTGGGCAACGTAGTCCGGACTGGCTAGTAGTTCAGAAAAAACCTGCACAACCTCCTGAGGATGGCCAGGGTGAGTAGGCAGCACTGTACCCTGTCATGTTATGTACGCTGGGATAACACAGGCTGCAACTGGATGCAGCTTTAACCAAAAGATACTCCAGACCTTGAAGTTAGTTCAATCTAATTTATTGACCCAGTAGCACAGTTAGCACAGTTCTCTATGAGTTGCGACTCTCTGCTAACCTAAGTGTGGTTACGCTGTCTGACTGAACCAGACTAGCTCTTAGCCACGTGCTGGAGGTGTGATACTGTACATACACCCTGACTCACTCTGCAGATGTTCATCAGTAGAAAGAGGTGGAGTGTGAGTGCCTCGTGCCTTTTATAGTGAGATACCACCCCTGAGTGTCCTGCCTGCTCATTGGTCATGTCCAATTCTCTGTGTTCATTAGCTGCCTGTCTGTGCCTGTCTGTATATCATTATCTGCATGACTGCATATCATGACATACCCCTGGCTCCAACCCCTGCCCCACACACCTGTAACTTGAACCTCTCCCCCACCCAGAGGACGGCCAAACCCCCACCCTGCACCACATGCCAGAACCCATATCGGCCGCCCTGGCCACTGAGACCATCAGCTATCCACCCCCTGGGCTGCATGTGTCAGACCGTCCAACACAGTGTCTTCTGTTCCTCTCCACGCGCACCCCCCCCCCCCCCCCAGCTCCCCCCCCCCCTGCCAGGAGTAGGGCCACAGACAGCCGTCGGGAGCGGGAGAAGACAGGAAGGGGACCGCTGGACCTGTGGCCCCAAACCATGTGTACGATCTCTCATTCTATCTTCTAATTAGGGCAGATTGTCCAGTTGATTGGAGGTGTCCAAAATACAACTTTATTGCTCATTATACACTTTAATGCACTTGCTTGAGAACTACATCAAAACTAAATCCTCCTTGTTTCGCGATTTCGGCGTCGGCCAACGGAGAATCCCGCCCAACATCTCTTTCTCTCTCCACAGGTGGTGTCAGATCTGTTGGTATCTCCCGCGTTTTCTGTGTTTATTCCGTCATCCACTGTTCATGCAGAATAGCTTGGTGGCAGGCATTGTAGAGCTGTTCACAGACTCGGAAACTTTATTTTAGCATGAGTCAGGCTTTCAGCATCTGAAGGTAGGTGAAGAGAACATTAACAAGCTTCCAACAGAAAGCACCTCAGGCTATTATTTAACATTACCCAAACCATTAACTAACTTTGGGCAGCACGGTAGCATGGTGGTTAGCATAAATGCTTCACAGCTCCAGGGTCCCAGGTTTGATTCCCGGCTGGGTCACTGTCTGTGCGGAGTCTGCACGTCCTCCCCGTGTGTGCGTGGGTTTCCTCCGGGTGCTCCGATTTCCTCCCACATTCCAAAGATGTGCGGGTTAGGTGGATTGGCCATGCTAAATTGCCCGTAGTGTCCTAATAAAGTAATGTTAAGGGGGGGGGGGGGGGTTATGGGTATAGGGTGGATACGTGGGTTTGAGTAGGGTGATCATGGCTTGGCACAACATCGAGGGCCCGAAGGGCCTGTTCTGTGCTGTACTGTTCTATGTTCTATGTTCTAATCTAGCTAACCAATCTTCCAGCACCTGTATGCACAGAATACCTTCAACGCAGCAGTTTCTTTTGACCTCAGTGCCAATGCAGATGCCATGCTTAGAAACAAAAAACCTTTATTGATATTGGGCTTTTTACACCCTCAAAGTCTCAAAGAGTTTCACAGACAAGTAATTATTTTTGAATTGTGATCTTGTAGACAAACCCATACAGCAGCCAGCAAGATGTCACCGGTGAAGGAACATCTGTTTCTTTTTTCTGTTCAAGGGTAAAGGGCCTTGACACTGAAATCTCCTGTCTTCTTTTATGTCGACTTGAGTACCCAGGAGTGGCCTTAGATTAATCCACATCGAATATCAATATTTCTGACAATGGAACACTCTCAGTAATGAATTCGAAGGTGAGCACGATTTTTGTGCTTGATCCCTATCACCCAGTCACTAAATAGTCACAGAAGCGAATTTCATTCGTCCTATCTTTGTTCAGCTATTTTTTTTTTCCAATCAAGGGGCAATTTAGCGTGGCCAGTCCACCTACCCTGCACATCTTTGGGTTGTTGGGATAAGAGCCACACAGACAGGGGGAGAATGTGCAAACTCCACACGGACAGTGACCCGGGGCTGGGAGCAACCCCGGGTCCTTGGCGCAGTGCTAACCAATGCGCCACCGGTGCGCACTATTTGTTCAGCTGTTCTGAAAGATCCCAATGTACTCCTGGTGCCACAATGAATTCTTCCTTCAATGATTGCCGCATTTAGAACATTTTCATGCATCTGGAAGCTCATTTTATGTCCAGATCCCTCTCTTTCTCGGTTCCTAATATCAGTTCTAAATTTGCCTTTTCTGACGTGGACCTTTTACTTATTCCCACAATTCAGCTTAAAATTATTTAATAATTTTAATCCCTTTTTAATAATTTATGCAGCTAAATAAGATGGCCTTTTAATAATAATAATAACCTTTATTGTCACAAGTAGACTTACATTAGCACTGCAATGATAGAATTTACAGTGCAGAAGGAGGCCATTCGGTCCATCGAGTCTGCATCGGACCTTGTTAAGAGCACCCTACTCAAGCCTACCCCGCCACCCTATCCCCGCAATCCAGTAACCTCACTTAACCTTTTTTGACACGAAGGGCAATTTAACATGGTCAATCCACCTAACCCGGACTGTGGGAGGAAAGCGGAGCACCCGGAGGAAACCCAGGTAGACACAAGGAGAACGTGCAGACTCCACACAGACAGTGACTTTGAAGTTACTGTGAAAATCCCCTAGTTGCCGCGTTCCGGCGCCTGTTCGGATACACCGAAGGAGAAGGCAGAATGTCCAAATTACCTAACAGCACGTCTTTCGGGACTTGTGGGAAGAAATTGGAGCACCCGGAGGAAACGCATGCAGACACGGGGAGAACGTGCAGACTCCGCACAGTCAGTGACCCAAGCCGGGAATCGAACGTGGGACCCTGGAGCTGTGAAGCAACAGTGCTACCCACTGTGCTACCGTGCTTAAAAGTTCAGGATTTCCAATATCCCTCCCCAAACCCAGAAGTCGGTCACCTCACAACAGGTGCTGTCCCTTTCAGTTATTAGCTGCATTCCCTCGTGCATCCAGTGTCTCCATCTTCTCTCTCGATGACAAGCGCATGGACCTGGTCAGGGTTATAAATCAGTGTTCCTTCATTCCACTGGCATCAAATCTGTGTTAACAAGGGGCAGCGTGTGGCGTAGTGGTTAGTACTGGGACTGCGGTACTGAGGACCCGGGTTCGAATCCCGGCCCTGGTCACTGTCCATGAGTTTGCACATTCTCCCCATGTCTGCGTGGGTTTCACCCCACAACCCAAAAGTTAGGTGGATTGGCCATGCTACATTGCCCCTAAAATTGGAAAAAAAATAATTGTGTACTCGAAATTTATTTCAAATAAAACATGCAAACTCAAGAAAAAGCTTCAAGGACCTATTTACGGTAAATGCTCATGGCCGATGCTCAAGATCCAACCAGATATTGTTGAGAGCATAACTCCTGATCTCTAGTCAGTGGGATAGCAGAGTTCCATTGGTGGATCTTTAATTGCTAACTTCCCCTGACCAAGTGAACCCAATTATTTGTTCCCCTGGGCACAAAGGGAGTCTTCCCTTCCTCTCAAACCCAGAGATTGGCTGTTCTTGTGGTCCACCTAGGTCCACAGCGGCTGTTCACCTGGTCGCTCCCCTCTGCCACTTCCCAGCTCTCCAGCACCATCAGAGGCCTCCTCGGTCATCCTTACTTGTGGACTCAGTTCCTCGACGCACTGTCACACCAGCCTTAAACTGCTGCTCCAGCTCCGGGCTGCAGACCTACTCTCTTTCTCTCTCTCTCCTCCCTCCCTGCCTTCACAAAGGCTTCCCCTCCTTCTCCTTCAGACAATACTCCTGACTTAGGCCCCCCCTCATGTTTTGAAAGTTCTTTGGCTATTGTCCCAAGGGGAACTCCCAAGGGTAACCAAATCCCCTGCCCGACATCTTCCAAGGCTGAAGATCTCTGCTGTGTGTGTGTGTGGGGGGGGGGGGGGGGGGGGGGTGCCGCAGCTGCTGTCTGTCCCACCGAGGAGGGGAGTGCAGATGAAGAAATGTGGAGTGTGGCATGAAGATCGGCTGGTAGACTACCCAGTTAGCAAGGTGGGCGCCTGGTGAGTTTCAACCCTATTCAAGAGAGGGGAATTTACTTATATTCCTCCAGGCACTGATTTCACTGATAGCTGTAATAAATGCCTGCTTCCTCAAAAGCCTAATAAAACAGTCTTCACTTGCAGAATCCTCACATTAATAATAATATATTATTAATAATAATCGCTTATTGTCACAAGTAGCTTCAATAAAGTTACTGTGAAAAGCCCCTAACTTTGTTAGGAGTACAGTATTATCTATTATCATTTACATGGGGAATATCCATGATTATCAATCCATTTGAAATGGGGTCCCACAACTGAGTAAATTTGGAAGCCATTGATTTTTAAATCACTTTGGATGTCAGATGCAGGCATAAATTGTCATATTCAAGGTTTAATTAAGTTCAAGAGAAAAGAAAGGCAATTTTGTGATTAAATTGGCAACTTAGAGTCTGGATTTAACTCACACTTCTGGCAGATTCCACTCAAGTGCCTCATTTTGGGGGCTGCCAGTTTAGTGTTACCAGAGGACAGCCAACACTTGCATTTGTATCGAGGTCATTTGCTATTTCACTGGGAATTCATGAATATTTCAAGCTAATGGCCGATCAATAATTCCCGGCTCCTGCTCAATATCAGCATGTCCCTTTTCCTTTCCGCTCGAGCCAGCAGTTTCTATACTCTCCAAACTGTCCCTGCTGCTCAATCAAGGGAGGAAGGACTTTGCTGGTCGAAAGGGATTCAGCAATGTTACTTCCGTCAGAATGCATTGCAGCCTCCTCTGATTCACCAGTGTGTGTTCTGCCCAGCAATTCTGCTGACACTACTGTCTTCCCCAGTCGTCAGATGTGACCTTGACCTGAACACTGTTTTTATTTTTTAAATTCCTGTTTGATGGTGCACTTACCCACTGAGATATCTGGGCAATTGCTACTGTAGACAATTCATGGCACATAATTCTCATCAGTAATCCAATGGCGATCTGCGCTGACCCAGCCACATTCATCAGATGGATGACAGCAGTATACCCCAGGGCCTTCTGTACAGTGAACAGACACTGGGTCATGACCTGCTTGAAGTTCACAACCACATGGAAACATAGAAAATAAGCAAGAGGGGACCATTCGGCCCTTCGAGCCTGCTTCCCCGTTTATTATGATCATGGCTGATCATCAAGTTCAATACCCTGATCCCGCCTTCCCCATCAGATCTCTTGATCCCTTTAGCACCCAAGAGTTATATCTAATTCTTTCTTGATGAAACTTACACAACGTTTTGGCCTCAACTACTTTCTGTGGCAGCAAATTCCACACATCCACCACTCTCTGGGTGAAGCTATTTCTCCTTACCTCACTCCTAAAAGGTTTACCCCTTATCCTCAAAGAATGCCCCTAGTTCTGGACTCCCCAACCATTGGGAACATTCTTTCTGAATTTACTCTGTCTAATCCTGTTAGAATTTCTATGCGATCCCCTCTCACTCTTCTAAACTCCAATGAATTTAATCCTAACCGATTTAGTTCCTCCTCAGTCTCGCCATCCCAGGAATCAGCCCAGTAAACCTTCGCTGCACTTCTTCCATAGCAAGAACATCCTTCCTCAAATAAGGGCACCAAAACTGCACACAGTACACCAGGTAGAATCATAGAATTTACAGTGCAGAAGGAGGCCATTTGGCCCATCGCGCCTGCACCGGCTCTTGGAAAGAGCACACTACTTAAGCCCACACCTCCACCCTATCCCTGTAATCCAGCCTAAACTAAGGGCAATTTAGCATGGCCAATCCACCTAACCTGCACATCTTTGGACTGTGGGAGGAAACCGGAGCACCCGGAGGAAACTTACACAGACACGGGGAGAACGTGCAGACTCTGCACAGAAGTGTGACCTCATCAATGCCCTACACTTCAAGGACACCTGCAAGTGGGATTTGATGATGGCTAGATTGGCATAGGCAACTGGGGAAACAGTCACTGATGACCATGACCTCTGGAGGCTGACTGTTTGGAAGAGCATCGGAAGAGGCAAGTGGAAACAAAAAATTCAGCAGAGCAAATGCGGCAGAGGCGCAATATGCCAGAGTGGGACACCTGAGTCACACCAAACAGTGCTTGGCACGGGACTGACCAATAATCATAGATTATCATAGAATTTACAGTGCAAAAGGAGGCCATTCAGCCCATTGAGTCTGCACCGGCTCTTGGAAAGAGCACCCTTCAGAGGTCAACACCTCCACCCTCTCCCCATAACCCAGTAACCCCACCCAACACTAAGGGCAATTTTGGACACTAAGGGCAATTTATCATGGCCAATCCACCTAACCTGCACATCTTTGGACTGTGGGAGGACCCAGAGGAAACCCACGCAGACACGGGGAGGATGTGCAGACTCCGCACAGACAGTGACCCAAGCCGGAATCAAACCAGGGACCCTGGAGCTGTGAAGCAATTGTGCTATCCACAATGCTACCGTGCTGCCAATAAGGCACAACCCATCTTCTGAAGGCTGCCACAGAATTCTCACACAAGAATAATGTACACAAGGGCAAACACATTTAAGCATCATTTTATTAAATGAGGATTTTGGCACTATATTGAGGAAAAGCAATACTTCATTCACAAAGCCAGGGTAAATTCAATTAACCATTAATTGCAGAAAAACGAAGCAATGAAGGACACGACTCATTTCCACAAGTAAAAAAGAAAATTTGTTATCAGCTCAAAACATTTATGCTGGGTTTGTAAGTGTGGGCGCGGCAAGATTTTGCAAATGTGAGATTGTATTTCCCATTTTATTCAACCGCACATAGGTTGTTACAGTTGAGTGAGGTTTATTTATAGCTTGTAAATTGTTGCTAATCCATAATTATTCACATTGCTACTTCACAGTATGCATGAGAAAGATGAAAGTGCAGATTCTCCTGTGGAACAGGAGAAAATGATTTGAAGAAAACCTCTGCACCCCCCCCCCCCCCCCCCCCAAATTATGAGGAGTCCATGGGGGAGTATCAGAGTGGTCGAGAAACCAAAGGGATTGGCTGAGTTTAGTAGCACGACATCAGTTGATTCTTTTGATGCTGTTTCCCAGCAGCTGGGAGCCTTGTAGAGGCTGAGTGGCGGCCTGGACCTGTACCAGATGACCAACAGTTTGGGAGTGGCATGAAGAGAGGGGGAGAGAAGGAGAGATGGGTTGGGGGAAGATGAGGTGGATGGGTGAGATTTCAGGATTGAGCATGTTGAATTCATTTAGGAGAGAGATTGCAGGGATGAAATTGTTAGGGGCTCTCTTCATGCTACTCCTCTTGACCAACAAGAAGTGCTGTACAAGCTAGGTTAAACTGATCCTTTCCCCATTGAGTTGCCTTGTTTCTGAGTTCTGTGAAACCTGGCATGCAACCATTAAATGTATAAATCTGTTACAATTTAAGGTATGCTTCCAATTAAGTGCATTTAAATTACTGATCCACC
Source organism: Scyliorhinus canicula (assembly GCF_902713615.1). Lineage (NCBI taxonomy): Eukaryota > Metazoa > Chordata > Chondrichthyes > Carcharhiniformes > Scyliorhinidae > Scyliorhinus > Scyliorhinus canicula. The sequence continues at coordinate 15,017,631 of NC_052157.1, forward strand.
TTTTTAGAGCAGGTTATTTGTCTTCACCCACTAAACCCATACCACTTAAACCAAAATTATGAGCATTCAGATTGGATTGAGGTTCATTTTCAGACTTTCAGAACTTACAAACACTCCATTATGTGAATTTAAAATCCCTCGCTGGTATCTGTTCTGGTGAGCACCACAGGAGTACAAAGGAGCAATTTTTACCCATTAAGTCCACTTTGTCTACAGTCCATATTTAATTAAAACTATTGAATTCTCTACAGCATAACTGGGAGGTATTTAACCTCTTGTGTCTGTGCTTGCCCATATAGGGTGAGCCACTTTGTCCCATTTCACAGCTTTTTCCACATGCCCTTTTGATATTTATCTTTTCACATGTTTATGTACTTCCCTCTCCAGCATCATCTCAAAATTAAACCATAACCACTACAAAAAGAAGCCCCAACTCAGTGCTTTTTAACAGATTCTGTCTGTAAAAAAGTAATCTATAACTGACACAGTGCATAATCAGGTTTACCACTGCGTGAAGCTAATCCAGAAACCTGACATTTCTACACCAGGATCTCACTTGAATGAGACATGCTTAACTGAGTTCCTGCACACTCTCACAATAGGCTTATAGCCCAGTCAGTAAATCATGGGTGGTAGGGATTGGTTTTGGACAGTGACTGAGTTGGATTGTTGGAGGCCTGATTTGCATCAGTGCAGATTACAGGACTGCATGTAGAACAGGTGTCAAGACCTGTGGGTTAACTGAGACATCTTGCCGCTTATCCTTAACTATTGGATTCATAGAATTTACAGTACAGAAGGAGGCCATTCGGCCCATCGAGTCTGCACCGGCTCCTGGAAAGAGCACCCTACCCAAGGTTAACACCTCCACCCTATCCCCATAACCCAGTTAACCCCACCCAACACTAAGGGCAATTTGGACACTAAGGGCAATTTATCATGGCCAATCCACCTAACCTGCACATCTTTGGACTGTGGGAGGAAACCGGAGCACCCGGAGGAAACCCACGCACACACGGGGAGGATGTGCAGACTCCACACAGACAGTGACCCAAGCTGGAATCGAACCTGGGATCCTGGAGCTGTGAAGCGATTGTGCTATCCACAATGCTACCATGCTGCCCGATCAGCAGCAATAACATTAACACTGAGGAAAACTAAGGTAGGTGGCCATGCAACTACAAGTCATAAGCTACGAAATCAGCAAGAAGCCTCCATTGTTCAGGGCTACAAGCTAAATTCAAGGTTTGCTTGTGAACATTTGTCAGCATATTCACTGTATCTTGTATTCTGTACACTAGATGTGTAATACATGACAATGCCACATTCACTGCATCTTGCATTCTCTATACTGTGTGTATAATATATCACAATGCCATATTCACTGCATCTTGTATTCTATACACTGTGTGTAATATATCACAATGCCATATTCACTGCATCTTGCATTCTATACACTGTGTAATATATCACAATGCCACATTCACTGCATCTTGTATTCTGTACACTGTGTGTAATATATCACAATGCCACATTCACTGCATCTTGTATTCTGTACACTGTGTAATATATCACAATGCCACATTCACTGCATCTTGTATTCTGTACACTGTGTGTAATATATCACAATGCCACATTCACTGCATCTTGTATTCTGTACACTGTGTAATATATCACAATGCCACATTCACTGCATCTTGTATTCTGTACACTGTGTAATATATCACAATGCCACATTCACTGCATCTTGTATTCTGTACACTGTGTGTAATATATCACAATGCCACATTCACTGCATCTTGTATTCTGTACACTGTGTGTAATATATCACAATGCCACATTCACTGCATCTTGTATTCTGTACACTGTGTGTTATATATCACAATGTGTAGTCATCTCAGAACGAGTGCAATAAAACAGTCTTGTAATTCAAATCACAGTCTGCTGTTGTCAACTAAACCAAAGCAACCCGAGGCCCTCTTGTGACTGAGCATTCAGGACCTTTCTGTTCCTTGTTAAGTACCCAGCTGTAGAGGTAAAAGTTAAAAGTTCATAAATAAAGAAAAGGATACTCAGCACATATGCACCTCCACTTGTCATTCTGGTCACACTTAACAAAGGTCCCTTTCCTGCCCTCTCAATATCTCTGTACTCGTCGCCAACTTCAACAATCAATCTAATCCATTAAACATGTCGGAAGAGTCAGTGTTTGCTGCAGAGGCTGATGTCCTGTTGCCACAGTTCAGCAAATCTAATTCCGTAGATGTTGTTGGTTGGCTGAAGTCCTGAAGCTTCTCAATTCTTAAACACTCCTCTGTCAGGTCTTCCTCTCTGATCAAGAAGTTCCAACAAATATTATCCTTCCTCAATCAGTGAAGCTGAAAGTAGCTATCATGGTGTTCTGCAAGATAGTCAACACAATCATTTGGAATTGCAAAGCTTTAAAAGATTTCACATTGTCTGACATATTCAAGAGTTGAAATTACTTGGAGATGTTTAGTTCTTGATTAATAAGGGGATCAGGGGTTATGGGGAGAAGGCAGGAGAATAGGGATGAGAAAAATATCAGCCATGTTTGAATGGCGGAGCAGACTCGATGGGCCGAGTGGCCTAATTCTGCTCATATATCTTATGGTCTTGTGTTTCTGACAATCATTCTGTCAGAATACAGGTACTTTATGTGATATCAATGGTGCTATCAATGGAGAAAACAATTAGCTTTGTTTCTAGTTTTTGCTGATAGAGAAGCAATTCACTTTTGAAAAAGAATTGGAAAGAAAAATGTTGGAAGGAAAACCATTGGGAGAACTGGAAAAATTAAATCATGCATAGTCCACCTAAGCCATTAATTGCAGTACTGCAACTGTCCTGACATGTATTGCAATATTGCATGGTGATTGTAATCAGACTTCTGCACTCGTGTTGATGCTTTTCTTGGCATCATCCCTGTGCACCTCAGGATAACCATTTGTGCAGCAATTGTCTCTGCTCTGAGGTTCAGTCTCCCTGATCGATCTTTGACCTTCTTGAGCAAGGGCAGTTAACCTCTTGAGGCGAAAGGATGATGCAGAACATCGGAATGATCCAGTTAGTGTAGAATTGAGATCTGAATTGGATGCCATCTTTGCAGAATGGCAGCAGCGTTGTAAGCCTCTTCGAAAAGGGATGGTGAAAAGTCCGTAGGTAATGGGATCCAACACTGTGTTGAGGAGGCCAAAAATGAAGAGTATGTGGCTCAATGATTGAGAGACCTTTCCTTCAGAAAGCATTTCTGGTGAGAACCAGTACCAAAGTCCCAGGAGGTAATACGGGGTCCAGCAAACTATGAAGGAGGTTACAATAATGATGCTCATTTTCAAAGTCCTCATCCGTGCCTTAGGTATGTTGTTCTTTGATCGCCTTAAATGCACTTCTTTTGATGACACTGGAAGAGGACACAAAACAGAATAATATGATCTACAGCACCAGCATCGGGGGAGGCCTTGTGACACAGTCGGTAGTACCCCTGTCTCTGAGCCAGAGGTTCCCGGTTCAAGTCCCACACCAGGGCTTGATGGCAAGGAAGGTGCCAAACACATTGAGCATCAACCTGCAAAAACCTTCCAACACGCCAACAGCAGATAGTAAGAGTGGGAGAGACTCCTGGTAGACATGCTTGATGTGGAGAGGCGCCCCTCAAGCTAAAAGCCTTTGGTGGCAGGCTGGGGACTTGTTCCAGGTAAAACTCATTATGGGAACTGATAATGTCTGCCTTGAGCACCACTATGTGCTGGAAGAAAAACAACAACACTCATTGGGAATATGTAGAATTTTCTTCGAGGACTAAGTATAGGCCACCAATAAGATCAACCATCGAAGCGAGCAACTGAAGTAAATCAACAAGTTGTGGATTGAATCAAAAAGTCTGCAAATTGTGGGAGCTAGGAAAGACGGAAGGACCTACGCAATTTCACAGGTTTGACATTCTGAGAAAGAATGAGTTACAGCACGACACCTTAATTTTAACACAGTAAATATCTAAATATTCAACTTACAATTTCCCTTGTTCATCCTCTTTGATATCTCCATTAGGATTCGGCTATAGCAGACAATCATGATCACCAATGGCACGAGGAACAGGAAAACAAAAGTGAACATGTTGTAGGAGGTCTCCTGCCAGTGTGCTTTGAAACTCCCCATCGTGGAGCACTGCGTGAAGTTCTGAGGCTCAGTAATACTCACAGTGTGAAACAGAAAAATCTGCAACAGAGAAAGTGAAGTTGCAAATGCAGTGTTCTACCTTGCTCGAAGACACCCCAACTCTCATTAAAAATGAACGTATTATGGATTGCTGCTTTTGTGTCGTATTAATTGTAATACATCTTTGTACATGTTGTCAGAAACCTCTTTAAATAATTGCTAAAGCTATCACCAAATACGTCACAGGAAAAGAATGACTAATCAATTGCAACCAATCATGACTGAAGTTTGGTAAAAACAGTTCTTTACAACACATGCGGCATTAACACTTACCACATACACTGGGGCTGTGACAATATACAAAAGTTTATTGTTCTTTATGTCACAACCCCCTGGGCTGGTGCATGGTCAAATCCAGCCCAAATTACCCGGAGTCACAACACAGGTGAAATTAGAGTTTATTTAAAATACCCAGAGGTCCTTGGTTGAGCTCCAATGAATGGCAGTCACCAGGTTTGTAACTTAAAACACAAGTAACCTTTTATTATGTACAGCATGGCGGCATGACAGCACAGCGGTTAGCATTGTCGCTTCACAGCTCCAGGGTCCCAGGTTCGATTCCCGGCTTGGGTCACTGTCTGTGTGGAGTCTGCACGTTCTCCCCGCGTCTGCGTGGGTTTCCTCCGGGTGCTTCGGTTTCCTCTCAGAGACCAAAGATGTGCATGGATTGGCCATGCTAAGTTGCCCTTAATGTCCAAAAAAAGGTTAGGTGTGGTTATGGGGATGGGATGAAGGTGTTGGCCTAGGTGAGGTGCTCTTTCGAAGGGCCGATGCAGACTCAATGGGCCAAATGGCCTCCTATTCCACTGTAAATTCTATGATACAGTATTATAATCAAACAGACAGAAAATGCAACTGACTGTTACCCCTTCCCCAACCCGGCTTTCTAACTTGCCCCACTCTCTCTGCACACAAACACAATGACAAACAACACATAGGGGACAGGGTGGTGGAAAGGGAAAGAAAATATTAATAAAAATAAAAGGATAAGGATCTTTGATGCAGTCAATGTCTTTCTGAAGTTCAAGCTTTCATTTTGGTACTTCTTCCTGGGCTGGGATGGGTTTCTCTGGCAAGTTTGTCTACTTGCTCTGCAGACTCAGCATCGTTTCAGGTTTACAGCAAAGGATGTGCCAGGCCAGGCACTCACTGCTTTCAGAACAAGAGTGCAGTTCTTTCACTTCAGCAAGCGGGGCAGGGTGGTTGTGATGGGGGTGGGGGGAGAGAGAGAGAGTTCCTTTCAATTTCAAGGTCTAAAAACTTCTACCCAGTTCTCTCAGAAAGCATCAGGTGGGAACCAATCACTGACCCTTGTCAGGCAGAGAGTTGTCCCTGGGCAATCCACTGGATGCTCGTTAACCAATTGAACCAAAGCTGGTGCCTAAGATCCACTCAGTGCCAAGGAGTCTGGTTTCTCCTCTCCAAAATACAAAACCTGTGAATAGTGTCCTGGAAGCAGACTGCTTCAGGTTTGAATCGTCTGCTTAAAGCACATCCCAATTATGGGTCCATGGAACAAAATAATAAACTAAAATAAAATAAATGGGATCAAAGGAATTAAACAGGAAGGGGACAGCCAGACGGTGACTCTGACGGAGCAAGGGCATTGACCAGGGCTGGTCATACAATGGAGATGGATGGACATCTGAGGTGTGAGTGACCAGTAGCCACTGGTTAGGGTGTAGGGGTGGCTGCTTCCAGGATTGGGAGACCAATGGGTGATTTGTTGCAACACCAACCTAACTGCCCCTCACTCTCTCATCCCGTGCAGCTTACTGAGAGATATAGGTATGGAGCCAGTGGAGATGGCAAATCTGCTAATTGTTGGAGGAGCGCAGACTCCAGCAGCAACGAGCAGCAGTGCCCAGGGAGAACCCAGTGCCAAGAGACCAAGGGGCTGTCGGGCAGGCTGAAAAGGTGAAGGCTGCACCATCCAAAGAAGGAGCTCAAAGATGAAAGACACCGAGGGTCGCCAGAGGGCAGTCTCGAAGGGCGGAGAATCGGAATAGGGAGTATATAAAGTAACTTACCTTAGGGATTCGCGGCCAAATCTCCAGGGAGCAGTCTTGGAAGGTGGAGCATCCGAGGGGTGAGTTTATAAAGAAACTTACCAGGTTGGCTGGTTTAGCTCAGTGGGCTAGACAGCTGGTTTGTGATGCAGAACAAGCCCAGCAGCGCAGGTTCAATTACCGTACCAGCCGCAAATTCTGAATTCTCCCTCTGTGTGCCCGAACAGGCGGCGGGCTTTTCACAGTAACTTCATTGCAGTGTTAATGTAAGCCTACTGTGACAATAAAGATTATTATGGGCTGGTTTAGCTCAGTAGGCTACACAGCTGGTTTGTGACTGGCTTACTCGAACAGGCTCCGGAATGTGGCGACAAGGGGCTTTTCACAGTAACTTCATACTTGTGACAGTAAAAGGTTATTATTATTACTTTGGGGATTTGCGGCCTAGTCTCCAGAGAGCAGTCTCGGAGGGTGGAGCATCAGAGGGGTGAGTTTATAAAGTAACTTACCGTGGGGATTTGCAGCCTAGTCTCCAGAGAAGAATCTCAAAGGTAAGTATTTGGGATTCCATAAAGCTGAAAAAAACTGAAAAACTGATGTCCCAGGAAACCTGTGACCTGATTGACTGGTTGGAAATCTATGTTAAATTTGAAAGAAACACTGCAAAACGAATTAACTAACTAACTAGTTCTGGCTGTGCAGGCGATGTGTTGAAGCTGTATGATGTATGAGCTGGCTGCGAGCTGCAGAGACCACATCTGCAGCAAATGTTTGTTGCTCGAGGAATTTTGTCTCCGAATTTATGAGCTGGAGTCTGAGCTTTGGACACTGCGGCACAACCGGGTTACCTGGATGCTTCATTTCAGGAGGCGGTAGATTAAATTCGGCCAGTGATCAGGGACAGTAGGCTGGGAGTGAGGCAGGTAGAGAGATCCTGAAATCAGAAATGGAGGAGCCTCTGCTCTTGATCTTATGCAACAGCCATGAGGTACTTGCTCCCTGTGTGGATGAGGAACAGCACTGTAGGGAGGATGAGCTAGCTGACCACTGCACCATGGTACAGGGGGCCATTCGGGTGGGGGAGGGGGGGGGAAGACAAGTAGTAGTTGTACGGAATTCTATAATTAGGGGAACTGATAGCATCCTTTGTGAGCAGGACCAATAATCCCACATGGTATGTTGCCTGCCTGGTTCCAGGGTGAGGGCCATCTCTAACTGGCTTGAAAAGGATATTGGCGTGAGAGGGGGAGGATCCAGTTTTTGTGGGCCACGTTGGGACAAGCAAGGTAGGCCAGACTAGGAATGAGAACCTGTTTGGGGATGATCAGGAACTAGGAGCAAAACTAAAGAACAGGTCCTCAAGGGTTATCACCTCTGGATTACTGCACAAATCATGTGAAAATTAGCATAGGGATGAGAAAATTAGGGAAGTAAACACATGGCTAAAGGGGTGGTGTGGGAAAGAGGATAAATAGGATGGTTGCCAGGACTTTAAACTAGCAAATGGGGGGGGAGGGGCTGAATGAAAGGGTAAACCTACAAGTAAATTGGTTAATGGGAACCACAGCAGCAGGTCAGCATGTGCGGAGACCGTAGAGGTTAATAGATGGACAGGCAGGGCCAGTCTAACCACTACGGAGGGGAAAGGAAACATAAAAAATCAAAATGTAAGGGGACTGGGGATGAGGCTGAGTGTTATCAGAGATTAATAAAGGAGGTCATAATGTGTGAAAAGCGTAGTGCACAAGAAAATCCTGCAAGAGAAAGACAAATCAGTCGACATATTTAAAAACCCTGTACCTAAATGCACACAGTATTCGGAATAAGGTCAATCAGCTGACGGCATGCGCGGTGGGACCGGTGCGATTTCCCCGCATGCGCGTTATCTCCCTTCTCTGCGCCGGCCCTGACGCAACATGGCGTAGGGCTACAGGGGCTGACGCGGAATAAAGGAGGCCCCCAGCCCGAGAGGCCGGCCGGCTGATGGGTGGGCCCTGATCGCGGGCCAGACCACAGCAGAGGACCCCCCCACAGGCAGCCCCCGGATCCTTCCACACCGAGGTCCCGCCGGGTAAGACCAGGTTAGAACGGCGCCGGCGTGACTCGGGTTTCTTGGTCCGGCCGCTCGGCCCATCCCGGGCAGAGAATCGCCAGGGCAGTCCCGTAGAGCGGCCCCCGACTGCGCCGGCTCCAATGGCGCCAATTTTCCGCTCAGAATCGCGTCCCAGCATCGGGGCGGCGTGGCACAATTTGTGCTGGTCATGACGATTCTCCGGCCCGTCCCCGGGCTGAGAGAATCCCACCCCTACAGTTAATGAAGAGGAACTTGGTGGAATAACCCACCCTAGGGAGATGGTATTGAACAAACTAATGGTATTAAAGGCAGATATGTCTCCAGGTCCTGATGGTCTGCACCTTAGAGTATTAAGGGAGGTGACAGCGGAGATAGTGGATGCATTGGTTATGATATTTTGGACCTCCCTGCATTTTGGAAGAGTCCTGGTGGATTGGAAGCACACTAATATGACATCTCTGTTCAAAAAGGGAGAGAGGTAAAAAGTAGGAAACTATAGACTGGTTAGCATGACCTCTGTGGTGGGGAAGTTGCTGGAGTCAATCATTAAGGAGGAGAAAACTGAACATTTGGAAAGAGAAAGCTCAATCCACCATTGTCAGCATGGTTTTATGAACGGTAAGTCATGCTTGACAAACTTGCTTGAGTTCTTTGACGACGTAACCAGCAAGGTGGATAATGGGGAACCTGTGGATGTGGTATATCTAGACTTCCAGAAGGCATTGACAAGGTGCTGCATAAAAGTTTGATCCAGAAGGTCAGATCGCTGGGAATTGGGGACAGAGTACTAGACTGGATTGAGGATTGACTGACTGACAGAACACAGAGGGTCGGGATAAATGGGTCCTTCTCTGGCTGGCAAACTGTAACGAGCAAGGTGCTGCAGGCGTCAATCCTCGGACCGAAACTGTTTACAATCTAAATAAATGATCTGCAAGCAGGGACAGAGTGTAACAACGCAAAATTTGTGGTTGATACTAAAATTCTTATTATTATTAAATAGATGGGAAATCAGGCAGTGAAGAGGAGATGCAGATTTTACAGATGGACATAGATAATTTCTTTTAGTTTGGCTTTTGCTTTAGAAAGCTTCATATAAATGCGCCGAATTAATCTTGAGCAAGAACTAAAATGTTAAGTATTTTGAATGATCTTTTTTGAAAAATACTTTTTTGACATTTTTACAAATTACAAGTTACAAATTTTTTGATTAATCCCAAATATTTGGACCATTCTGGGCTTTTTTCATCTTGAATCTTCTGGAGATTGGAGCGAAATTTGGCAGATGGAGTTTAATGTGGATAAGTGTGAGATTATCCATTTTGGCTGAAAAAATAGTCAGGCAAATTATGATCTAAATGGAAAGCAGATTCAAAATGCGTCTGGGCAGAGGGATCTGGGTGTCTTTGTCCATGAATCGCAGAAAGTGGGTATGCAGATATAGCATGTAATCAAAAAGACAAATGGAATGTTAACGTTTATTGCAAAAGGCCTGGAGTGTAAAAGTAGAGAAGTGTTGTTGCAATTGTACAGGGTGTTGGTGAGACCACATCTGGGGCATTGTGTCCAGTTGTGGTCTCCTTATTTGAGGAAGGATTGGTGGCATTGGAGAGAGTTCAGAGGAAGTTCACCAGATTGATTCCGGGGATGAAGGGGTTGACATATGAGGAGAGATTAAACAGTTTGGGCTTATACTCGCTGGAATTCACAAGGATGAGAGGGGATCTGATCAAGGTATATAAAATACTAAAAGAGATTGAAAAAGTAAATGGGGACCAAATGTTCCCCCTTATGGGGCAATCTAGAACGAGCGGTCACAGATATATGTTGAGAGGCGGTAGATTTAAAACTGAGATGAAGGGGGACTACTTCTCGCAGAGGGTGGTGAATTTGTGGAACTCGCTGCCCCATCTGTGTCATTAAATGGTTTCAAGAAGGAGATAGATATGTTTCTGATATTAAAAAATGGGTCAAAGGGATATGGGGAACAGGTAGTGAGGTGGGTTTGAGACTGGGAAGAGATCAGCCATAATCTGATTGAATGGCGGAGCAGACTTGAGGGGCTAAATTGCCTACTTCTGCTCCTAGTTCCTATCTTCCTATGAGGATGTACGGGACCCATGTGTCCTTCATGGAGCTGCTGGACAACAGTTGCTACAGGAAACTCCGCCTCACCAGGCAGGCAATGCTATACCTGTGCCACATTCTTTGCAACTTGACACGACATGGAGGCAGAGGGCTAATGCTTTCTGTGGCCATGAAAGTCATGGAAGCTCTCAACTTCTCTGCGAAGGGTTTGTTCCAGGGCTGCACGGGTGACCTGTGTAACATTTCAGTCACCTGCCCATAAAAAAGGGTAGCACGGTTAGCACTGTTGCTTCATTGCGCCTGGTTCCCAATTTCGATTCACGACTTGAGTCACTTGAGTCACTGTCTGTGCGGAGTCTGTATGTTCTCCCCGTGTCTGCATTGGTTTCCTCCGGGTGCTCTGGTTTCCTCCCACAAGTCCCAAAAGATGTGCTTGTTCAGTGAATTGGACATTCTGAATTCTCCCTCAGAGTACCTGAATAGGCGCCATAGTACCTGAATAGTACCTGAATTTGTGCCATCTGTTTGTGAGGACAGAAAATCCAACCTAACACGTATAGGTCACTGTGAAGGGCAATAGCAACAAAATGCTTGTTTTACTCAGCACTGGATACTCCTCTGAGACGTTATTCCAGAATACTGACAGCCTAATGGACTTGTAGCATATGACGTGTTTTTAATGTGCTGTCACAGGTGAGGTGCAGATGTTGAGTCTCTTAATTTGAAGTCAGCTGTAAGTTAATAATTCACTCAGTGGTCTCAAACACAAAAGGATTTTTCACCCACCTCTTCTCTTTCAAAATCTGTAACATCTCTGGAAAGTAGCAACAAAAACTGTTGATGAGCACAGTCAGATCTGACTGACTAAGGCTTGCCAGTCTATTGACAGTTCTCTTACTACCATTGTTTTCTTTGATGTGTGGTAGCAGTGTGGGGAACATGCAGTAATTTTGTCTGTGTACTCAGACTTGCCAAACTTTCAAATACTTTTGGAAAGCATCTATTTCTTCACAGTACCCAAAGCAATAATCATCCTTCCCTTGCAATTTGAGGTTCAGTTTGCTTAGAATTGATAAGGTGTCTGCAAAGTAAGACATAGTTAGTATCCACGTTTCATCAGCAAACGAATCAGCCAGAGGGGACAATTTGTCAAGGAGGAAAGTGTGGATTTGATACCTCAATTCATAAACTCTGACAAGCATTCAACCCCTTAACAGCCAACGTACATGTGTGTGGAACAATAAATGTGTGCACTTGGTTCCCATATCAGAACACAGAGCCTCAAAAAGCCTGGTATTGAGTGGGCTGTGTTTAATGAAATTCACAACTTTCACAATTCCTTTCAACACCACTTCAAGATTTGATGGAGTTCCTTTCAATATCAATGCCTCGCAATGAATAAAACAATGATTCCAAACAATGTCCAGCTGCCTCCTTTATCCTTATTATAACTTTGCTGTTTTTCTCAGTCACGTTGGCTGTCCCGTTGCTTTGCAATGGACCCAGTTCAGCCCGTACATTCCAACCACGCAACTATTCAATGCTTTAAAAATCTGTCCATCAATCGTGCTGGTTGGTAATGTCAGGCAGCACAGCAAATCCTCACCAATGTCATTGTGCCAAGCATACCTAATATAAACTAGCAAGGTTGCACAATCTGAAATGTACTTTCATAGAGTTGTATTGAGAACTCCTGTGCTGACTTTAAATGAGAAATAAGCTGAGTTTCTGAATTCTCAGTTATGTCACAAATTCGTCGAGCCACTTTGTTATCACGAAGTGAGATGCATTTCAGCTTGACTTCTCCTCTAGGACTGTACAAGCCATGTCTAATGTTGCAGGGGGAATTAATCTCTCTGAAACAGTATGGGGCATTTTCTCATTATCTACCATGTAAGACGTTATTTGTGCCAGTCACGGCCAATAGGCGCTTCTCATGCGATCGGGAAATGCGCGACTGTTTGCTCCATGGCCTACCTGAGGGTCGCGACCTGCACTTTGAAACATCCTGACCCAGGAACTGGTTTGCCAGCTGCCATCACCCTGACTTGAATCAGATCAAGTGCTTCAGAGCTGTTTAAATGCAGTTGAAATGCTCGATTGAGCCCCAATGAGGCCACAGGCAGCGGCCCCCCCCCGGCAATTCTCCGGGCCCCGATCGGCCGAGCGACAGCCCGTTTTCGGCCAATCCCGCCGGCGTGAAATGGACATGGTCCTCCACGGCGGGACCGGGTTGAGAATCTAGTGGAGTCCTCGGGGGGGCGGGGGGGGAGATCAGGCCCAGTGGTGGGGGGGCCCATGGTGGTCTGGCCCATGTTCGGGGCCCACCGATCTGCGGGCGGGCCTGTGCCATGGGGGCACTCATTCCTTCCGCGCCAGCGTCTGTAGGGCTCCGCCATGACCGGCGTGGAGAAGAAACCCCCTGTGCATGCGCCAGAACACGCCGGCGGTTCTGCGCATCCGCGGGACTACAGCGGCCCTTCGGCGCCGGTTGGTTCGGTGCCAACCCCTCCGCCGCCGGCCTAGCCCCCGGAAGTGCGGAGGATTCCGCAACTTCCGGGTGGGCCGACGCCGGAGTGGTTTGCGCCGTTCTTGGCGCCGGCGTCGGACCATCGCGCCAAATGCGGGAGAACTACGCCCTTTTAGTCTTTATGGTGGGCTAAGAGTCCCACAGAATCAGGATTTTGTATGGCCCAGTTTATTGCGATGAAAGCATCTAATTCTCCCGTAACAGCCTCCCCGAACAGGCGCCGGAATGTGGCGACTAGGGGCTTTTCACAGTAACTTCATTTGAAGCCTACTCGTGACAATAAGCGATTTTCATTTCATTTCATTTCCTCGGCAGCAGTCCCTGCAGGTAACCCGAATTGTAATGTACGCACCAACTCCTGAGATTTAGCTTTTCAAAAAGTTATTTTTATGCTTTTCAAAATCTTGCTAAAGTTCCTTCAATTTTGTTAAGAACTCCGCTGATGCTAATTGCGAGGGTATCCCAAATCACAGGAGGATAACTTGGAACATTGGTTCTCAGTGGTGTATATTTTGAATTTGGTATACTGTGAGAAAAAATATGCAAACCAGGGAGGAATAGTTCAGTTGCTTTGTGAATTAATAAAGAATATTGATTAACTTAAAAGAAAAACACACAACAAGAAGGACTATCATGCAATACAAACTAATTTTTTTTTATTCGTTTATGGAATGTGGGCGTCGCTGGCTGGGGCAAAATTTGTTGCCCATCCCTGAGGGCATTTGCGAGTCAATCACATTGCTGTGGGTCTGGAGTCACAGGTAGGCTGGACAAGGTAAGGACGACAGAGCTCCTTCTCTAAAGGGCATTAGTGAACCAGATGGGTTTTTGCGACAATCAACAATGGTTTCATGGTCACCTTTGGAATTTTAGTTCCATATTTTTATTGAATTCAAATTTCACCATCTGCCTTGGCGGGATTCGAACTCTGGTCCCCAGAGTATGACTCTGGATCTCTGGATGATTAGTCCAGCAACATATCACTAACCAATTGCCTCCCCCTCACTAATGCGCTACTAGGATTATGTTCGCTGGAGTTCAGAAGAATGAGGGAGAATCTCATAGAAACCTATAAAATCCGAAAGGACTAGACAGAGTAGATGCAGGAAGGATGTTCTTGATGGTGGGTGTGTCCAGAACCAGGGGTCACAGACTGAGGATACGGGGTACACCATTTAGGACAGAAATGAGCAGACATTTGTTCACCCAGAGAGTGGTCGACCTGTGGAATTCATAACCACAGGAAGAAGTGAGGACAGAACATTGTCAGCGGGATTCTCCGAAATCGGCGCAATGACCTGACGCCGGCGTCAAAAACAGTGCGAAGCACCCTGGCGTCGGGCCGACTGGAAGTAGCGGAATCCTCTGCCCCGGAAGGGGCCAGCACCGGCGAGACGCCGAGCGCGACGGCGTGACCCGTCTGGCTCCACGCTTGGTGGTACGAATGTGGGCAGCGCCTGCGGATGGGGCTCGGCGAAGGAGGGTGGGCACCTATTGGGACCACAGCTGCCATGTGCTGTGGGTTGTGCTTACCTGTCTGGGGGCGGGGTGGATGGGAGCAGGGCTGCAGTGGGCAGGCGGAGCTCGGTGACGGCTGGTGGTCCTGCGGGGTGCGAAAGCTGATAGTGTCACTGATGGGGCATCCGCCCCAGTAGAGGCAGTGTGCCAGGATGGTGCCAAAGGCCATGGTGCATGGTCCGCTTTGCTCTTCCCCTGCAGAGGGGCAGCACCTTGGTTGGGTGAGCTGAGGGGTGCCAACACCTGGTGGGCCATTGGCTGCGCCAGACCATGCCCATCCTGTTGATGGGTCAGCTGGGGTCTGAGGGTTCCTTGGGGGGTGGCCCGGGGGTGGGCACCCATCCGGCCAGTGGCGCTCTCCACATTTACCGACACAGTGGGCAGTCAGCGGAGTGTACAGACAGATGGCTGCCTTGCAGGTCGTGGCAATGGTGTTCTGTGGCCAGCCGCCCCGGTCCCGGGGGAGACCCCAAACTACGGTCCATCTCCTGGTCATGCCCCGCTACTCCACCCAGCCCTAGCAGACACCCCCAGCCAGGGCACAAATGTCAGCCTATTGTTGCAGTTTCAGACACTTTTGTCACCTCCTCTCTCTCTCCCTCAGCAGCCAAGGCACCCGGTACTCGCTTTTCAATACCACAAGTGAACCATGTTGCCGTCACTTCCGCCTTGCGGGAGCGGAGCATTGAGGGAGGCCGGACAGTACCAGGTCAAGCCTATTAATATTGGTTAATGCATGCTACTGTATGTTTTGTATGCCCACGCCGGCGTGGGGCATGGTACGCATTCACCCTATCATTGAGGCACCGGAGCATGACAGTCCATTGGCCGGCTACCGCAGACCTCGAGGAGCGATTGGATAGGTTGGGGTTATTTTCCTTGGAACAAGGAAGGCTGAGGGGTGACTTAATTGAGCTGTGGAAAATTATGAGGGGAAGCGATAGAGTGGACCAGGATAAAATTGTTTCCCTCGGTGGAGAATTCTAGAACCAGGGGATATAGATTCAAGATAAGAGCCAGAAAGTGTAGCGGGGACAAGAGGAAAACATTTTTACACAGAGGGTAGTGGGAATCTGGAATTCGCTGCCCGGATTGGCAGAGATCCCAAACTCTTTTGAAAGGTACCTGGATCTGCACCTTAACTGCTCTAAGATACAAGGCTATGGACTGGGTGCAGGACGGTGGATTAGAAAGGGCACCTATGTGTCCTCAGGCTGGCATGTACAAGATGGGCTGAATGGCCTCCTTCAATGCTGTAACTTTTCTGTGACTGTATGATTGTCACCTGACATCCGATTCTCCACCCAATCGCAATTTACGATTCCAGGGTCGCTAAACGGAGAACAGAGGCGAAGATGACTCTTTCATTACTAATGACATTAATACTGAATCGCGAGATAATGTCTAATCTCGGTTTTATAAGGCGTAATCTCGGTGTTTGACCTGAACACCTGAAAGTAAATTTTCCATCTATTTTGTTCAGCCCCTTTAAATTGGAGTCTGCCTGTTTTAGGAACACTTCGTTTTTACAATATCTCTCTGGATAACTCAAGCCTGCCAAGGCTTAAATGCTGCTCTTTAATCTGGGAAAGCTTTTCTAACATTTTGAAATGCTCCTGGATAGGAGGAAGGGGAATAAAAATGAGAATCTGCTGAGTGATCCTTTCCTCAACTCTAGCCTGCAATCTCTTTCTTCATTTTGTAGTCTGTCTTCTCCCACTGTATCGATTATGCTTCTGGCTAACTTTCTCCTCTTGATCCAAAAACACTAGAGCCTTCTCACGGCGGTTAGATCAATGCTCAGTGCACCACCTCTTACACTAACTCAGCCTACACTAGGTGGAAACACCCACAGTCTTCCTTCTCTGCTGCATTTTTCTTTGATTCATTGCAAACTGTCAGAAAGGTCCTTTAAGTCCCTGAACAATTTGTATTTTCAATTCTGCATGGTTCATTCAAAGAAGAGACTTTGTTAAAAAAAATGGCAAAACTCCAGCTAAAATTGTATTCTCGGGGATAGACTGCATGATGCAAATGATTAGATTTTAACTCTTCATTTTGAGGACATGAGACTAAGGAGATAAGGCAGAAAGGTGCCTACTCCTGTTCTTCGTGTTTTAATAACATTGGTCCTTTATTCTTGTTGAGAAAGGGAATCATAGATTATTGAGGATAGCTGGGGAATGTGGAACTCAACACAATCAGATCACCCATGACCTTATTGAATGGCAGAGCAGGTTCGAAGGGCTGAATGGCCTATTTCTTTTTCTTAAATTTAGAGTACCCAATTCTTTTTTTCCAATTATGGGGTAATTTAGTGTGGCCAATCCACCTACCCTGCACATCTTTGGGTTGTGGAGGTGAGACCCACGTGGACAGAGGGAGAATGTGCAAACTACACACGGACAGTGACCCGGGGCCAGGACCGAACCCAGATCCTCTTCGCCGTGAGGCAGCAGTGCTAACCACTGCTCCACTGTGCCTCCCTAAAATTTTACTTTCATCGCAACTTTTTCAAAAAGGACAATTTAGCGTGGCCAATTCACCTACCCTGCACATCTTTGGGTTGTGGGGGTGAGACCCACGTAGACACGGGGAGAATGTGCAAACTCCACACGGACAGTGACCCAGGGCCAGGACCAAACCCAGGTCCTCAGCGCTGTGAGGCAAAAGTGCTCACCACTACGCCACCATGCCGCAGAATAGCCTACTTCTGCTCCTATTTCAAATGTTTGTAGGTCCAAATCCAACATAAACTGATGAAATGAAATTCTCTTCGATGTGACTGCATGAGCGGCACTTGCTTCACAGCTCCAGGGTCCCAGGTTCAATTCCGGCTTGGGTCACTGTCTGTGCGGAGTCTGCATATCCTACCCATGTGTGTGTGGGTTTCCTCCGGGTGCTCCGGTTTCCTCCCATAGTCCAAAGATGTGTAGGTTAGGTGGATTGCCCATGATAAATTGCCCTTAGTACCCAAAATTGCCCTTATTGTTGGGTGGGGTTAATTGCCCTTTTTGAAAAAGTTGCGATGGAAGTAAATTTTTAGGGCGGCACAGTGGAGCAGTGGTTAGCACTGCTGCCTCACGGCACTGAGGACCTGGGTTCGGTCCTGGCCCCAGGTCACTGTCCGTGTGGAGATTGCACATTCTACCCATGTCTACGTGGGTCTCACCCCCACAACCCAAAGATGTGCAGGGTAGGTGGATTGGCCATGCTAAATTGCCCCTTAATTTGAAAAAAATAAATGGGTACTCTAAATTTTAAAAAAGTAGGCCATTCGGCCCCTTGAACCTGCTCTGCCATTCAATAAGATCATGGGTGATCTGACTGTGTTGAGTTCCACATCCCCCAGCTATCCTCAATAATCTATGATTCCCTTTCTCAACAAGCCCTTTCATCCCATGGAGCAGGGAAAATGGACGGAAAATGTAGCAAATAGAGGAATATCACACAAATGCAATAGTGGGCTTAAGGTACCATAGGAGGAAGGTACTTCAGTCTGAAGCTAATTACTGTTGCAGCGCACCTAGGGATTCTTTACAGTGAGTAAACCTGTACATCATCAAAGTAGAGAATGCTTTTCCCTGAGCTTATTGTCCCTGTTACCATGCGGACCCAAGTGTTCAGTTCTACAGCACTTAGTCCTTCGCTTTGAGATGCAGAAAATTGAAGAAAAAACAATTGATTAAAACAAGTTCAGATCCTACTTCAGGGCTGCATCTGCATTAGGAAAATCATGTGTTAACCCTTTAACCTTCTCTCTCATCATTTCACCCCCAAACCAAAAACATAGAACATAGAACAGTACAGCACAGAACAGGCCCTTCGGCCCTCGATGTTGTGCCGAGCAATGATCACCCTACTCAAACCCACGTATACACCCTATACCCGTAACCCAACAATCCCCCCCTTAACCTTACTTTTTAGGACACTACGGGCAATTTATCATGGCCAATCCACCTAACCCGCACATCTTTGGACAGTGAGAGGAAACCGGAGCACCCGGAGGAAACCCACGCACACACGGGGAGGACATGCAGACTCCACACAGACAGTGACCCAGCCGGGAATCGAACCTGGGACCCTGGAGCTGTGAAGCATTTATGCTAACCACCATGCTACCGTGCTGCCCCAAAATAATAAACTGTAATAGAACATACAGCGCAGAAATAGGCCATTCGGCCCATCGAGTCTGCACAACCCACTTAAGCCCTCACTTCCACCCTATCCCCTTAACCCAATAACCCTGCTAATCGTTTTGGACACTAAGGGCAATTTATCATGGCCAATCCACCTAACCTCCAAGTCTTTCGACTGTGGCTGGAAACTGGAGCACCCGTAGGAAACCCACGCAGACACGGGGAGAACATGCAGACTCCTCACAGACAGTGATCCAGCGCGGAATCGAACCTGGGACCCTGGTGCTGTGAAGCCACCGTGCTAGCTACTTGTGCTACCATGCTGCCCAGACCCCCGACCGCTTTTTTCATTTGTTCATGAAGACAGAGACCCCTTAAACCCAGGGTTGTCAACATCGGACAAACCTTGCCTGCAAGATTCTCAGTCTCAAGCTCATTGCGGAGGATGCTGCCTTGTGGAAAAGCACAACGATAGAAACAAAACGCAAACTCCAATTATCATATGGGCCAAAGTATGGTGTTGCCAATGGAAATCTTACTGTCACGTCCCTTTTAAGTAATGAAAGACCATCAATGCTGACTGGTCTGAGAATTGAATCAAGGGATGCGAACATACAAATTAGGATCAAGAGGAGGCCACTCGGCATCTCAAGCCTATTCCACCATTCAATAAGATCGTGGCTGATCTGATTGTGAGCTCAACCTCACATTACTGATAACCCTTCACTCCCTTGTTAATCAAGGATCTATCGAGCTCAGCGTTAAAAATATTCAAAGACTCTGCTTCCCCTGCCTTTTGAGACCCCAAACCATCCATCTTACAGAAACAATCCCTTATTTTTAAACAGTGACCCCGAGTTCTAGATTCTCCCACAAGAGAAAACACCCTCTCCACATCCACCCTGTCAATACCCTTCAGGATCTTGAAATGAAATGAAAATCGCTTATTGTCACGAATAGGCTTCAATGAAGTTACTGTGAAAAGCCCCTAGTCGCCACATTCCGGCGCCTGTCTGGGGAGGCTGGTACGGGAATCGAACCGTGCTGCTGGCCTGCTTGGTCTGCTTTAACAGCCAGCGATTTAGCCCAGTGAGCTAAACCATCCCCTGATACAAAGGGCATTTTGTGACACTTTAGTGCCCTGTTACATCATGAAGATCCCACTAACAGAAGAACAGAATTGGTGAATGCCCAATCAAAATGATATTCTAAATCTATTGACAAGACTGACCTGAATGCAGTAGAAGCAATTCAGAGAATGGTCTCAGAGAAGGATCTTAAAGGTTTTGATCAAGTCTCCTCTTACTCTTGTAAACTCTACTGGATACAAACCTAACCTCTCCAACCTTTCCTGTTAAGACAACCCACACGTTCATGGTATTAGTCTGTTAAACCTTCTCTGAACTGCTTCTACTGCACTCACATCAGTTTTGTCAATAGATTTAGAATATCATTTTGATTGGGCATTCACCAATTCTGTTCTTCTGTTAATGGGATCTTCATGATGTAACAGGGCACTAAAGTGTCACAAAATGCCCTTTGCAGTTGTCGGACTCAAAGCTTCTGGCAATTGAATGCAGTTGCTTAATCAGTGCAGATTTGCGTTGAAATGGACGACCCCAGGGTGAAACCAGAGCGGCAAATATTAAGCGACCTGCACTCTCACTGACTAAGTCGCTCTTACCTGTGGAGTGGACAAGATGGCACTCAATATCCAAGCTACCGTCAACATGATCTTATTCTTCATCTTGGCTTCACTGATGCTCAGGGGATTTAGGATAGCAGACTGACGGTCTACACTAATCACCACAGTGACAAACGCACAGGAGTACATAGCCATCAGCTTCAGGAACATGAGCAGCCGACAGGCAAGATCCCCAGCCTTCCACTGCACTGTGATATTCCAGGTGGCATCCAGCGGCATCACGATGAAAGTCACCAGGAGGTCTGCGGCAGCCAGGTTCAGGATCAAAATTCTGACGTGAGATTTTCTCTTGCGATTCTGGGTGGCCGTCCAGAGCACGGCCAGGTTGCAGACAGCAGAAACAGTGAAAACAAGAATGGTGATCCCCACTCTAACTTTAGCCGCGCTGGAGAAGACTGGCAGCTGAAAGTGACGGGTGCAGCTTTTGTTGCAAGTCTGTCCCAAGGAGGTGTCCTCACACGTCCCATTGTAGTCACAGAGGGGAATCTGTCCTAGGAAAGGCTTGATAACATCTTCAATACTGGCATTCATCCTCAATGCTATACTGTTGAGCAGGTAATAAGGTATTGTTGGACAGGATCAAACACAGCTGGAATTCTTCTGTGACTGGTGGGTGGTCCTGTAGTTCTTAAAACTTGAAAAGCACATGTTGTTTGACTTCAATATTAAGATGAGGAAGTGCCCGAATCCAGCCTGCAAGCAAATGAGAAGTACATGACACATTGAACCAAGAAATGTGGACAGAGGCAAAATAGATCATGACCACGGGTCTCTGCTATAAAGCAGATCTCAGGCTGAGTCACCATAGAAACATAGAAAATAGGGGCAGGATTAGGTTATTCAGCCCTTCGAATCTGCTCCGCCATTCAATTTGATCACGGCTAATCCTCAACCAGCCTCCCCGAGAAGGCGTCAGGACTTGGCGACTAGGGGCTTTTCACAGTAACTTCATTTGAAGCCTACTTGTGACAATAAGCAATTTTCATTTCATTTTTCATTTCAACTTCAATGCCATACTCCTGCGCTCTCCCCATACCCCTTGACACCTTTAGAGTCAAGGAATCTATTTATTTCCTTCTTAAATATATTTAGCAACTTGCGTCCACAACCTTCTGTGGTCGAGAATTTCACAGGTTTACCATCCTCTGAGTGAAGAGGTTTCACCTTATTCGAGTCCGAAATGAGCCATTCTGTATCCTTCGCCTGTGATCCCTTTGTTCTACACCGTCACACCGTCCGTCCCCCCCCCACCACTCCCACTTGCCCCCCCCCCCCGCTCCCCCTCCCCACCAGCCAGAGGAAACAACATCCCTGCATTCAGTCTGTCCAATCCTGTCAGAATTTTATACATTTCAATTAAATCCCCAATCTGTTGCTCCTCGTCCTTATACCTTCAGCCAACAGGTATAGCTTTTCTTTGCTTACCGTAACCTAAACCCACCATAATGCACACATTTATCAAATCTCCCCTCAATCAATTTCACTCTACGGAGAAGGACCCCCGGCTTCTCGAACTCGACCCTGTGGCTAAATTAGATTCTGGGTAAAGAATGATGTTGAGGATGAGAATAACACATGGGGTCGGTTCATCATATTTTCTTGTAGACAGCAGCCTTTTGAGGAAGGTAGCAGCACAATGTGAGGTTTGTAAGGGTCTTCAGGAGTGAAAAGAGGACTGTAGCAACTTTTGAGAGTCAACAAGGAGAGCAAAGGATGGATTTCAAGGGCAAGCAATAAAATCACGGATGGTGAAAGTTAAAGCGATTGGGGATGATGCTGGCTGCAAAATATCCTCTGAGATGGCAAATCAAGCGATGAAGGAAGAAAAAGAGGTGACCAAATAGGAGGGAAATCAGTTAGGATACATCATAGAATATACAGTGCAGGAGGCCATTTGGCCCATCGAGTCTGCACCGACCCACTTAAGCCCTCACTTCCACCCTATACCCGTAACCCAATAACCCATCCTAACCTTTTTTGGTCACTAAGGTCAATTTATTATGGCCAATCCTCCGAACCTGTGCGTCTTTGGACTGTGGGAGGAAACCTGAGCACCCGGAGGAAACTTACGCAGGTACGGGGAGAACGTGCGGACTCCGCACAGACAGTGACCCAAGCCCGGAATCAAACCTGGGACCCTGTTGCTGTGAAGTCACAGTGCTATCCACTTGTGCTACCGCGCTGCCCAGTCGGACTGTTGAGAGTCAGAGGAGATCCTAATGATTCCATCCAAACTTTTCCTGGCGAGGTTACAGCTCTGGGCCGGAATTCTCCGGCCGTTGGGAATCCCGTTTCCTGGCAGCAACGGGACATCCCATGTGGCTTCATTGGGAAATCTCATTGGCAAGTGATGTTATCTTCCCCCCCCCCCCCCCCCCCCCTCACTTCTTCAATTATAGCAACTTTGGCAGAGTAAAATGTCCCAGTGGGATTTATAGACACCAACAGACAACATTTGACCCCGAGCCACAGAAAACACAAAGGGGGTATCTGGTGACCATAGGTTTGGTCCATGAGGTAGTTTTAAGAAGCTACATACAGCAGGAGGGAGAGAGGGAGAGGGATTTATGGAGGGTACATTAGAGCTAGGATCTAATCACCATTATTACATGACAATGAACTCAGTCGCGCCCAGGCAAGTTATCAATTAGCCCACTATTTATACAGATGGGGTGGTGGGACTATTTAACATTGAAGGCTGAGACTCAATGATCTGAGGAAGTGTAGCTGTCTCCAATCTACGCACGAATACACCATTATAGTCAGTTAATGTATCAATTTACTGCCACGGAATTATAAAATACAAGGTTAGAAAATAACTGAAAAGTTTACATTCGTTTAAAAGCACGAATGACATTATCCCCCCCCCCCCCCCCCACACACCTTTTCACTTCTTCAATTAACTCGCTCTTCACTTCAAAAAATAAAATCTCCCCTTCTCCTTTTACATCCCGCTTAACGCTCTCTTACCGTGCGATGGGGGGGGGGGAAAGTGAGAGACGAGATGGGCAGATGCTGAGCTTTGCTGCAGTGGGGAGAGCAGGTGTCGTGTCTGAGGGGAACATTGGGTGAGGAGGAGGGAGGGAGGGAGGGAAGCTCTGTGCTCAGGTCAGGCTGTCTGGCTGCAGTGAGGAAGGGAATGCAGCGTGAGAGGATCAAACCGACGGTGCGTCTCAAACACACACACAGTGAACAGCACTGCAGAACACATCAGCCCCCCCCCCCCCCCCCCGTCCCCGTCCCAACCCTGCATCTAGCCTCTCTCTCCCTGACCCCAGTCATACTTCCTCAGCATGTTAGGCAGGTTTTGGGAGACCTGACCACCCCCCCCCCCCCCCCCCCCGACCTTCCCAATCCCGAGTCCCCTCACCTGCTGACAAAGCCCACTTTCCCTTCATCTAATTATGAAGCCAAACACACACTGCCCTCAGTCAAACACTTACCCCAACCCTCAGAACTTGAGGTTATTCGGGCTGTTGGACTTTTGCTTAGCGGTCCAGCTGAGGGACATGGAGAATCTGTCCAGTTGTATTGATAAATGTAGATGCTACATCTATATTATTAGTATCTATGTACAGGCTGTTTACATTGCAGTTAATACCACATTCCATATTGCATTCAGAATATACAAAACTCCTAAGACTATAAGAAATAGGTTGTCCGGCCCCTGGAGCCTGCTCCACCATTCACTAAGATTGGAACTAATCCGGTATTCCTCATGTTCACTATCCTGCCCTTTCCCCGTAGCCCTTGATTCCCTGACTGATCAAGAATCTATCTCAGCCTTAAATATACACAAGGACTCTGCCCCCACAGCTCTCTGTGGCAAGGAGTTCCAAAGACTCACTACCCTCACAACTCATGTCAGTCTTAACTAGGCACCCCTTTATCTCGAGACTATGCCCTCTGGTCCGAGACTCCCTCAAGAAAGGAAACATCCTCTTCGGCATTTACCCTGTCACGCCTTTTAAGAACCTTACACATTTCAATGGGATCACCTCTCATTCTTCTAAATTCCAATGGGTAGAGTCCCAACCTGTTTAACCTTTGCTCATAAGACAATCCCTCCATCCCGGGGATCATCCCAGGGAACCTTCTCTGAACCGCCTCCAATGAAATAATGGCTGGATAATACGTTGGGATTCTCTGTTCCCTCTGACACCAACACCCCCCCCCCCCCCCACCCCGTCCACAGGTTTCCCAGTGGCATGGTTTGGCTTCAATGGAAAATCCCAGCGACAAGCGGAGGGAGTAAAGAATCCCGCCCCCAGCGAATGGCGCACTGCCGAGAAACACGTGGCCGAGAACCGGAGAATCCAGCCTAAAATATCTTTCCTTAAATAAGGAGACCAAAACTGCTCACAGTGCTCCAGATGTGACCTCACCAGTACCTTGTACAGTTGCAGCAAGACTTCCCGACTCTTATACTCCAACCCCCTTGAAATAGTGGCCAACAGTCCATTAACCCTCCTGATTCCTGCTACACCTATGTGCTAGCTTCCTGTGATTCATGCATAAGTACCCCCAAGTCCCTTTGCGTTACAACTTTCTGAAGTTTTTCTCCATTTAAACAAAACTGCGTTCTTTTGTTATCCCTTTCAACAACTTTTCATACATTATACTCCATTTGCCAACTTTTTGCTCACTTACTTAACCGATCAATACATTTTGCAAATTGTTTGTATCGCCCTCCCAAATTGCCTTTCCACCCAGTTTTGTGTTGTCTGCAAATTTGGCTACAGTACATTTGCTTCCTTCCTCCAAGTCATTACTATATATTGTATCCAGTTGTGGTTCCAGCACTGATCCGTGTGGAACCCCATTGGTCACAGGTCACCAACCTGAAAATGAACCCTTGCTCCCCACTCGCTGTTTCTTGCCCATTAGCCAATTCTCTAACCATGCTAATATACCACCTCCAACACCATGGGCTCTTATCTTATGACTTAACCTTTTGTGAGGTACCTTGTCGTCGAACACCTTCTGGAAGTCCAAATACGACTGGTTCCACTCTGTCCACTCTGGTTGAGACTTCCCCGAAAAACTCTAATAAATCAGTCAGACACGATTTCCCTTTCTTGAAGCCATGTTGACTCTGCTTGATTAGATTTTGATTTTCCAAATATGCTGATATTACTTCCTTAATAATTGATTCCAACATTTTTCCTGCAATAGATGTTAGGCTAATCAGTCTATGGTTGCCCCTCCCTTTTTGGTTAGGGTGTCATATTGGCAGTTTTCTAATCATCTGGTACTTCGCCAGAATCCAAGGATTTTTGGAAAGTTACAACAATGCATCCACTACCTCTAAAGCTTCTGCTTTCAAGATCCAAGGATGCAAGTCATCAGAACCAGGGAGGCCTATCTGCCTATAGCCCCATTAGTTTGTCTTAGACTACTTTTCTAGTGGTGGTGATGGTATTTACTTCCTCCTCCGTATTCTTTAGTCCGAAGTATCTTCCACCATAAAGTCCTGCACAAAATAACCGTTTAACCCCTCTGCCATTTCCTTGCTGCCATAACTAGTAGACTAGTTCCTTGACTCTTATTTTCGGGGGGGCTGAATGGCCTATTCCTGCTCCCAGTTCGTATGTATGTTCATAGGTTTCAGGCATAACCTTCCATCGGCTGATAGGGAGAGGGAAAGGTGCAGCGATTCACCTGCGATATCTTTTCGAGGTGATGAGGGGCTCGAAATGTTAATTTTGTCACCTGTCTCCACTGTAGCAAAAAGATCAGTAACGGGAGGACAGAGAGTTAAGGTGACTGGCAAAAGAATGAGTGGCCTCGTTTTACTGGTTCCGAGTGAGTTGCGAACTGGAATGCGCTGCCTGAAAGGGTGACAGGAGCAGATTCAGAAGCATCATCCAGCAGAGAGCACTGGATAAGTATTTTAAATGGAAAGAAAATACAGGGCTATGGGGAACTAGCAGTGGGACAACTATATCAAAGCACCAGTACAGACACAATAGGGTGGATAGCACGGTAGCCTTGTGGATAACACAATTGCTTCACAGCTCCAGGGTCCCAGGTTCGATTCCGGCTTGGGTCACTGTCTGTGTGGAGTCTGCACATCCTCCCCGTGTGTGCGTGGGTTTCCTCCGGGTGCTCCGGTTTCCTCCCACAGTCCAAAGATGTGCAGGTTAGGTGGATTGGCCATGATAAATTGCCCTTAGTGTCCAAAATTGCCCTTAGTGTTGGGTGGGGTTACTGGGTTATGGGGATAAGGTGGAGGTGTTGACCTTGGGTAGGGTGCTCTTTCCAAGAGCCGGTGCAGACTCGATGGGCAGAATGGTCTCCTTCGGCACTGTAAATTCTATGATATCTTTGTCTTATGTCACTCTGTGACTGATTGCAGGATGCTATGCCTGACTATCTTTTCTTCTATGCTCCATATTTCCAGATCTGTAGTGTTTTGTTTTTTCTCTTGTTCCCTGGTATTTATCTACAGCTAAATAAATAAACCTCTCTTCCCGCCCAAATATATTTTGTTTGAACATATTGTGAGGACCAAATGTACTCCAATGGTTAACCACCTGTCGCAAATAATGCTTTACTTCTGGGTACGGTCTATTCAGTCAAAAGGAATTTTGAGTGGCGTGTCAAATGGATATAGGTCTGGCACATTAGATGGACAATGCTGCCACTCCAACAGTTGATCACTGGAATCACACACATATCCGGCATCGCAATTGTTGCTTGATTGGCAGATTGGTTTGATTCCGCAAGATATATTTTCAATTTATTTTGTTGCTGGTGTGAACTTTAAAGAGTGGCAGTTAACGTGTCAGGGAATGACCTTTCCGTTCATCAGTTCTGCCGAAGCTATCAAGGAAAAGGGAGGATAAGTGGAAGTAATCACATTATTGTTCAGAGCTTGGTCTTAATAACGGCATTAAAAGAAGGTTCCTTCTCTGTATTTTCCGTGCAAAGGTGGAAAGGATATGTTCTGTAAATTACTGTCATCTACTGCACTGCCTTACCCGTTGCTTAATTTAATAAAACTTCTGTAGTTTTGAAATCTAAGGCACGGTCTAATGCAATGATTACCATGCCACTTTCTGAAGTCTAGGAGATCATATCCAGTGAGCTAAATACAATGATAAGGTTTCATTTCAATTCCTGGCCTTATCACATTTGGAGTTATCATGTTCACATGTGTAAAAAGATACACTGATTCACAGGTGTTAGGAATTTATATTTGTATTAGTAAACATTAGAAATAATTTATAATTTTAGGTAGGTTTAATTTAATGTTTCTCTGCCTGGAAAGTTAAAATCTATAATTAGATTCATGCTGGACCAAGGCGTTTGTATGTGTGGGGGTTGGTTAAGTTCCAGCTGTTCTAGTGAAGGTTACAGTGTGAAGAACACATAGAACTAGCAGGGGTTGCTTCACAACTGGAGGCCCTTTTAAGAGAAAAAGCTTTTAAAGTTTCCGTCTCAGCTTGATATATGGCAGTTGGAGACAGGACACTGGGGAGTGATCTTCTCTGAACACAGTCAGAAGCTGGACAGGACAGGAAAGTTGCAAAGATGCAGGTTTCCTGAGAAACAAGATACAATCCAGATAACTCAGACATTGGAACAGAAATAATGGGCGTGATCCAATGGAAAAATGTCACCTGTGGCGGGTTTTCTCGTCGGCTCTATCGGCGAGTTCCTCACCGCTATCAAACCAAACATAGTCATTTTTCTGGGCCCTGGGGAATCTCTCACTGGGCTAGCCCACTCTTAGCATTTAAAAAAATAAATTTAGAGTACCCAATTCATTTTTACAGTGAAGTTTTTACCCTACTTTCATGGGCATAGTCCCCCTCAAGCTGTGATCCTTGTACATGCCACACTGGCACCCTGGCAGTGCTCCTGCCGCCTTTGCAGTGCCAGGGTGACATTGCCAAAGTGTCAGCCGCGCAATGCCATGGTGCCAGCATTCCAGGGGGAGGGTTAGGGGTCCACCCTGCCCTGTCCCTGACCACCCAGGGGCCTCAGATGATCCAGGAGAGCTCCCAAGTGCCGTTCCACCTGGTCAATATTTGTGTGGCCCAGTACTGAACGGCGTTAGGCTGGCAACATGCTGGAGAGGCCAATTGTTACCGGGAGCCTAACAGATCGTGGGTCAGCATGCCTAAGTGGATTTAAAATCTTCTTAGTCTTGTGGAGCTTGGCCCCGCCCACTGTGGGTGGGACCTTTATCATGATGCCTTGCAAGACCTGGGTGTATCTTGCGATACACATGGGATACATGGGAAGTCATGGAAGACTTTTACCGGCATCTATTGGCCTCACCGGGTCGCGCATCCAGAAGCTCGCGGCAGTTCCTGCTTGCCACTAAATGTTTGATGTCATTTTAGTGCAGCCTGGGAATCGAGAGTTAAAGGAATAGTGAGTAGTTTGCACAACAGCCAAGACAAAGAAATTCTAAAGGAGTTTGTGTAAAATCCTGGACTGTATTCAGTGTTAAAAGTAGAGTGGGAGCTTTGTTTAAAAGTGTCATTTGGAAAATGTGGACTGGATTTTGGAATTTAAAACGTTAATAGAAAGCACTACTGTGAACAAAGAATTTAAAACCTGTTTTTTTTGGACTGGAGCGTGGAAACTCTCATGTGACAATCATCCGGAGGAATTCTACAGTCATTCACTTGACGGTCAGAATGGGGAGGGTATTTGACTACAGCCATACCGAGGGGAATTTAATGTGCACTGCATTGCTGCGGGCCACATGAAGGCCAGACCAGGTAAGGACGACAGATTTCCTTCCCTAAAGGACATTAGTGAACCAGGTGGGTTTTTGTAACGGCAGTCAACAATGGTTTTATGGTCATCGTTAGACTTTTAATTCCAGATTACTAATGAATTCAAATTTCGAACCCGAGACACCAGAGCATTAATCTTGGTCTCAGGATTACTAGTCCAGTGACAATGCCACTACACCCTTGAGTTTATTCCACTCGAAAGTAACCACGCCAACATCACCTCCTCTCTGCTCCCTCACAACCCCCTCAAATGCACATTTAATGAAATGAAATGAAATGAAAATTGCGTATTGTCACGAGTAGGCTTCAATGAAGTTACTGTGAAAAGCCCCTAGTCGCCACATTCCGGCGCCTGTCCAGGGAAGCTGGTACGGGAAGGCGCCGGAATGTGGCGACTAGGGGCTTTTCACAGTAACTTAATTGAAGCCTACTCGTGACAATAAGCAATTTTCAATTCAGTAATAATAGTAATTCAGTAATAATACTGCCCCTTCTTATTAGACCATAAGACCATAAGACATAGGGGCAGAATTAGGCCACTCGGCCCATCGAGTCTGCTCCGCCATTCAATCATGGCTGATATTTTTCTCATCCCTATTCTCCATTATTCCATCTCATCCTCTCCATTTTCTTCTGATCTTCAGTTACTTTTCTGATTTTCCTCCTCTTTCCATTTGCCGACTCTATCTCCGGACATTCTGTTACCTTGCTTATGATTGTTTGCTGTTGCTCCCAGTTCCCTAAGTCTTGCTTCTCTTCTACCTGGTATTTTTGTGAACTCTGCAAACGTAGCTTGTTCTTCAGGCCTTCTTTTAGTCAACTAATTTCCTGGTCATCCTTTCGCTTTCCTTTCCTATTGACTCGAGCAGAAATACTAAACAACCCCATCCGCATAAAATGACTGAAAATCGCTTATTGTCACAAGTAGGCTTCAAATTAAGTTACTGTGAAAAGCCCCTAGTCGCCACATTCCGGCGACTGTTCGGGGAGGCTGGTACGGAAATTGAACCTGCTCTGCTGGCCTGCCTTGGTCTGCTTTAAAAGCCAGCTATTTAGCCCTGTGCTAAACCAGCCCCTGCAAGCTACATTTCCGAGAGGTGTGTTCAGCCGTAAGCTGCAAGGCTCAGCGAAATCAAAGCAACAATGGGAGTGCTCCGTTTTGTTCGGATGTGTGTCCGAGCCAATGTGTGACCAATCATTCCTTGTGGCAACCCTGTACGAAAATGCCAATCATGGAGTAATCAAAGCATAGAAAGGCGAGGAACAGTTTTTTCACTGTGACTAGAATTTTGGTCAAAGGAAAACCATTTCACCTGGGACCCTGAGTGTGGAACGACTCCTTGCAGTGAGATTAATTTTGAGCCCAGACCTCAAAACGTGACAGGATAAGGTGCTCAACTATTGCTTTTTCTTGGAAGAGAGTTATATCCGAAAATTAGTGTCACCACCTGATTGTCTGGTTCTCGAAACCATATTCTTGATGAAGAGCCAAGGCTCGTAGTGCAACATATCATCCGATTGAAGTGAATCCGGTTGAACAAACTCGGTTTGTTCTCACTGGAACGAAGAATGATAGAGGTCGACAAAATTATGAGGGGCATAGACAGAGTGGATAGTCAGAGGCTTTTTCCCAGGGTAGAGGGGTCAATTACTAGGGGGCATAGGTTTAAGGTGCGAGGGGCAAGGTTTAGAGGGGATGTACGAGGCAAGCTTTTTTACACAGAGGGTAGTGGGTGCCTGGAACTCGCTGCCGGAGGAGGTGGTGGGAGCAGGAACGATAGTGACATTTAAGGGGCATCTTGACAAATACATGAATAGGATGGCAATAGAGGGATACGGACCCAGGAAGTGTAGAAGATTTTAGTTTAGACGGGCAGCATGGTCGGCGCAGGCTTGGAGGGCCGAAGGGCCTGTTCCTGTGCTGTACTTTTCTTTGTTCTTAATAGAGGAGGCAATGGGATAAATCATGGAATATTGATTTTTTTTATACCCAACAGATTGAAAGAGGAATGAAGTTTGTGAAAGGTAAGCCGGTTCAATTTTCAGAGTCTGGGAGTGAAAGGGCGAATTTTTATTCATCATTGACCTCAAGGAATATTTATTCCCTCGATGAGGAACTGAGGAAAAAGGACAGAGACACATGAGGATGGGTTGCTCTACCCACTACGTTGCAATGAATAACGAATGTATTGAAGCTCATTATCATAATCATATTGATAAAATTGAGTAAGATGAGGAGGGCTGTGATGGAGGGAGAAAGACTGGTGACTCGAGTTGAGGGGACGATTGTCTAATTGATAATGAGGCTGCAGTGTAAAGGATTCCAGCGGAAAATACATGATTGACAAAGAATTCAGATATTTTCAACTTGGGTGATCCTGTGATGAACAATTTTCCTTGGGGAAATATGCAAGCCAGTTTTATCAAGTTTAACTTTTCTTCAAGCTTTTCCTCTTTGCAAGCAAACACAAGTTTTCTTTGAAGAAGAATGCTTCTGCACCTCTGTGTTGTCAGTGAGCGCCGAAACACCACATAATGGGAGATCTAATAATAACCAGCTTAAAGCAAGCTAGCGACATGCTCACTATTTTCCTGCAAAAACCTCTTTGTAGAAGGAACAAAGCTGAATAATGTCAGCGAGCTGCAAATGTCTCAGCGTGGGTAAGATGCTGACTGCACCGAGGCGCCTCGTAAAAATACAGTTTGCTGCCATACATCATTAAAAGCAGCATCGAACAAGTCAAATTAAATTCACGAGTTACTAAACAGCATGTTTGTCAGGCAACAACTTGTGCTATGCTTGAGGTAAATTAGAAAGCAAGAACGACTTGCATTTATATAGCACCATTCATGACCACTGGATGCCCCAAAGCACTTTACAGCCAGTTGAGTACTTTGTAAAGTGTAGACATTGTTGTAGTTGATGCACAATCAATGGACACGAAACGTAGATAAATTCCGAACGAAAGGCTTTAATACACAAGAAGTGGACCCGGCCGCAGACGTACAGAAGAATGGCTGACTGCCGGGAAAGACGGGTTATTGTACCCCGCCTTGTAGGCGGAGCTACCGACCTCTCAGCCAATTGGCTGAGAGGCACATGACATACCTGGGCCAATGGGCAGCGAGTCCTCTGCACCAATGGCAGCTCACACTCCCATGTACCGTAATACCCCTAGTCATACTACCACAGTAGTATAAGGAACACAGCAGCCACAATTGTGCACAGCAAGCTCCCACAAATGGCAACGTGATAATAACGCGATAATCTGTTTTTTTTTCTGATATTGATTGAGGGTTAAATATTGGCCAAGGCACTGGGTAGAACGTTACTGCTGTTCCTCGTGATAGCATCCCACATGAAAGGGTAGACAGCGCCTCGATGTAACATCTCAGCCATGTAACAGCGCTCTCTGAGTACTGCACTGTGGCATTAGCCTTGATTTTTCTGCTCAAGTCCTGAGGTCGAACTCAAACAATGTGATGACTCAGAGGTGACAGTGCTACCACTGCAGCACTACTGACATGATCAATTAGAGTCTAAAGCCTGAAAATCCCATAGTGCTATATATCCCCTGCCGTGGAACATCAGCAGGCGACCAGAGAAAACTCACGGAATTGGTCAGAAAGGAGGTTTTTTTCAATGAATGAATGATTCCACGTGCGATTCCTGAGGTCAAATATTCACTGCTGCTGGGGAAATGTATCTCTACCTTGGAAATGAGTGGTTGTATATTTTTAATGATAACCGAATTCCGACTTTGTGACTGAAAGTCCCCAAGCCTCTTTATTCTTGGATCTGCCTTGGTTCATGATTAATCAATAGCATATTAATTTGTAAAGACAGGGCCATTTCATTACCCAATCCAGAATGTATAATTCTGCAAAGTTTCAGATGGGATCCTTGAAGGCAACACAAGCAATTGCTGTTAAGTAAACACAGGCTGAAACGAGTTGCCGTTTAATTGCTTACAATTGGAACTATGATTATTAGAATGAGACGATTTCAGGCTGTAACTTGCATCTAAAAAATTGCTTTGTGTCGGGAACAGAGGCATATGGTGTGCTAGCCTTTATAAGTAGGGGGATTGAGTTTCGGAACCACAAGGTCATGCTGCAGCTGTACATAACTCTGGTGCGGCCGCACCTGGAGTACTGCGTGCAGTTCTGGTCACCACATTATAGGAAGGATGTGGAAGCTTTGGAAAGGGTTCAGAGGAGATTTACTAGGATGTTGCCTGGTATGGAGGGAAGGTCTTACGAGGAAAGGCTCAGGGAATTGAGGTTGTTTTCGTTAGAGAGGAGAAGGCTGAGAGGTGACTTAATAGAGACATATAAGATAGTCAGAGGGTTAGATAGGGTGGACAGTGAGAGTATTTTTCCTCGGATGGTGATGACCAACACGAGAGGACATAGCTTTAAATTGAGGGGTGATAGATATAGGACAGATGTCAGAGGCAGTTTCTTTACTCAGAGAGTAGTAGGGGTGTGGAACGCCCTGCCTGCAACAGTAGTAGACTCGCCAACTTTAAGGGCATTTAAGTGGTCACTGGATAGACATATGGATGAAAATGGAATAGTGTAGGTCAGATAGACTTCAGATGGTTTCACAGGTCGGCACAACATCGAGGGCCGAAGGGCCCGTACTGCGCTGTAGTGTTCTATGTTCTAGAGTGCAACATCTGGACAGCGATATCTACAATGTGACAGATGTAATGAAAAGGTGTCCCTCCTCTCTGCACCTTCTTCGATGTATATGCTACCTTATAGTTCATAGAATCCCTACAGTGCAAAAGTTGGCCGTTGAGCCCATCGGGTCAGCACCGACCCACCGAAAGAGCGCCCCACTTTGGGTGTGAACACCCGGATTGCGTAGAATAAAATCTTGTGCTTGGCAGATCAGGTCGTATCCGCGGAGAGAGAAATATGAAATGTTTCAAGTCAATAACGTTTCATCAGAAACCTGTGGTGGCATGACTCTTTACTCTACAGCTGCAGCATAACCTGCATAGACTTGTACTCCATAGCGTCTGAATCCTGTTTCCTCTTTAAACTGTTCAGTGCATTGCTTTGCCATTGTGATGGGACTAGTGTTACAGCTGAATCCCTCGCTACCTGTGCTAATTCTATTCCATTCACTGCTTCCTTATGCTGTGCATTTATTATGCCGATGTGCAACATTTTAGAATGTGCAGCATTGAACGTAATTTGCCATTTGTTTATCCAATAGCAGAAGTAATCTGAATCATTCTGTTGTCTCCATTTTATTTTACTGATGGTGTAAGATCAGGTTGAAAGTGGAACTGGTAAATGGAGATTGCCAATTTAAAATTGGGGGTTAAACTGGGGTTAAAATAAGAAGTAGAAGGCTGTGGAGACCAAATCACTGAGTGTCTTTAAGACAGAGATAGATAGTTTCTTGATTAATAAGGGAATCAGGGGTTATGGGGAGAAGGTAGGAGAATGGGGATGAGAAAAATATCAGCCAAGATTGAATGGGAGCAGGCTCGATGGGCTGAGTGGCCTAATTCTGCTCCGCTGTCTTATGGTCTTCTGGGAGTTGTTGAATCTAAAGTTAAATGTTCACAAGGAGTTGAGAATTCTGTGTTATCTCAGAGTTGCAGAATCACAGGGCGAAATTCTCCCCTACCCGGCAGGGCGGGGGGTCCCGGAGTAGCGGAGTGGCGCCAACCACTCCGGTGTCGGGCCTCCCAAAGGTGCGGAATTCTCTGCACCTTTAGGGGCTAGGCCCGTGGCAGAGTGGCTCCCGCTATGCCGGCTGGTGCCAAAACCGGCGCCAACGGCCTTTGGCGCCCGCCGATCGCCGTGGGGGCTGGCCGAAAGGCCTTCGACGGCCGGCATGAGTCCGCGCATTTGCCAGGGCGTCAGCGACTGCTGACGTCACCACCGGCGCATGCGCGGTGGAGGGGGTCTCTTCCACCTCCGCTATGGTGGAGGCCGTGGCGGCGGCGGAAGAAAAAGAGTGCCCCCATGGCACTGGCCCGCCCGCCGATCGGTGGGCCCCGATTGCAGGCCAGGCCACTGCGGGGGCACCTCCCTGGTTCCGATCACCCCGCGCGCCCCCCAGGACCCCGGGGGCCCGCTCGCGCCGCCAATCCCACCAGCACAGAGGTGGTTTAAACCACGTCAGCGGGTTTGGCCTGTCAGCGGCGGGACATTGGCCCATCGCTGGCCGGAGAATCACAGTGGGGGGCACGCTGATTGGCGCAGGGGGCCCGGCGACCGGCGGGGCGTGAATCCTGCTCCCGCCGATTCCCGGGTGGCGGAGAATTCCGGCCACGGCGGGGGCGGGATTTACGCCGGCCCCGGGCGATTCACCGACCCTGCGGGGGGGTCGCAGAATTCCGCTCACAGTCTCACAGAATTGCTACGGCGCAGAAGAACGCCATTCGGCCCATCAAGTCGTCGCCAGCCCTCCAGATGGGCATCATGACTTAGTGCCATTCCCCTGCCTTTTCCCCCATACCCCTGCACATTGTTTGTATTCAAGTGATCATTTAACACCCACGATTGAACCGGTCTCCATCACACTTTCAGCAGCGCGTTCCAATTCACTCCAAATGTTTTTTTAAAAAAATTTATTAAGGGGGCAACATCTTTCAGCAAGAGCTATCCTATTTTCAAAAAGTATTAACAAGGGATTTAGTTGCCTTGCGACAGTTGTTGAGCATGGTTGATCAAACTCATAATTCTCTCTGTTTGGGAAGCAGAGCAACAGCAGAGGCAAAAATAAAACACAATTTTTGTATCGGCAACAAAGAGTCCACAGCGAGTTGGTCGGAATAAAACTTACTTTATTTTATAATAACTATTATAACCAGCTCCAGCCGTCCTCTACTGGGTCTTCTCCAGACAGTGCCTTACTGGCCGACTCTACTTATACAAAGCTAAGTATTGTTACGGTTCCCCACCCTGTTATTGAGGGAGCTGATACTCTGCTAGATCTACGCGGTAGTTAATCATCCCAATCCCAGAAGACCCGTGCGGGTTACAGCAAAGGTGGCAGAGTGGTTAGCACAGCACCAGAGACCCAGGTTCAATTCCAAACTGTCTTTGTGGAGTATGCACATTTTCCCCATGTCTGTGTGTGTTTCCTCCGGGTGCTTCAGTTTCCTCCCACAGTCCAAAGATGTGAAAATGAAATGAAAATCGCTTATTGTCACGAGTAGGCTTCATTGAAGTTACTGCGAAAAGCCCCTAGTAGCCACATTCTGGTGCCTGTTCGGGGAGGCTGGTACGGGAATTGAACCATGCTGCTGGCCTGCTTTAAAAGCCAACGATTTAGCCCATTGTGCAAAGATGTGCAAGATAGTTGGATTGGCTATGCTAAATTGCCCCTAGCTGTGTTATGGGGATAGGGTGGGGATGAGGTGGGGTTCTCTTTCAAAGGGCCAGTGCAGACTCGATGGGCCAAAAGGCCTCCTTCTGCGCTGTAGCGGTTCTATGATTCTTGTTGCTTTGTGTCCTGGCCAATTTCGTTGGATTTAGATTGAGATTTATTTTCACGTGTACCGAGATACGGTGAAAATTATTGTTCTGTGTGCAGTCTAGGCAGATCGCTCCATACATGAAAACATAAAATATACAATAAAAGCATGAGGATACAGTACAGCAGGTGAAGTATACAGTATATAGTGCTCCAACTGTAGAGAAGATGCGTAGAAAGATCAGTTCCATCCATAAGATCTGTTCAATCCGTAAGAGGGCCATTCAGGAGCGGGGAAGAAGCTGTTTTTGAATCTAATGGTAAGCGTTCTCAAACTTTTCTGTCTTCTGCCCAATGGAACAGGTTGGAAGAGAGAATAACCCGGGAGGGAGGTGTCTTTGACAGACTGTTGGTGATGTGCACACCTAGGAATTTGAAACTGTCAACCATCTACCCCTCGGCACCATTGATACAGACAGGGGCGTGTACGACACATTGCTTCTTGAAGTAAATGACCAGCTCCTTAGTTTTGCTGACATTGAGGGAGAGAATGTTGTCGTTACACCACTCCACGGAGGTTCTCCATCTCACTCCTCTACTCTGACCCATCGATGTTTGACCTGACCCAGTACGATCGTGTCACCAGCAAACCTGTAGATGGAGTGGGAGCTGAAGTTTGCCACACAATCAGGTGTGTATAGGGAATATAGTAGGGGGCTAAGTACGCAGCCTTGCGGGGCACTGGTATTGAGGACTATGGTGGAGGATGTGTTGTTGTTTATCCTTACTGATTGCAGTCTGTGGGTCAGGAAGCCGAGGATCTAGTGGCAGAGTGAGGAGCCAAGTCCGAGGGTACGATTCTCCAGCCTCATTGCCCTCTCGCTCGAGCGCAACGAGGCCAGTGAATAGCGGGAGAGGTAGAATAGGAGAACCACGCCAGGTGCCAAACAGTTTGCGATGCAACCAGTCTGCTCCTGTAGGCGAAATCGGGATCTCGCTGTAGCATGGTCAGAAACCAATTACCACCACTTAAGCCCCATTTCCAAACAACTAACGGAAGCCACCCCATATCCAATGACCTCCCATCAAACATCGGCCTCCCCAGCAAATGGTCGCGCTGTCACCTATTAGTACTCATTTTGCACAACGTGAACCTAGCGGAAGGGGTTCTGAGGGGCGACGAGGAGGTGAGTAGCCATCTTTGCTCACAGGCAAAGAGCCCGGGGGTGCTGGGTTTGCCTCCTCAGTGCTTGGCAGGTGTTGGGAGACACATGGCTGGGGGCGGGGACATTTTGTTGGAGTGGATCGCCATTGGAGGGTGGGGGTGGGGGGTGGGGGGGGGAAGAGGTGCTGGGGGGCAACTGCGGGCAACCGTGTGTGGCACCACCATGTCAACCCCTGAATCGTGTCTACTGTTCAGCGGGCAACCCCTGTCCCTGCCCTTGTGCCCCATCGACAAAACATAACCCTACCGACTGCCGAGGCTTCTGGCCATGTACCTGAAGGCTATTGCTGATAGGGATTTGGCAATTGTGGTTAAGTGAACCCTTCACAAAACCCAAGTGGATTCCCGTGGGTGGGTGGTCCATGTAGCTTGTGGGAGTCATTGCCTAGCATCCCAATCACACCTTGATGCCTGGACACTGTGCCTGAACACTGCCAGAGGCATCACCACACACGCAACAGCCGACGTCCGAACACCCAGGGGGTGGGACACAGTTCCGGGGACAAGGCTGGAGGATGGGTGAGTGCTACGGGGAGGGGGAGGGGATGCTTGGAGAGATGGGCTGTATTCAAAGGTCGGGCCCCATAGTGGTAGAAAGTGACAGAGGCATCATACTGGTTGTGTACAAGCGTGTTTATTGTGTTTTACAATCCCCCACTGTCCCAATGGTGATGGCCGCTCCCCTACCCCCAGCCCCCTCAACCCCTACCTACCTCCCCCACCCCCAATACCCTCAGTGATCCTCAATGTGTTTGGCCCTCCAAGCTCTACAACTACATCTAGGTGTGTCCCCATGAAGCACATCTGAGGTGGAGGCAGCCAGCTGCTTACCTCATCCCATGGCCTTTGATGTACTTGGCGAGTATCCTGTGGGCTCACACGCACAGCTGTGCCACCCTGTCCTGGTTGTTGGCTGTGAGATGCGGCCTCATCAGAATTCGGGGGCGCTGGTGGCCACCGTCCCAACTCTATTGACAGGTCCTGATTGCCACCTGGCGCCCCCTCCTCCCGCTCACTGCCCATAGGGCGCTGGGGTTCATCTTGAGACGGAGGGGCAGCTGGTTCAAGCCCCGGCTGCCCCTGCATCATCTGGCTCTGCCAGCCCTGGCTGTTCTCCATGGTCCACACCATGGTGTTGACGCCGTCGGCGATGCTCCTCAGCGACTGGGACAAACTCTACAGTGCCTCGGCCATGCCCATCTGAGAGCGGGACATGTCCTGTAGAACCTGATCAAAGTCAGTCTGATACTGGGTCACACTCCCTCAGCCATAGCCGTTATCGACTTCATGACGCCTTGGACACCTTCACTAATGGGCCCGACATTGTGCGCCAGGCTCTTCACTGCAGTCACCACCCTGGCAGGGTTGGCCTTGGTGCCACGCATTGCCGGCGAGATCTCCTGGGATCTGCTGGAGTGATGCTGACATCTCCATCTGAATGACCCGGCTGCACACTAATGTCTCCATCAGCTCCGTGACGACTTCTTCCACAGGTTCAGCATCAGGCTGGGACCCAGCTGGGATCTGGGATCCAGTAGACCTCCGACTGCTGTCTCGCGAGGGGGTTCCTGCCTCCATCTGATGTACATCAGCAGCGTTGTGGTGCTCATTAGATTGTGCCCCAGAAGCCTGTCCACTAACCTGTCCCACCGAGGTGTGTGCATCTGCGCTGGTGGGGGGTGGGGTTGACAGCTGTGACGCGACTATTATGGTGGCATCCTTGGAGCTCTCTTCTGAGGTGGTCTCATGGGAGGCTGGAGAGGGGGCCGCCCAGGATGGGCCAGCAGTTCGGCTGGAGGACCTGTGGGAGAATGGACAGGTGCCAGTGGGAGGGATGGGCAGGTCAGTGAGGCAATTACAACCCGTGTTTGACATGTCCTCTGGGTGAATCTTTGCAGCATCCCTCACCCCCTGCACTGGTGACCGCCATGTCCTCAGCCCCACCGGTCACCTCCAGGGCCTGCTCCTTGAAGGTCCTGTGGATTTTTATGTCCGGCACCCCACGCCAATCTGGTCCCTCTCTAGCGATTATGGAAGGGCTTTTCCTGAGGAGACACAAAGAGGGCATCGTTAGGCACATGCGTGGTTAACAGTGGTGGGAGTAGGGGTGTGAAGGAAGGGTCGGGGAGGGAGGGGCGGAAGGAGGGTAGACAGTTGCATGAAGAGGAGGTGGTGGCCGATCCCATTGGGGCAGAAGGTCCTCGGGGGGCTTTGGAGTCTACTCACTCATGCTGCCTTTTTACTGCACTGGAGGCCAGTCCTCCTGGTCACACTCCCGGCACGCACAGGTGCCACCTCTTCAGCCAGAGGGTGGTGAATCTGTGGAACTCTTTGCCGCAGAAGGCTATGGAGGCCAAGTCACTGAGTGTCTTTCAGTCAGAGATAGATAGGTTCTTGATTAATAAGCGGATCAAGGGTTATGGGGAGAAGGCAGGAGTATGGGGGATGAGAAACATATCAGCCATGATCGAGTGGCAGAGCAGACTCGATGGGCCGAATGGCGTAATTCTGCAACTATATCATATGGCTCATCATGCAATTCCTGCAGTCAGAAGGAGGACTTTCGACCCATCGTATCCGCCCCGGCACTCTGAAAGAGCATCTCATCTGGTTCCAATCCCCCACTCCGTCCCCACGTTGGGGCAATTCGGAATGGCCAATCCACCTCACCTGCACATCTTTGCACTAGGAAATCCCACCGCCGGTCAATGGAAAGATCCTGCCCTGTAAATAATGCAAAGTGCATTTATCCTGAGCTCATAAAAGGTACTATATCAATGCAAGTCTTCCTCTCTTACTTTATCGTCTCCTTAGTGTCAACCTAAGTCTGCAACCTGCTCATGAATGCAAGCAGGAGCAACTCTTCAACACCAAGCAGCAGTTTGTAGCAAGGATCCTGATGTAAGGTTACAGGTGAACGATAGGCAGAGAATTTTAATTCCCTCATTGCAAATGAATCAAACATTTTCACGTTGGTGGAGCTGACAGCTGACGTTAGTGCAGAGGGGGGCCTCTAGAAACAGTGCGGGAACTCATGGTGACACAACATAGAGAGAGGGTTATGTCTAAAAATACCCGTAGGATAATAGATTGTCAGGGTCCATTGCCAAGGCACTGTCACTCGTAAATTATGTTGTTTTTTTCTCTTTCCTCACAGCCAGTCACCTTATCCATATAGCATGGAGTGCATTACATTGAAAAGCCACTCTGAGGTTTTCTTGCAGTGACACTCTGGCTGTGGAACTGAGCCAAATAGACCAGAGGGAGGCAGGGTCCTGGTTCTGATATAGCTGATGACAGTTGTTTACTGCCATGCTGGAGCTGGATGAACTTCGGATCATTCGGGAGGCGGAGGGGGTTATTGAGAGGAGTTATAGGGAGGTAGTCACACCTCAGGTAAAAGAAGAAGGTAGATGGGTTACCGTCAGGGGAACGAGAGGGAACCGGCAGGCAGTGCAGGGATCCCCTGTGGTCGTTCTCCTCAATAACAAGTATACCTTTTTGGATACTGTTGGGGGGGGTGACTTACCAGGGGTAAGCAATGGGGCACAGGTCTCTGGCATAGAGTCTGTCCCTGTTGCTCAGAAGGGAAGGGAGAAGAGGAACAGAGCACTTGTCATTGGGGACTCCATAGTTAGAGGAACAGACAGGAGGTTCTGTGGGAACGAAAGAGACTCACGGTTGGTGTGTTGCCTCCCAGGTGCCAGGGTTCGTGATGTCTCTGATCGTGTTTTTGGGATCCTTAAGGGGGAGGGGGAGTAGCCCCAAGTCGTGGTCCACATAGGTACCAACGACATAGGTAGGAAGAGAGATGGGGATTTGAGACAGAAATTCAGGGAGCTAGGGTGGAAGCTGAGAGCTAGAACAAACAGAGTTTGTGCCACGTGCTAGCGAAGTGAGAAATAAGGAGAGAGAGGAGTTGAACACGTGGCTACAGGGATGGTGCAGGAGGGAGGGTTTTGATTTCTTGGATAATTGGGGCTCATTCTGGGGTAGGTGGGACCTCTACAGACAGGATGGTCTTCACCTGAACCAGAGGGGTACCAATATCCTGGGGGGGAGATTTGCTAGTGCTCTTCTTGGGGGGGTTTAAACTAATTCAGCAGGGGGATGGGAACCTAAATTGTAGTCCCAGTGTACAGGATGTTGAGAGTAGTGAGGTCAGGGATAGGGTTAAAAGTTCGAAAGAGGGCACCGGCAAGCAAGATGCTGGTTTGAAGTGTGTCTACTTCAACGCCAGGAGCATCCGGAATAAGGTGGGTGAGCTTGCAGCATGGGTTGGTACCTGGGATCTCGATGTTGTGGCGATTTTGGAGACATGGGTAGAGCAAGGACAGGAATGGTTTTTGCAGGTTCCAGGATTTAGATGTTTCTGTAAGAACAGAGAAGATGGTAAAAGAGGGGGGGGGGTGTGGCATTGTTAATCAAGGAAAGTATTACGGCAGCAGAAAGGAAGTTTGAGGACTCGTCTACTGAGGTAGTATGGGCCGAGGTTAGGAACAGGAGAGGAGAGGTCACCCTGTTGGGAGTTGTCTATAGACCTCCGAATAGTTCCAGAGATGTAGAGGAAAGGATTGCAAAGATGATTCTCGACAGGAGCGAGAGTAACAGGGTAGTTGTTATGGAGGACTTTAACTTTCCAAATATTGACTGGAAATACTATAGTTCGAGTACTGTAGATGGGTCAGTTTTTGTGCAGTGTGTGCAGGAGGGTTTTCTGACACAGTATGTAGACAGGCCAACAAGGGGCGATGCCACATTGGATTTGGTACTGGGTAATGAACCCGGCCAGGTGTTAGATTTAGATGTAGGTAAGCACTTTGGTGATAGTGATCACAATTCGGTTATGTTTACTTTAGCGATGGGCAGGGATAGGTATATACCGCAAGGCAAGAATTATAGCTGGGGGAAAGGCAATTATGATGCTATTCGGCAAGATTTAGGATGTATAGGATGGGGAAGGAAACTGCAGGGGATGGGTACAATCGAAATGTGGAGTTTTTTCAAGGAACAGCTACTGCGTGTCCTTGATAAGTATGTACCTGTCAGGCAGGGAGGAAGTTGTCGAGCAA
Source organism: Scyliorhinus canicula (assembly GCF_902713615.1). NCBI lineage: Eukaryota > Metazoa > Chordata > Chondrichthyes > Carcharhiniformes > Scyliorhinidae > Scyliorhinus > Scyliorhinus canicula. Next base: position 15,060,433 of record NC_052157.1, read on the forward strand.
GGGAACCGTGGTGTACTAAGGAAGTTGAAGCACTTGTCAAGAGGAAGAAAAAGGCTTATGTTAGGATGAGACATGAAGGCTCAGTTAGGGCACTTGAGAGTTACAAGTTAGCCAGGAAGGACCTAAAGGGAGGGTTAAGAAGAGTGAGGAGAGGACACGAAAAGTCGTTGGTGGATAGGATCAAGGAAAACCCTAAGGCTTTCTACAGGTATATCAGGAACAAAAGAATGACTAGAGTAAGATTAGGGCCAATCAAGGATAGTAGTGGAAAGTTGTGTGTGGAATCAGAGGAGATAGGGGAAGCGTTAAATGGATATTTTTCATCAGTGTTTACACTGGAGAAAGACAATGTTGTCGAGGAGAATACTCAGGTACAGTCGACCAGGCTAGATGGGATTGAGATTGACAAGGGGGAGGTGTTAGCAATTTTGGAAAGTGTAAAAATAGATAAGTCCCCTGGGCCAGATGGGATTTATCCTAGGATTCTCTGGGAACCCAGGGAGGAGATTGCAGAGCCTTTGTCCTTGATCTTTATGTCGTCTTTATCGACAGGAATAGTGCCGGAAGACTGGAGGATAGCAAATGTTGTCCCCTTGTTCAAGAAGGGGAGTAGAGACAACCCTGGTAATTATAGACCTGTGAGCCTTACTTTGGTTGTAAGTAAAATGTTGGTGTATATGGATTTCAGTAAGGCGTTTGATACGGTTCCCCACGGTAGGCTATTGCAGAAAATACGGAAGTATGGGATTGAAGGTGATTTAGCGGTTTGGATCAGTAATTGGCTAGCTGAAAGAAGACAGAGGGTGGTGGTTGATGGCAAATGTTGGCAAATGTTCATCCTGGAGTTCAGTTACTAGTGGTATACCGCAAGGATCTGTTTTGGGGCCACTGCTGTTTGCCATTTTTATAAATGACCTGGAAGAGGGTGTAGAAGGATGGGTTAGTAAATTTGCAGATGACACGAAGGTCGGTGGAGTTGTGGATAGTGCTGAAGGATGTTATAGGTTACAGAGGGACATAGATAAGCTACAAAGCTGGGCTAGAGGTGGCAGATGGAGTTTAATGCGGAAAAGTGTGAGGTGGTTCATTTTGGAAGGAGTAACAGGAATGCAGAGTACTGGGTTAGGGACTTGAGGTTGTTTTCGTTAGAGAGGAGAGGGCTGAGGGGTGACTTAATAGAGATATATAAGATAGTCAGAGGGTTAGATAGGGTGGACAGTGAGAGTCTTTTTCCTCGGATGGTGATGACCAACACGAGGGGACATAGCTTTAAATTGAGGGGTGATAGATATAGGACAGATGTCAGAGGCAGTTTCTTTACTCAGAGTAGTAGGGGTGTGGAACGCCCTACCTGCAACAGTAGTAGACTCGCCAAATTTAAGGGTATTTAAGTGGTCACTGGATAGACATATGGATGAAAATGGAATAGTGTAGGTCAGATAGGCTTCAGATGGTTTCACGGGTCGGCGCAACATCGAGGGCAGAAGGGCCCTTACTGCACTGTAATGTTCTATGTTCTATGTGTGGTCTTACAATTGGCCTTCATGTTTTTTTGTGTAAGACGGGGGTGGGGGAAATCTAAACGGTCATTCATGGTCAGATCATAATAAAGGAGATGCTCTCGGTTCACATGCAAATAGTGGTCATTGAGGAACAGAGTACCATTGAAATTATAACTTAGCTGGTATCCGATCCCGGCTCTGGGTCACTGTCCGTGTGGATTTTGCACATTCTCCCCGTGTCTGCGTGGGTTTCGCCCCCCACAACCCAAAAATGTGCAGAGTAGGTGGATTGGCCATGCTAAATTGCCCCTTAATAGAAAAAATAATTGGGTAATCTAAATTTAAAAAAAAAACTTAGCTGGTATCAATTGCCTTCCAGAGAGAGGTGAAAAACTGAAGAGTGTGGGGCGATTCTTATGAAAAATAAGCTTAGCTACTGGAGTCAATGGAGATTTATCTCCTGCTGCATTAGCATACTTATTAACCTCATGGAGCAAACCCATTCATAACTGAAGAGATTAATGGAATTGAATTCTGTCATGTGCATAAATATTTCATACATTACTGATATTTCAGCCTAATTTTCCTTTTTTTCTGATAGTGCTTTATTGGTAAAGTATGTTCTGAGCGCATTGGAAGAATTCTAAACATCCTGTTCTGTGGAGTGTCCCACCTCCTGCAAATCGGAAAGTTCAACCTGACTGATTGCCAACCCATTGAACCCAAATGTCGGTCAGGGCTTAGCAACTCCAATTACATTTTGAGAACATCGCCCACAGTCATTCGACTGTGGTAAGTAAGTAAATTACTTACTTGTGCGAATTTATGCTGCTTGTTGTTTGACGTGACCAACAACTGCCATTTTCTCACACCTATTAAGTAATAAACCCCCCCCCCCCCCAAGATGCTTCACAGATTATCATAGAATTTACAGTGCAGAAGGAGGCCATTCGGCCCATCGAGTTTGCACCGGCTCTTGGAAAGAGCACCCTACCCAAGGTCAACACCTCCACCCTATCCCCATAACCCAGTAACTCCACCCAACACTAAGGGCAATTTTGGTCACTAAGGGCAATTTATCATGGCCAATCCACCTAACCTGCACTTCTTTGGACTTCATGAAACTCTGGCCCAGAGCCACATCGGGCAAAGATGACCCAAGGCCTGGTCACAGAGATAGGTTCTAATCTTAAAAGGAAGATGTTGAGAATTTGAGGGATGGAATTTCCGAGCCTGGGGCCGAGGCAGCTGAAGTGTCTGTCGCCGTGACTAAAATCAGGGAACCCTAGAGATCAGAATTAAATGAGCACAGATACCTCGGAAGGTTGTGAGGCTGGCGGTGTTATATTGAGGATGTGAAGCAAGGGTTAATAGCCAGAAAGAGCCAGAATGACCGGGATACATTAGTGGAAAATCACAAAGTAGAGGAATGTGTTATTGGAGCCATTGAAGGAGAATGAATTTGCTCAGAGAAGGGAGTGATACTTGAAGTCGTGAGCCGACTCATGACTATAAGCCAAACAGCCTTGAGAAACAAGGCGCATGGCCGGATGACAGGATATGAAATGTGGGAGCCGCTTGCAACTATAGCTAAAACTTGTTAATTAAGCTAAAACTGCTACATTATTATGTGCCAATAGATAACCTCAAAGTCTGTAAAATCATGTACTGGAACTATTGTAATAACCAACCTATGCTTTGTAATGTGGGCAAGCTCAAGTGAATGTAAGAGACAACCCCTTAAAAAACATATAAAAAAGGGATGCTTTGAGCAAGACTTTGGCACTCTCAGAGGTGTTTCTTTGGAATACTTAGAGAGCGGCCCCGATCGCAATAAAGAATATTCTGAAGTGCGGACGTGTTCGAGATCGTTTCTTCCGGACTGAGAGACAAGTGAATTAGACACGCATTCACAATATATTACTCTGAGCCAGCCGAGTTGATGAAATAAACAGTAGTCTTCTTTTAAATGTGAACTAATTTAATGAGTAACATGAATAATATTCTGTGAGCCCTTTGTACTTAATACTCAACTAGTAAAATAAATAAAATACAATACAGATAACTAACTAACTATACAATGTAATAATTAAATAACTTATAACTTCTCTCTCTCTCTCTAGCTAATCTAGGTCTTGTCTGTTCACTCTCCTGAAGCACACTCTCCCAGAAAGAGCGGGAAGTCTTTCCTGTGCCATCTGATAGTGAGACACCTAGTGTTGAAATGACTGTACTACATTTACATACATTGATCATGTATATTCATACACAGAGATCACTATAGAGGGGATGACAGAGAGAGGTGAGGGTGAGGCCATGGAGGGACCTGACAATTGAGATTGAGAGTTAGGTCACGGCTATACTTTCACATTGTTGTGAGGCAACCTCACAGTGCCATGAATGAGATGATATGCGGGAAGTATTTTAAAAAAACGTATTTTTAAGATGTGAATGTTGCTGACAAGGCCGCCATTTACTGCCCGTTCCTAATTGCTCTTGAGCGGATAGCCACCTGTAACTGAGTGGTATGTTGGCCATTTCAGAGTTAGGAATTAACCACATTGGTGTGGTTAATTTTAAGCGAATCTGCCAAGTAGGAAACACATAGATTTGGAGTAGAATGCTTGTACAAAGTGCAATATTATCATCTAAGAACTTCAATAGGGGAGTAAAATTGGACAAGGTATTAAGCCAGTGGCCCACTGTGATCCTGCTAAATGTTTGTTGGGTGGATAGGTTAAAATGCCTTCTATAACTCTTGGAGAGGCAGTGGCATAGTGGTATTTTCACTGGACTAATAATCCAGAGGCCCAGGGTTAATGCTCTGGGGACTTGGGCTCGAATCCCCAAGGGCAGATGGTGAAATTTGAATTCAATAAAAATCAGGAATCAGGGGCGGGATTCTCCGACCCCCCCGGGGTGTCGGAGAATCGCCCGAGGCCGGCGCAAATCCGCCCCTTGATGGGCCGAAGTCCCGTCGCTGACAGGCCTCTCCAGTCGGCGTGGATTAAACCACCTACCTGACCGGCGGGATTGGCGGTGCAGGCGGGCTCCGGGGTCCTGGGGAGGACGCGGGGTGATCTAACCCCGCGGGGTGCCCCCATGTGACCTGGCCCACGATCAGGGCCCACTGATCAGCGGGCGGGCCTGTGCCGTGGGGGGTACTCTTTTTCTTCCGCCTCCGCCATGGCCTTCACCATGGCGGAGGTGGAAGAGAACCCCTCCCCTGCACATGCGCCGATATGACGTCAGCAGCCACCGGCCAGCGAAGTCCTTTCGGCCCCAGCTGGCATGGCGCCAAAGGCCATTCACGCCCGCCGGCTCAAGTTCCTGGAGTGGGACATAAACACAAATCCTTCTGAGGTGAAAACCAAGCGCCTCAATGTGAGGGCTTGGCCCCTAAATGTGCGGAGAATTCCACACCTTTGGAGCGGCCCGATGCTGGAGTGGTTGACGCCACTCCAACACACAGGGACCCCCCGCCCCGCCGGGTAGGGGAGAATCCCATCCCAGAAGTTTAATGATGACCATGAAAACATTGATGATTGTCATAAAAACCCATCTGGTCCACTCATGCCCCCTTTAGGTAAGGAAATCTGTCTTCCTTACATGGTCTGGTGACACAAGGATGGGCAATAAATGCTGACCCAGCGACACCCACATCCCATAAATGAATAAAGAAAGTCAGGGCCTGAACACGATCAGATGGAATATTGAGCTAAGTCTGCAATGTGGTACTCCCAGTGGAGAACCATATTGACAGGGAGAATGGGCTAACAAGTTGTGGTGGCAATGTTGTAGTCCTTCCACTCCCTCATGATTGATGATAGCACGGTTTATCTGCTTGAAGTGCAGGAATTAGCCCTCGAGCTCGCGTCCAGGGTCAAATAAGCCTTGGTTTTTACCTCAGAAGGATTTGTGTTTATGTCCCACTCCAGGAGATTGAGCACAGAAATTGAGACTGATGTTTCAGTGCAGCAGTGACCAAGTGTAGGGAAATTGGTCGTGGGGCGTTCATCCTAGCGTGCTGCCCAACAATTATACTTCAACCAAACATTGCTCAAATAGTTTCTGATCATTATCACATTTCTGTTTGTGGGATCTTGCTGCACGCAAATTGGCTGTCACATTTCTGACATTATAACATTGACTTACCAGCTGTAAAGTGCCTTGGATATTGTGGCGGCATGGTTAGCACTGCTGCCTCGCGGTGCCGAGGTCCCGGATTCAATCCCAGCCCCGGGTCACTGTCCTTGTGGATTTTGCACATTCTTCCCATGTCCGCGTGGGTCTCGCCACCACAACCCAAAGATGTGCAGGGTAGGTGGATTGGCCACTCCAAATTGCCTTTTAATTGAAAATAAAATGAATTGGGTGCTTTGGATTTGTATTTTGTTTACTGTTACGTGTACCGAGCTACAGTGAAAAGTATTTTTCTGCGAGCAGCTCAACAGATCAGCTCAACAGATCAGAGCAGCACAACAGCTCAACAGCAGATCAACAGATAAGTTCATGAAAAGAAAAGAAAATAAAAGAAAATACATAACAGGGCAACACAAGATACACAATGTAACTACACAACACCGGCATCGGGTGAAGCATACGGGGTGTAGTGTTAATCAGGTCAGTCCATAACAGGGTTGTTTAGATTTATTTTAAAAGAGTACCTTGGATATCCTGAAGATGCGACAGTTTTACAATAATAATAATAATCTTTATTGTCACAAGTAGGCTTACAGTAACACTGCAATGAAGTTTACTGTGAAAAGCCCCTAGTCGCCACATTCCTGCATCTGTTCGGGTACACAGAGGGAGAATTCAGAATGTCCAAATTGCCTAACAGCATGTCTTTCGGGACTTGTGGGAGGAAGCTGGAGCACGCGGAGCAAACCCACGCAGACACAGGGAGAACGTGCGGACTCCGCACAGACAATGACTCAAGTTGGGAATCAAACCCGGGACGCTGGAGCTTTGAAGCAATAGTGCTCACCACTGTGCTACCGTGCCACCAATAAAATTGGTATATATATATATATATAGATATATATATATATATAAAATTGGTATATAATTGGTATATAAATACTGGTCTTTCCTTTTCAATGCAGTCCTATGGATAGATAGCCACGTAATACCCACTATGAAGGCTCACCAAAAAAATAACCAGTTGTGTGAGATATTCTGCATTAGCAAAGCCTGGAGGACCCAGCAGGGTTAACAGAAGAAGAGGGAAAATTGCAGGGAGAATAAAATAAGTAAATCCAAGAACATTGTTTTCTTGAATGCTAAATACATTTTGTGAAAATACATGCATTTGATTCGTCCTTGACTGCTTGTGAATAGAACAAGCACTTCAGAAACCCCAGCACCTTGAAGACATTCAATGCAAAACTTGATGAATTACTTGGAGCGGATCAGCTTATTATTGAGTAGGCAGGGCAGCACGGTGGCACAGTGGGTTAGCCCTGCTGCCTCATGGCGCCGAGGTCCCAGGTTCGATCCCGGCTCTGGGTCACTGTCCGTGTGGAGTTTGCATGTGTTTGCATGGGTTTCACCCCCACAACACAGGCTAGGTGGATTGGCCATGCTAAATTGCCCCTTAATTGGAAAAAATGAATTGGGTACTCTAAATTTTTTTTTTTATTATTGAGTAGGAAGTTGTAAGGCAGAATGTTTTGTTGGTCATGACGTGTTGCTCCATTTTAGCTTTCCAAAACGTATTGTTCACATTTTTGATTTTTCTTTCCTTTACATTTCAGCTATGACTCAGTTGGTGGCCTTTGTGCCTCTAAGTCAGAAACTTGTGGGTTCAAGTCCCACTCCAGGACTAGAGCACTGGAGGGAGTGCTGCACAGTCAATATCCAGGCTCGGGCTGACAATTGGCAAGTTACACAAGTGCCAGGTAATTTCCTACAAGAGAGGATTTAACCACTGCCCCTTGACATTCAATGGCATTACCATCACTGAATCTCCCACAATCTACATCCTGGGGGTTACCATTGATCAGAAACTGAACTGGACTAGCCAAATTAATACTATGGCTACCAGGGCAGGTCAAAGGCTAGGAATCCTAGGTGAGTAACTCACTTCCTGCACCCCCCCCCCCCACGCCAACCCCCCCCCCCACGCCAACCCCCCCCAACGCCAACCCCCCCCCCAACGCCAACCCCCCCCCCCCGCCAACCCCCCCCCCCCCACGCCGCCCCCCCCCCCCCCCACCCACGCCACCCCCCCCCAAAGCCTGTCCACCATCTCCAGGGCACAGGTCAGGAGTGTGATGGAATACTCTCCACTTGCCTGGATGACTGCAGCTCCAACAACACTCAAGAAGCTCAACACCATCCAGGAAAAAGCAGTCCCGCTTGATTGCTCCCCCTTCCATAAACATTCAAACCCTCCACCATCAATGAACAGTGGCAGCCATGTGTACCACCTACAAGAAGCACTGCAGTAACTCACCAAGGTTCCTTAGGCAGCACCTTCCAAACCCACAACCCACATTGAAGGACAAGAGCAGCAGATACCTGGAACCCCACCACCTGGAGGTTCCCCTCCAAGTCACTCACTACTCTGACCTGGAAATATATCGTCGTTCCTTCACTGTTGTTGGGGCAGCATAATGGAACTCCCTCCCTAACAGCACAGTGGGTGTACCTGCACCTCAAGAACTGCAGAGGATCAAGAAGGCAACTCACCACCACCTTGTGAAGGGCAACTAGGGCAATAAATGCTGGCCTAACCAACAATGCCCACATCCTGTAAATTAATTTTTTTTTTTAATCAGAGAATACGTTCCTGCTGGTTCTGTGTTACGTGATGTGTAGTATCGTCAGCAAAGTGTTTGCGTGGGCTTTGAGCAGATAATAATCTTGATTGTATTGAGCAACCGTACCAGCCTCCCCGAACAGGCACCGAAATGTGGCGACTAGGGACTTTTGAAGCCTATTCGTGACAATAAGCGATTTTCATTCATTCAATCATTCACATGCTTAATAAACCCCTCATCGTGTTTTACAAGAATGCAGAGTGTGGGCACCTCCATACGTTTTCTCTTTGTGGCAACAAACGAATAGAACAGCCTGTTCTTGTGTTTGTCAAGGCAGATGATGCTACTGCAGAGAAATCATAAAATCTCGCAATTCAGGAATCCAGTACGAACATTAGATACAACTTTGGTTTTGGCCAAAATGAAGTCCCTCTCAACTGTTCTATCAGACACTCACAGGCTAGCTATGATATGGTAATACACACAGGGTACACTATTGGTCAGATGTCCTACCCTATTCATGGAGTTTGGGAAATGTTAGATACAGAGTTAAGCTACATCTATACTGTGTCACTATTGTTTCAAACAGGCAGACGTTGGGAGCCTAATATTCACTTCCTCATTGCTGACGGATCGACTTTCAAGAAGGAAACGCCTTTCAGATAAAGGGTGAAATTTTCCGATATTTTTTCCAAGTGTCGGTCGAGGGACTGTTTAGCACAGGGCTAAATCGCTGGCTTTGAAAGCAGGCCAGCAGCACGGTTCGATTCCCGTAACAGCCTCTCCGAATAAGCGCCGGAATGTGGCAACTAGGGGCTTTTCACAATAACTTCATTTGAAGCCTACTCGTGACAATAAGCGATTTTCATTTCATTTTCATTTCATTTCATTTCATTTCAGGTGCTAAAACCAGGGAGAATCCCATTGGCGTCGGCGGGAAAACTCATATTCAGCGGCCTTAAGACATTTTTTCCCCATGTTTAACGTGCCGCTCTTGGCTTCTTGCCTGTTTAGTTCACCCTGGGAAACCTTAAATCTCCGTTAGTGGGACGCTCCTTTTAACTACCTCCCCAGCACCTGTTCCAAGTCCAGTCGGTGTCATAATATCCACTCATGTATATAATGAGATGCAGACAGGCAGTGATTGACACACAGGATAACCAATGAACACACACGACACAGAAAAAACAATCACCAGACAGGACACCACCACTATAAATCACACAGGGCATTAAGACTCTCCCTCTGTCACAGGACACAGCTACTGAGATAGTTAGAGTGCACAAGCCAGTGAGCACCATCTCCATGTGGTAGAGAGCTAGTCTGGTCAAGCCAGTAGGAGGTTATCAGTTTAGATTAATAGAGTGTCAACCCACAGCAGATTATGTACAGCAATCAGCAAGTTCAGTAAAACATTGTTGGACCATCTCCTGTGTCGGTAGCCTGTCTCTAGTTTCACTGCATCCAGTTGCAGTCAACGTTGAACCAACTCACATAACACATGAGCCGGAGGGGAGCTGGCTGCCAGGAAGGCACCATGTTTCACGGAGGGAGCACTCACCACATTTCTGGATGGTGTGGAGCAAAAGCGTGACTTCCGTTACCTGTGATCGGCCAGACGTTCAGCAAGCAAGATCACCAAACCCCGCCTGGGGGGCTGTGGCTTCGATAGTGATTGCCAGCTTGCTCCATAAGAGGATGAAGTTACAGCACCGAAATAAGATGAGCGACCTTCTTCATGCAGCTGGGGTAAGTCCGCGTCCTGACGTCTCCGACTGCACTCCTTAACTCACCCATCACACCTCCACAGTTATTCCTCTCCCAGCCACCTCACTGGTTGTGCCACCCATTGTACCCTGAAGGTGACAACGCAGGTAGATAGAGTGGTCAAGAAGGCATACAGCATGCTTGCCTTCATCGGAAGGGGTATTGAGTACAAGAGTCGGCAGGTCATGTTACAGTTGTATAGGACTTTGGTTAGGCCACATTTGGAATACTGCGTGCAGTTCTGGTCGCCACATTACCAGAAGGATGTGGATGCTTTAGAGAGGGTGCAGAGGAGGTTCGCCAGGATGTTGCCTGGTATGGAGGGTGCTAGCTATGAAGAAAGGTTGAGTAGATTAGGATTGTTTTCGTTGGAAAGACGGAGGTTGAGGTCTACAAAATTCTGAGAGGTACGGACAGGGTGGATAGCAACAAGCTTTTTCCAAGATTGGGGGTGTCAATTACAAGGGGTCACGATTTCAAGGTAAGAGGGGGAAAGTTTAAGGGAGATGTGCGTGGAAAGTGTTTTACGCAGAGGGTGGTGGGTGCCTGCCAGTGGAGTGGTAGAGGTGGGCACGATAGCATCATTTAAGATGCATCTAGACAGATATATGAATGGGCGGGAACAGAGGGAAGTAGACTTTGGAAAATAGGAGACAGGTTTAGATAAAGGATCTGGATCGGCGCAGGCTGGGAGGGCCGAAGGGCCTGTTCCTGTGCTGTAATTTTCTTTGTTCTTTGTACCCCACAGGTAAGGCTGAAGTGATCCAAACGTAAAGCGCAGGAGAGTGAAGTGAGATGTGTGCTGATTGCTCACAACATTGTGAGAGCCTTGCTCCAAAGTTTTAAAAAGGTCATTTGTTTTTACCATTTGAAGTTGATGATAGCTCTATTCATATATAAATTATTCAGCATTAACTGTAGCCCATTATGAAATACTCAGCGTGTATTAAATATATTGAATCTTATCCATGATTAGTGAACAAACTCGATTTCAATCTGCGGCCCACTGAGATGAATGAGGGACACTCATGCGACACATTCACTAGCCCAGGTTGCCTGTCACTGCTTTAATCCATCTCCTTTCTTGCTCAAAAAAAACAATTCAAATTCATAGTTCCCACAAGAGACGCCTATTAGATCCAAGCTGACAAAAGCAAGCATTACACCTGATCTCGGGCTCGATCAAACACTTAATCATAGCCAATAGGCTAGTTACAGGCATCCTCACTGCTAAATCATTGTCCCTTGTTTTGAGTTGCAATAGAGCCAAAATCAATTCACGGGGGCAGTAGTTGCTCAGTATGTCTGATCCATAGCGGGTCAAACCCAGAACTACAGAGCTAGAAGGAACACAAGAGATTGGGAGATATTAGAAGAAGTGTTCATAACCTGAAAATGATCCCAATAAAAGTTTAATAATTCTATCATATGAAGATTGTCTCTCACTCACCTTTCCATGTTAAATCTCTCTCAACACTTAATTGGTGGCCACCTTCTACCTCCGTCCAGCAATTGTATCTCAGCTTTTCATTGACATATGTTTTACTGTCAGTGAATAATTCAGTTTATTGGTTTTGATCTGGGCTTAGTTTTATACAATACACAGGGTGGGATTCTCCGTTGCCAGACACCGATATGGGGGCCGGTGCCATTTGACGCCGGTCAGCCATGCTCCGCCCCCTCGAAAGTGGCATAATCGCGTTGCATGCAGCACGCCTTTGCAACGCCGCTGTCGCGTCATTGGCAGGCCTTCCTGTGATGTTCTACCCCCGATGGGCCGAGTTCCGGGGGAAATGAGGTCTCAGCGGTTGGGAACCCGGTGTGGAGGCTACAAACTGTGTCCAGCACCGCTACACTCGGCCGGGAACCGTGCCGTTGGCTGGGGAGGGCTTCCGCGAGGGCTGGGGGTACTGGTGGGGGAGTGGCCTGTTGGGTCGCAGATGGCGGGTCGAGTCCATGCATGGCCAGTGCCATGTTGCATGGTAAGACCGCCGCTGTAGTACGGTAGCAGAGTGGTTAGCACAGTCGCTTAACAGCTCCAGGGTCCCAGGTTCGATTCCCAGCTTGGGTCACTGTCTGTGTGGAGTCTGCACTTTCTACCCGTGTCTGCGTGGGTTTCCTCCGGGTGCTCCAGTTTCCTCCCACAGTCCACAGATGTGCAGGTTAGGTGGATTGGCTATTCTATATTGCCCTTCGTGTCCAAAAGGTTTAGGTTGGGTTACGTGGACAAAAGGGATAGAATGGAGGCGTGGGGCTCAAGTAGGGTGCTCTTTCCAAGGGCCGGTACAGACTTGATGGGCTGAATGGCCTCCTTCTGCACTGTACACGCGCTCCTGAGTTCCTCCATTCAGTAATTCCCACGTGTATCCGACGGGCAAGGATAAGAACAGATTGGTCTTTGTGGTGCTGTTTGGTGCATTTGAGGCTTGTTTTCTAGACTTACACCATAGGATGAGCCCCTTGGTAGAGATACAGGGCAGGGTTCTCCGTTGCCCGACACCGACATCGTAATCAGCGATTGGGCGGAGAATCCCTGTTTATGACAGAATCGGGATCGGCACATGTTTTCGGATGCTTCGCCCTTCCAAAACGGCGTAATCAGTGAGTACGCTGCACACCGTTGGCACGGCCTCAGGTCATTACCTGAAGGCCCTCCACCGATACTCCGCCCCAGATCGGCCGAGTTCCCGCCCGCGCGCGGGGCACGTGTGCTCTCAATTTTCGTGTACCCGGAGTGGAAGCTGCGGACTGTGTCCAGTGCTGCCACAGTCTGGGGGGGGGGGGGGGGGGGGGGGGGGGTGGGGTGGGGGGGGGGGGGGGGGGAGGGGGGTGCTGCGGATTGTGTCCAGTGCTGCCACAGTCCGTGGGTGGGTGGGTGGGGGTGGGGGGGGTGGGGTGCTGCGGACTGTGTCCAGTGCTGCTGCCACAGTCGGGGGGGGTGGGGGTGTGAAGCCATGTTGCTGGCCGGTGGGGCTTCGGCGAGAGCTGGGGTCAACTAATAGGGGGCAGCCTGGGGTGGCAAGGGCGTGTCCAGGGGGGCGGTATCTGGCAGGTCAGGTCAGAGTGCAGCCGGCGCCGTGTTGCGTGGCGTGACCGCTTCCGGTCGTCACTGTGCGCATGCTCGGCAACGGACCTGGCAATTCACCAGGCGTTTGTGTCCGGAAGGCCGTGCGATTTACGGGACGCAGCTGCCAGCCCCTCACCGGGCGGGGCATCGGTGCTGGGGCCTTGCCGATCTTTTCGGCATGAAACCAGACAATTTCTCCGGACGTAGCCTCAAAATCGGAGAATCCAGCCCACAAACTGCTGAAGGCACTATTGGGAGCACATCCTCAGAAGGCGGCAAGGTGGAAATTAAAGGAAAGTTGAATTTATTGGATGCTGAATTTCCTCAGTGTTTTTCCAAAAACAATGAGGTAGATTTTGAACTTAGTCACTCGGCATGGAACTGGCATTAAGCAATGCCCACCCCTTATAGAAACCACTTGAACGTCAATTCCATGAATGATTCATTGTACCAACTTTTCCCAGGTAGCAAGATAAAAATCTACTCCTCTTCACCATATGACAGCTGTAAAACACATCTCCTCCAAATGCTGTTGTAGTGATCTTTACATGGGTATGTACATAAGGGGTTAATGGGAAATTGAAAGATCACTAGGCGGCAGCACTGGCGGGTATAAAAGCCAGGCACAAGCGGCTCTCTGCCCTCTTGGTGATTAGACTGTGACAAGAGCAGGAGCATAGATCTAGCTCAGGGCTAATAGTGTGGTCAGACATAGCTACTGTATATAAACGTTGTAACCTTTCTACTGGTATTGATCTTAAAGTAAGAACTCACGCAGTTGTTAAATTCTGTTACTCAATAAATCTTTCAATACCTCTGGACGACTTTGAGCCTTCTTCATCAAGATGCAGAAAGCCTCTGCCGCAACTGGATTGATTAACGCATGTTACATACAATAGTGCTACCAAACACACTGCAGTAAGGTAACAAAAGATGGTACCAGGCTGGCTTTAAACAAACAATACTAGGTAGATTAGGTCAGAGAAAAGAAAGAAAAAGAACAGAAATTAAAGTACCGACTGCTCGACTGTGGAAGACTTCGCAGCATTTGGATCCCAGACAACCAACCGACGCGATGGAACACGTGCAAGCTCCACGGCAGCTGACAACTACCAGTAACTTAAATAGTAATTGGAAAATGTTTAAACAAGAATTCCAAATAGACATGGCAGCTACTGACTTAAACTTAATCTTTCTCTCCGACGAGAGAAAGATTGCTCCGCTACTAGCAAGGGCAGGCCAGCATTTCTAACTCTTTCACTTCCACTGAAAATGAAAACAAAACTAAATTTCAAGTGATATTCGCAAAATTTGAAGAAGGCTTCAAAGTCTAATGAAATCATGGAAAAATGTAACCTACGCAACAGGTTCCAAAATAACGGCGCAACAATCTCTAATTTTGTCACAGATCTCAGATTAATAGCACAAGGCTGTAACAATGCTGATTTAACAGATTCCATCATCAGAGATCAATTAATCTACGGACTCTCCGATGAACACTTAAGGGAATCAGTAATGCAACAAAATGATCTAACTCTAAAAACCACCACAGCAAAGTGCACAGCGCAAGAACAAAAGAAACAGCCGTACCTTGTGTTTCTTCAGGAAAAAAAGGGGGAGAAATTCCTCCACGAGGTGGAAGAAGTTAAAATGGTGTCTTCTCCTCACAGGCATCTTCTACCGGCCGCCGGCTCCAATTCAAATATGTACGCGCATGTGCACAGTCAAGAGAGACGTGACCCGGCGAGATCCCGTTCTGCGCATGCGCAGCTTCCTGCGCATGCGCAGAACGGGATCTCGCCGGGTCACGTCTCTCTTGACTATGCACATGCGCGTACGTGCATGCACAATCGCTTCCTACACATGATATCACAAACGTCATGACGTGCTACCGCTGTGGCAACGCCCACTTAAAAGGGGAATGTCCTGCACAAGGGAAAGGATGTTTTAGGTGCTCCAAACTGAATCATTTCGCCTCCCAGTGTAAGTCAACAGCAAAATATCACTCTCCAACACAGAAACATGCAAACTTCAAGGTTCGCACAGTGGAAACAGTGGAAAACCAAACACCCGAAGAACATTTTTCCGACCACAAAGATTTCCACTCCTGGGAGAACATATACTTCGTCAGAATAATAGATTCGGCAGAGGAACTTCAAACGCCGACCACGAATCCTCAATACGTTAATACCATTGACTCTAAAAGTGAATGGAATGCCACGGTGCAAGTGAACAACTTCCCAATTACTTTCAAGCTTGACACGGGAGCGTCCACAAACTTGATGACAAGCAAATCCATCCCAGGGACACATGAGCTGATACCTGCTGCATTGCAAGTTAAAAGACTATAATGGCAACCTCAAGAGGATCATGCCACCTATAAGTAGTCAATAAGAGGGTCACAAAAGTACTACGCTTCGAGATCGTGGACGACAAAAAGACATCGTTGGTAGGTGCTCAAGCCTGCAAGGACTTGCGGCTGGTCCAGAGAATGTTCATGCACACGAATGACTCATCGCGGCTAGACGATGACATCCAGCTGCTGCTCAGCGAGTATCCTGACGTCTTTCATGGCATGGGTACGTTACCTTACAAATACAAAATCCTGCTGAAGGAAGATGCAAACCTGTCATTCATCCACCTAGGAGGGTACCATCTCCCTTGCAGGACAGGCTAAAATCAGAGCTCCTAACCTAGAATCTCAAGGCATAATATCAAAGGTCACATGGCCGACTGACTGCGTCAGCTCGTTGGTGTGTGTCAAGAAGCCATCAGGTGACCTCAGAATCTGTTTAGGTCCCAAAGCTCTGAACAAAAACATTCGCAGGGAACACTACCCCATCCCCAAGCGAGAGGAGATAACATGTGAAATGGCAAATGCTCACATCATCACCAAACGTGATGCTTCCCAAGGCTTCTGGCAGATGCAGCTCGACGATTCCAGCAGACTGTTGTGTACATTCAAAATGCCGTTTAGACGATACTGCTATAATCACATGCCTTTTGGGATCATCTCCGATCCGAAATCTTTCACAGAGCCATAGAGCAGATGACGGAGGGCATCGAAGATTTCAGAGTATATGTCGATGACATCATCATATTGTCAATGACAGGAGAAGACCATGTGGCTTGATTAAGACAAGTCTTTAAAAGAATGCACCAATTTGGGTTGAAACTCAACCAATCCAAGTGCACCTTTGTATGCTCAACTCTGACCTTCCTGGGTGACACTATATCAACGCAAGGGTTGGGGCCGGATAATGAAAAGATCGTGGCAATGCAGAACATGCAACAGCCAAGAGACAAGAAAGCTGTGCTCAGGTTTCTTGGATTCATCAACTTCCTAGGCACGTTTATACCGAACTTATCAACAAGGACATCAGCACGAAAGGAGACAAGGACGTACCCACAACCGCCACGACAGACACTACTGGAAGACCTACTGGACGCAAGTATCCTAGAGAAAGGGAACTGTAACGACTTGTATGACCGACTGGTAGAAAGGGACGACACCGTACTGGACGCAACAAGAAGGAAATGGGAGGACGACCTGGGGATGGAGATAGGGTGGGGACTCTGGAGCGAAGCACTACATAGGGTCAACTCCACCTCCATGTGCGCAAGGCTCAGCCTGACGCAACTAAAAGTGGTACACAGAGCCCACTTAACAAGAAACCGTATGAGCAGGTTCTTCCCGGAGGTGGAGGACAGATGCGAACGGTGCCAAAAAGGCCCGGCCAACCACGCCCACATGTTCTGGTCTTGCCCCAGACTTGTGGAGTACCGGACAGCCTTCTTCGAGGCTATGTCCAAAGTGGTGGGGGTGAGGGTGGAGCCATGCCCGATAGTGGCGGTCTTCGGGGTTTCAGACCAGCCAGATCTATTCCTGGGGAGGAGGGCGGACGCCCTTGCCTTTGCCTCCCTGATCGCCCGCCATAGAATCCTGTTTGGCTGGCGGTCAGCAGCACTGCCCAGAGCTGCAGACTGGCTGTCCGACCTCTTGGAATCTCTCCAAATGGAGAAAATCAAATTCGCCATCCGAGGGACGGACGACGGCTTCCACAGAACGTGGAAGCCATTCATGCAATTGTTCCGGGACCTGTTTGTGGCCAACGAACAAGAGGAAGAATAGTCGGGTGGCCAAGAATCAGGGGAAAATGGATGGGAATCGGGGGAAGGTTGCCGCGGGGGGTGGGGGGGGGGGGGGGGGGGGGGGGGGCTACGGCTAAGGCCCAAAACCAAACTGTAAATAAATGCCAATAAACATGTGCCTCGGCCATATTGGGGAATGTAAAATATGTATGCCGGCTAAAGGGGGGAGGCCACAGTTATTATTACGAAGATGCTTACCTGTAAATATATATGTTAATTTTTGCGTGTTTTTTTCTCTCTCTCTCTGACAATTTGTAATTTGTTCAATATAAAACATGAAAACTGAATAAAAAACATTTATAAAAAAAAAACAAGGACGTCAGCATTATGAAAGGTGATAAGGTTGGACAGAATTTGACTGGACTCCACACCGCCAAGAAGAGTGGGTGGATCTCAAGCACCAATTGATGGCAGCTCCAACTCTGACATTCTTCGACCCAACAAAACCCACAAAGATCTCCACCCACGCCAGTCAACATGGAATTGGTGCGGTACTCCTCCAACAGGATGACCAATCGGACTGGGTCCCATTTGCATATGCATCTAGAGCTATGACCGCCACAGAGTGCAGGTATGCACCAATAGAGAAGGAATGCCTGGGACTGATCACAGGTATAACAAAATTTCACCACTATGTTTATGGCCTTCCAACGTTCCCAGTTGAGACTGATCATAGACCGCTGGTCAACATAATTGAAAAAAATCTCAATGATATGACTCCTCGCCTACAACGCATGATGATGAAGCTGAGGAGGTATGTCTTCACACTGGTCTATACGCCTGTGAAGGACCTCATCGTAGCTGACGCACTGTCCCGAGCCATTGATAATGACTGCTCACCTCCTGCGTCCATTGACGATGTAGAAGCTCAAGCACAGTTGTGCAGAGAGACTCCCCCGGCATCTGACGAGAAGCTGCAGCAAATTCGTCTGGTGACACAAGATGTGACCTTGCTCCATGCCATGCACAACCTTCAGCATGGCTGGCCAAAAGGACAGTGCCTGCAGTTCCAAAACATCAAAACTGAATTGTCAGTAGTGGACGGAGTAATATTGAGAAATGACAGAATCGTCATTCCATTAACGCTCAGGTCAGACATGCTCCGTAGGATTCACGAGGGACATCTCGGAATCGAAAAATGCAAAAGAAGAGCACGGCAATCCGTGTAATGGCCTGGGATAAATGAGGACATTACAAACGTGATACTCACATTGTGACACGTGTCAAAAACATCAACCGGCACAATGCAAGGAGCCACTCAAGCAGCATGAGATGGCTACGTCACCGTGGAACAAAGTTGGCATAGATTTGTTTCATTCCATTGGTCGAAACTATGTTCTTATCACTGACTATTACTCCAACTTTCCAGAAGTAATGAAACTCCCGGATCTCACGTCCACATCAGTTATCAAAGCCTGAAAGGAAACATTCTCAAGGCATGGTATTCCACAAACAGTCATGTCCAATAACGGTCCTTGCTTTGCGAGCTGGGAGTGGACGGAAATCTCCAAGAAATACAACTTTAAACACGTGACATCGAGTCCACACTTTCCCCAATCCAACGGCAAAGTAGAGAAAGGTGTACACATTATCAAACAACTTATAAGCAAGGCCACTGACTCAAATTCCGACATACACTTGGCTCTATTATCATACAGATCATCACCGTTGAGCTCAGGGCTATCACCGGCTCAAATGCTCTTTAATTGAGATGTGAGAACAACGCTATAAGCGTTACACTTCAGCAATCTGGATCACTCACAAGTGCTGGACAAGATACGACACCAACGTCACAAACAAAAGCAGCACTATGACCGGCATGCAAAATCGTTGCAATCATTAGCGGTCAATGACATGGTTCGACTGCGACACCCAGTTGGAAGATGGTCCAACGCAGCAACAGTGCTACGACAAGCAACGCCACGATCATACATTGTAAAGTCTGACGAAGGTGTGCTGTTCAGATGCAATCGATGAGACCTGCTAAAGGTTCCACTTCCTGAATCTGTCTTTCCAACGTTAAATCTACAGGACTCACTCACTCGACAACACTCGACACCATCAGCTGGTGAACAGATGGACATTAAAACCTCAGTGTTTCCATGCCCACATAGGAGATCAACCTGAATCAGACGCACACCCAACCATCTGAACCTGTGAACATTGGACTAATCAATCACACGATACCAACTATGTTTGTTCCATTCTAGTAACAACACTGAAACTATGTAAAAAAAAAAGAAAAAGGGGGGATGTAGTGATCTCTACATGAGTATGTACATAAGGGGTTAATGGGAAATTGAAAGATCACTAGGGGGCAGCACTGGCGGGTATAAAAGCCAGACGCAAGTTGCTCTCTGCCTCTCTTGGTGATTAGACTGTGATGAGAACAAGAGCATAGATCTAGCTCAGGGCTAATAGTGTGGTCAGACATAGCTACTGTATATAAACGTAACCTTTCTACTGGTATTGATCTTAAAGTAAGAACTCACGCTGTTGTTAAATTCTGTTACTCAATAAACCTTTCAATACCTCTGGACGACTTTGAGCCTTCTTCATCAAGGTGCAGAAAGCCTCTGCCGCAATTGGATTGAGTAACGCATGTTACATACAATAGTGCTACTAAACACACTGCAGTAAGGTAACAAAAGAGTTGTATTCTTACAAATGATGAATAAGGGAAAAGATGGATTCTTACAATGTTTCTGTGTCTGAATTACCCTGTATGAGCTGAAAAATAGAGAACCCAAAATATTGAACAGGAACAGACAAAGCCAAATCACTCATGATCTTTGAAAAAAAACTGAGTCATGTTTCAGGTTCATACCCTTCTTCAGATCTGTAAAGAATTTTAAACAACGTCTTTTAAAAATTAATTTCTGGGATGGGGGCGTCGCAGACTAGACAGGCATTCCTTCCCCATCCCAAGTTTTCAGAGGTGAGGTGTTAAGATGGATACAGAACTGGCTTGGTCACAGAAGGCAAAGGGTAGCAGCAGAATGGTGTTTTTCTGAATGAAAGGTTGTGACTAGTGATGTTCCACAGGGGTCGGTGCTGGAGCCTCTGTTGTCTGGAGGATACATAAACAATTTGGAGGACAATGTAGCTGGTCTGAGTAGTAAGTTTGCGGGTGACACCCAAGGTTGGTGGAGTGGCAGACAGTGTTGAGGACTGTCAGAGGATACAGCAGGACATAGATAGGTTGGAGGCTTGGGCAGAGAAATGGCAAACGGAGTTTAATCCGGAAAGATGTGAGGTAATGCATTTTGTTAGGTCTAACATAGGAGGAGAAATATGCAGTAAATGGCAAAACTCTTATGAATATAGAACGTCAGGGAGACTTAGGCGTGCAGGTCCACAGATCTTTGAAAGTGGCAACACAAGTGGACAAGTTAGTCAAGAAAGCATAAGGAATGCTTGCCTTCATTGGACGGGGCATCGAGTATAAAACTGGCAACTCATGCTACAGTTGTATAGAATCTTGGTAAGGCCGCACTTGGAATATTGCGCACAATTCTGGTCACTACATTAGAGAGTGCAGAGGAGGTTTACCAGGATATTGTCCTGGTCTGGATGGTGTTAGCTGGGCGGAGAGGTTGCATAGACTCAGACAGTTTTCATTAGAACAATGGAGGTTTAGCAGTGACCTGATAGAGGTCTACAAGATTATGAGAGGCATGGATAGAGTGGATGGGCAGGCACTCTTCCCCAGGGTGGAGGGGCCAGTCACCAGAGGGCATAGGTTTAAGGCCCGTGAGGCAAAAATTAGAGGAGATGTGCGAGGCAGGGTTTTTACACAGAGAGTGGTGGAGTGCCTGGAAGGCTGTGAAAGCAGATACATTAACGGCATTCAAAAGGAATCTCGACAAATATACGGATAGGATGGGTATAGAGGAATACATCACAAGAAAATGCTGAGGGTATTGGCCAAGGTTGGTATTATGACCAGCACCGGCTTGGCGGGACAAGGGGCCCGTCCTGTGCTGTATTATTCTTTGTCCTTTGTTCCTTGTTATTTGTTCTTTGTCCTTGAGAAGGTGGCGGTGAGCGCCTTCTTGAACCGCTGCAGTCCATCTGGTGTAGATACACCCACAGTGCTGTTCGGGAGAGTTCCAGGATTTTGACTCAGTGGCAGTGAGTAAGGGATGATGAATTAACCCATTCCAGTCAATTCGAGGAGAGGATGAAAGGAATTAAAAAAAACAAATGATGTGTTAATAACTGAGGAAGTCTGAAAGGAAGTGCAATAACGTGAGCGAGTTATGAAACTTAGAAAACCTGGAAGTCATGTTTGAGAATAAAGCAGGTTGGGATTTGAAAATAGTTACTTTGCTTCAGTCTTCACGGTGGAAGATACCAGAACTTCAGGAGAATCAGGGGGCAGAGGTTAGAGTGTACTGGCCTTCACTAAGGAAAAGGTTCTGGGGAAACTGAAAGGTCTGTGTGGTGAATGTAACATGGTAATTCACACTGTATCTTTGTAAGCGCAGTAGCGTTACCCGACCATTAGGGGGAGTAGCTCTGGGAATGCTCAGGAGGTTGCACAGGGCTCCACCCTTGACTCAGCCCACGACTCCTCCCCCTTGTGCTGCTGTATAAATACCCTTGTCCAAAGTCAGCCTGCTGTTCACTGAGAGTTCATCAACGGGTAACAGGCTGGCTCTGTAGTAAGTAGATTAAATTGATGGTTCCATCAGTCTGAAGGTAGATAAATCACCTGGACCAGGTAGACTGCACCCCAGGGTTGGTTCTGAAGGAGATAGCTGAGGAGACTGTGAAGGCATTGGTGGTGATCTTACAGGAATCATTGGAGGCAGGGAGGGTCCCTGAGGAGTGGAAAATGGCTAATGTAACACCGCTGTCTAAGCAGGGAGGGAGGCAGAAGATGTGAAATTATAGGCCGGTTACACTGACTTCGGTCATTGGTAAGGTTTTAAAATCTGTTATTAAAGATGAGATTGCAGAGTACTTGCAAGCGCATGATAAAATAGGACTGAGTCTGCAAGGCTCCCATACCAGCCTCCCCGAAAAGGCGCTGGAATGTGGCGACTCGGGGCTTTTCACAGTAACTTCACTTGAAGCCTACTCATGACAATAAGCGATTTTCATTTCATTTTTCATTTCAAGACCTCGTGAAGGGACGTCACGTCTGACAAATCTGATAGAGTTCTTTGAGGAGGTAACAGGGAAGTTAGACAAAGGAGAACCAGTGGACATGGTCTATTTAGATTTCCAGAAGGCCTTTGACAAGGTGCCGTATAGGAGACTGTCAAATAAGTTAAGAGCTCATGGTTTTCAGGGTAAGATCCTGGCATGGATAGAGGATTGGCTGACTGGCAGAAGGCAGAGAGTGGGGATAAAGGGGTCTTTTTCAGGATGGCAGCTGGTAACTAGTGGTGTGCCTCAGGGGTCGGTGCTGGGACCACAACTTTTCACGATATACATTAATGATCTGGAAGAAGGATCTGAGGGCATTATTGCTAAGTTTGAAGATGATACAAAGATATGCAGAGGGACTGGTAGTATTGAGGAAGCAGGAGGGTTGCAGAAGGACTTAGACAGGCTAGGAGAGTGGGCAAACAGGTGGCAGATGAAATACAATGTGGAAAAGTGTGAGGTTACACGCTTTGGTTGGAATGGGAAAAGGCTTAGGAAATCAGAGGCACAAAGGGACTTGGGAGTCCTCGTTCAAGATTCTCTTAAGGCTAATGTGCAGGTTCAGTAGACAGTTAGGAAGACAAATGCAATGTTAGCATTTATGTTGCGTGGGCTAGAATATAGGAGCAGGGATGTACTTCTGAGGCTGTATAAGGCTCTGGTCAGACCCCCATTTGGAATATTGTGAGCAGTTTTGGGCCCCGTATCTGTCCCCGTGTCTGCGGGTGCTCTGGTTTCCTCCCACTGTCCAAAGACGTGCAAGTTAGGCAAATTGGCCATGATAAATTGCCCTTAGTGACCAAAAAGTTTAGGAGAGATTATTGGGTTACGGGGATAGGGTGGAAGTGAGGGCTTAAGTGGGTCGGTGCAGACTCGATGGGCCGAATGGCCTCCTTCTGCGCTGTATGTTCTAAACTCTATGAAGGGACGATCCTTCAAAACTGAGATGAGGAGGAATTTCTTCTGCCAGTGGGTGGTGAATCTGTGGAACTCTTTGCCGCAATAGGCTGTGGAGGCCAAATCACCGAGTGTCTTTAAGACAGCGATAGATAGTTTTTGATTAATAAGGGGATCAGGGGTTGGGAGAGAAGGCAGGAGAATGGGGGATGAGAAACATGTCAGCCATGATTGAATGGCAGAGCAGATTCGATGGGCCGAATGGCCTGCTTCTGCTCCTATGTCTTATGGCCTTATGGAAAAGGTAACACAAAATAAGATTAGCATGCCATAAGGTTTTGAAGAGTGGGGGAGTAGGGCACAGCTCCGTGATAAAGACTGCTCTGATGATCAGGACTACCCCTTGCGAAAGAGCCAACCAAAATGTTAACATAGTTATCAAGAAGATAATGCTTTAACTGGAGTTTCATAGAAGTAATCAACTCTCAATATGCATAAAAACCTTATTACCTGACCCTTTCCCATTGGTTAGCATCAAGTGTGTTTTCATCCCAACAATTATACTGGTCCAATCCCGTGAAGTAGACACAGCTTCAGTGTATGGAACTGATTTATTCCATCATGAATAAAACATATCAGTTTTCCCTGACCTTTCAATTCACCACACTGGGAGAACATCTTTGTTTTAAAAGGTTTTTACTGATTTTTGCATTTAATTCTTGACAGAGTGGAAATCTGCAGAGCATCTCGGCAAAATTAGTTGTAATCAATATAGTTGTCAACAGGATGCATTAAAAACAATTCATCATATGTAGTTACTGGCTGCAGTGCTATGAAATTAATTTTGTTATCATCTTATCCAATTATATGAAAAATATCTCTTCAAAGATAAATGCATTGTAATCACTCCACTGTCAGTTAGGGTGACCAATCACTGTTCGGAGAATAAAGGTAGTTTTAAGGGATTTATATTTGTATTGATAACAATTAAAAATAAGGTATAATTTTAAGTGGGTTTAATAAAATTTTTCGATGGCTGGAAGGGTAAAACCTATAGTTAGATTCATCCTTGTGAATGGGGGTTGGTGACACTTCACGTCCGGTTGGCGAGCGGAGCGGTCGCAAAGGAAGGGGCTCCCGCAGGTCAACGAGGTCGGGGCCTTTTTTCGGGGGGTCTACGCAGCGGGAGGAGGGGGGAGAAGGGGAAGATTCAAACCGCCGCGAAATTGGTGGCAGGGGAACCTCGGCGGCGGAGCGCTCCGGCGGCAGCAGCAGTGGCGGCGGCAGGTCCACCCCCCCCCCCCCCCCTCCCCCGGGCACCAGGTCCACCTCCCCCCTGCCCCCCACGGCACCAGAGCGCAGGCCAGGATCGGAGCGGCAGCGGCCCGGATCGAAG
This sequence comes from Scyliorhinus canicula, assembly GCF_902713615.1. NCBI lineage: Eukaryota > Metazoa > Chordata > Chondrichthyes > Carcharhiniformes > Scyliorhinidae > Scyliorhinus > Scyliorhinus canicula. Next base: position 15,085,138 of record NC_052157.1, read on the forward strand.
CAGGGCCGAGCCTGCGGAGAGGAGGGAACGGAGGAGCGACCAGCGACCCAACCACCCCCACCGAGAGAGCGCGGGGTGCGACGAACGGCGGCCCGGACAGAGCAGCGGGGACAGAGCAGCGGGGACAGAGCAGCGGGGACAGAGCAGCGGGGACAGAGCAGCGGGGACAGAGCAGCGGGGACAGAGCAGCGGGGACCGACCCCCCCCAACCCCCAACCGGCAGTGACCACCACGAGGCAGGAACAAAGAGACCCCTCTCGCTCTCTCTCCCTCTCTCTCTCCCTCGACCCTGGGTGAGCGAGGGAAAAGGAAGGAAAAAGAACTTTTACGAAAACAAAACTCTGAAAAGAAAACTTTTATAAAGCGGGGGGGAAATATATATTATTTTTTCTCTTTTTGCACTCTTTTTTTCTCTCACCCAAAACAAGCCCACCTGAGAAGAGTTTTATAAAAGAGAAAAAATAAAGTGGTAAAGGAAAGAAGGGAGGAGAGAAGGAAAAGGGAAGAAACAAAAAGAAAATAGGGTGCGGAAAAGGGGGGAAAAGAAAAACAAGGGGAGAAGAAAAGAAGAAAGGGAAGGGGGAGAAAAAATGCCAGAAGGGAGCCAAAGCAGAGGGAGAAGGGGCACCAAAGGCAGACGGGGCAATGGGCGAGCCAGTTCAGACGAGCGAATCAGCACACGAAGCGACAGAACGGAAGTATCACCGCATCAAAAAGAGCTGGACAGACAGGTGCCCTCTCCCCTGGGGCCAGGGGGGAGCTGGGACTGGAAGGCAGCCTTTACCGAGGCACTGAGGGAGCATCAGCAGGTAAACAAGGCAGAGGTGAAGGCAGAAATAGAGGCCGCAGTGCAGGCAGCAGTGGCCAGGGCCATTACAGGGGTGCAGCAGGCCCTGACCAGACTAGAGGAGAAATTGGATACCCAAGGGGAGAAACTGGAAGCCCAGGAGGCGACCATTAAGGAGCTGGAGAAAGCAGTGACTGACGTGAGCGACCGGGTCACGGCCCTGGAGAAGGAGGTGGCGAGACTGGGCGCAACACAGGGGAGCCTGAAGGACAGTGTAGAACACCAGGAAAACCGCTCAAGGAGGCAAAATGTCAGGATAGTGGGCCTGCCAGAGGGGATCGAGGGTAGAAACCCCACAGCATATGTGGCCGAGATGCTGGGCAACTTAGTGGGGAGGAACACTTTCCCCAACCCACCGGAAATGGACAGAGCACATCAGTCGCTGCGCCCGAAGCCCAAGGCAGGGGAACAGCCGAGAGCAGTCATAGCCAAACTGCACCGGTACCGGGATAGGGAAACAATCCTGCGCTGGGCCAGGGAAAATAGAGCCTGCAAATGGGAAGGACACGCCATTCAAATTTATGAGGATATTGGGGCAGATATAGCCAGGAGACGGGCAGAGTTCAAAAGAGCGAAAGCAGCTCTTCACAGGAGCAACGTGCGTTTTGGTATGCTGTACCCAGCGAAACTCTGGGTCACATACCAAGACAGAGAATACTTCTTTACAGACCCCGCTGTGGCAAACAAGTTTGTCGAGGAACACTGGAAAACCACCAGCGAGGGTAGGGATAAGGGGCAACGACATGCCGACGGGGGGGGGGGGGGGGGGGGGGGGGGTGTGAGGCAATGCCAGGCCCCCCCCCGCCCCCGCCACGGCAAGAGTACCCTGAACAAAGAGCAAACCACTGTCCGAGGGACCGCTCCAGGTGGGAGGCCAGGCCCCAGCATGAGGGAACGAGAGTATTGGAGAAGGGAGAGCAGGCGAGAGGGGTGCAGGGTAGGATGGGGGAAGAGTGGGCAGAAAACCGCATAGGCCAGGCCGGTGGAAAAGCGAGACAGTAACCCCCGAGAGGGGGGCCACCGTACTAGCACGAAAGGTAGCGCCGGGGGCACGCAACAAAGCAGGGCCGCAGCGCGCCCCAAACAGGGGGGAAGGCGCCAGGCAGGTGATGGGGGGGGAAACACCCATCATAGTCGGGAGAGCAAACGGGGACAGGAACATGGGGAAAGCGGGACAAAGGGGTTTACGGGGGAGGTGGGAAAAGGGAGAGACCGGGGGCGGGGGTTACACAGGAAGTGAGGGGTACACAGGGAGTGAGAGACCGGGGAGGAGGGATGCAGGGAAGGAGGGACAAAAGAGGCTAGATAAGGAACAGGGCTACAAAGTGCCACAACCAAGGGCTCGAAACAAGGAACCGCTGCAAGCACCCACCCAGTACGGTCTGTGGGCGAAGGGAGACCCCATAGTGCAGGGGACTACCCTGCGGCGGAGACACAGTGGGCGGCCATGGCGGGTGCCCCCGGGACGAGGGGAAACCCCGGAGTGCAGGGACCCGACTGCATGGAGAGAGCAGTGATAGTGGCCATTCTGGACGGCCCCCTAACAAAGGGAAACCCCGGAGGGCAGGGGCGCGTCCACCAGATAAGTATGGTTAATCCCACAGGAGCGAGGGGGCAGAAGCCCCCCACCAGGATAGTCACCTGGAACATAAGAGGACTCAACGGCCCAGTGAAGGGACGGCCCAGTGAAGAGATCCAGAGTCCTCACCCACCTAAGAAATATGAGGGCCGACATAGTCTTCCTCCAAGAGACGCACCTGAGGGAGCAGGACCAACTGCGGGTAAGAAAGGGGTGGGTGGGACAAACCTACCATTCCTGCTATGGGACAAGGGCCAGGGGGGTGGCGATCCTGATCGGCAAGAGGACAATGTTTAGGGCGACAAAGACGGTTACAGACCCAGGGGGGCATGTCATGGTCAGCGGGGCCCTGGATGGGGCACCGGTAGTTCTAGTCAACGTGTACGCACCCAACTGGGACGACACGAGTTTCATCAAAAAGACCATGGCAGAAATCCTGGACATAGCGACGCATCGACTAATCATGGGGGGGGGGGGGGGGGAACTTCAACTGTGTACAGGATCCAAAGACGGACAGATCAAACCCCAAAACGGGGAAAACCTCAAGCATGACAAGTGAACTCAGCCACTTTATGGAGCAGATGGGAGCAGTGGACCCCTGGAGGTTCGCCCACCCGGAGGAGAAGGAATTCTCCTTCTCCCCAGTACACAAATATACACCAGAATTGACTTCTTTGTGGTGGTTCCAGGGATAGACAAAGTGGAATACTCCGCAATTGTGATGTCAGACCACGCTCCACATTACGTGGACGTGCGGCTAGAGACGGGCAGGGCCCAGCGCCCCACATGGAGGTTGGACGGTGCCTTACTAGCTGACAAGGCCTTCAGCGAAAGGATAGCGCGGGCCACAGCAGAGTACAAGGAGAACAACCAAAACGGGGAGGTCTCACACTCCACTTTCTGGGAAGCGCTAAAGGCCATACTAAGAGGGGAAATCATCGCTTTCAAAGCGCGAAGAGATAGGGAGGAAAGGGTGGCTAAGCAGCAGCTGGTCGACTCCATACTGGAGGTAGACCGTAAATACTCCGAGGTCCCGACCGTAGAGCTCCTGGTGGAGAGGAAAGAGCTACAAAGGAACTTTGACCTGCTCTCCACCAGGAAAGCAGTGCACCAACTCCGCCAGGCGCTTGGGACCCTGTACGAACACAGAGACAAAGCCAGCCGCCTGTTGGCACACCAGCTGAGAAAGCAGGCAGCCACCAGAGAAATTGCACAAATCAGGGGTACCAGAGGCACGTTGGAAACAGAACCAGAAAAGATTAACAAAACCTTCAAGGCCTTCTACCAAGAGCTGTACACCTCAGAGCCCCCAAGGGGGAGTCTGGGATGAACCGGTTCCTTGATGGACTGGACATTCCAGTCGTGGGGGAGGGCAGAAAACGGGACCTAGAAGCACCACTAGCACTGGGAGAGATCATGGACAGCATTAGCTCCATGCAGGCAGGGAAGGCGCCGGGAACAGACGGATTCCCGGCAGACTTCTACAAAACATTCGCGACAGCGCTAGCCCCGCACCTGCGGGAGATGTTCACAGACTCGCTAGCTAGGGGAACACTGCCACCCACGTTAGCACAGGCCTCAATCTCGCTGATACCTAAGAAGGATAAAGACCCAACGGAATGTGGGTCATACAGACCCATCTCACTGCTGAACGCAGACGCCAGAATACTGGCCAAAATCCTAGCCAAAAGGCTAGAAGACTGTGTATAGAGGTGGTCACAGAGGACCAGATGGGCTTCGTCAAAGGTAGACAGCTTACCTCGAACATCAGGCGCCTGCTGAACGTGATAATGACCCCCTCCGGGGAGAGAACACAAGAGGTGATCGTCTCCGTAGACGCAGAAAAGGCCTTCGACAGAGTCGAATGGAAATACCTCATAGAGGTACTGGAGCGGTTCGGGCTTGGAACAGGGTTCACCTCCTGGGTAAAGCTCCTATGCAACACTCCCATGGCGAGCGTACGGACAAACAATACCAACTCCCAATACTTCCAACTGCACAGGGGCACCAGATAAGGATGCCCACTGTCCCCGCTGCTGTTCGCCCTAGCGATCGAACCACTAGCAATCGCGCTCAGAGCAGCAAAAAGCTAGAGGGAGATCCGAAGGGGAGGCAGACAGCACAGAGTCTCACTCTATGCAGATGACCTGCTCCTCTACAATTCGGACCCACAGAGCAGCCTGGACCGGATCATTGCGCTCCTGAAAGAGTTTGGAGCCTCCTTGGGCTACAAACTCAACATGAGCAAAAGCAAGATCTTCCCAGTACACCCGCAAGAGGGGGGCAGCACTAAAGGGGCTGCCGTTCAAACAAGCCCGACACAAATTCAGCTACCTGGGGATCCAAATAGCCCATGACTGGAAAGGGATCCACAAATGGAACTTCACCAGTCTGACGGAGGAAGTAAAAAGGGACCTGCAAAGATGGAACACACTCCCGCTCTCCCTCGCGGGGAGAGTCCAGACGATCAATATGAACATACTGCCCAGGTTCCTCTTCCTGTTTAGATCCATTCCGATCTACATCCCCAAGGCCTTTTTCAAAGCGCTGGACAAACTAATCATGGTGTTCGTATGGGGGGGGGGGGGGGAATGCTAGGATCCCAAAGAAGGTCCTACAAAAAACAAAATCCGGGGGGGGGGGGGCTAGCCCTCCCAAACCTACAATTCTACCACTGGGCAGCGACAGCCGAGCGAATAAGGGGATGGATCCAGGAGCCAGAAGCTGAGTGGGTGCGCGCGGAGGAGGCCTCCTGCGTGGGGACCTCCCTCCGGGCCCTCACCACGGCAGCACTCCCATCCCCACCCAAAAAACACTCCAGCAGCCCGGTGGTGACAGCCACCCTCCAATCCTGGAACCAACTGCGGCAGCACTTTGGCCTGACCAAACTGTCGGACAAAGCTCCCATCTGCAACAACCATAGGTTCACACCAGCACTGACTGACGCCACCTTCAAAAGGTGGGGGCAGGATGGAGGGACACTGACAGTCAGGGACCTATACACGGAAGGCAGGATCGCAACACTGGATGAACTGACAGAGGAATTTCAGCTAGCCAGGGGGAACGAGCTAAGGTATCTGCAGCTTAAAAACTTCATACGAAAGGAGAGAAGGACGTACCCACAACTGCCACGACAGACACTACTGGAAGAACTACTGGACGCAAGTATCCTAGATAAAGGGAACTGTAGCGACATATATGACCGACTGGTAGAAAGGGCCCACACTGTAGTGGACACAACAAAAAAGAAATGGGAGGAGGACCTGGGGATTGAGATAGGGTGGGGACTCTGGGGCGAAGCACTGCATAGGGTCAACTCCACTGCCACGTGCGCAAGGCTCAGCCTGACGCAGCTAAAAGTGGTACATAGAGCCCACTTAACGAGAACCCGTATGAGTAGGTTCTTCCCGGAGGTGGAGGATAGATGTGAACAGTGACAAGTAGGCCCGGCCAACCACGCCCACATGTTCTGGTCTTGCCCCAGACTGGTGGAGTACTGGACAGCCTTCTTCGAGGCCATGTCCAAAGTGGTGGGGGTGAGGGTGGAGCCATGCCCGATAGTGACGGTCTTCGGGGTCTCGGACCAGCCAGATCTATTCCTGGGGAGGAGGGCGGACGCCCTTGCCTTTGCCTCCCTGATCGCCCGCCGTAGAATCCTGTTTGGCTGGCGGTCAGCAGCACCACCCAGAGCTGCAGACTGGCTGTCCGACCTCTCGGAATCTCTCCAAATGGAGAAAATCAAATTCGCCATCCGAGGGTCAGACGACGGCTTCCACAGAACATGGGAGCCATTCATGCAACTGTTCCGGGACCTGTTTGTGGCCAACGTACAAGAGGAAGAGTAGCCAGGTAGCCAAGAATCAGGAGAAAGTAGTCAAGAATCAGGGGAAAGTAGTCAAGAATCAGGGGAAAGTAGCCAAGGCATGAAAGGGAGAGATAGACTGTGAGGGGGGGGGGGGGGGGGGGGGGAGATGGCTGAGTGTGCCCTTCTCTTCTAGATATGTGTATATATATATATGTTTCTTATCCTGTGTACATTACGGTAATTATACCTTGTTCAAAAACCCAATAAAAAACATTTATTTAAAAAATGTATGTTAACAAAAAGCAAGTACAATTCTTGAATCTACTTGTTTTGTTATAACATCGATTGGGATCGTAACGTTACATAGAATTTACAACACAGAAAACAGGCTATTCCACCATGCTGATATTGCTACACAATACAAGTAACCTCCCAGCCTACTTCATTTTAATGCATCACCATTAACCTTTCTTCTTTTCTATCTGATACATTTCATAGAATTTACAGTACAGAAGGAGGCCATTCGGCCCATCGAGTCTGTACCGGCTCCTGGAAAGAGCACCCTACCCAAGGTTAACGCTTCCACCCTATCCCCATAACCCAGTAACCCCACTCAACACTAAGGACAATTTTGGACACTAAGGGCAATTTATCATGGCCAATCCACCTAACCTGCACATCTTTGGACTGTGGGAGGAAACCGGAGCACCCGGAGGAAACCCACGCACACACGGGGAGGATGTGCAGACTCTGCACAGACAGTGACCCAGCCGGGAATCAAACCTGGGACCCTGGAGCTGTGAAGCGATTGTGCTATCCACAATGCTATCATGCTGCCCAGCATTAACCCAGCATCCCTTTAACGCATCTATGCTATTCACCTCAACTACTCTTTGTCACAATGAGTTCCACATTCTAACCACTCTGGGTACAGAAAGCAGGCTAAACATGGAGATTCATAATTATGTTTGACGTACTGGCCACAGAGCAGATAATTAAGCCAACGGTGGGACCCCTTGAGGAAGCAACTAATGAGTACACCAGAGATCACAATTCCACTTCACATTCCGATGAGGACGCGTAGCATCTGCCTTAAGTCCCTTCATGAAACTCTGCCTTTCTTCAATTCCTGATTGTGAATTCTCTAATAGATTTACCGCTGTCTATCTTATATCTATGGCTCGATGTTTTGCTTTGCTCTGTGAGTGGGGGCATTTTTCTAGATCAAGCCCTTTCATAATCTTAACGATCACTTATCAGGTCACCTCTCGGCCTTCTCCTTTCTGGGGAAAAAAGGACCTCTTCATACTTTCATGTACAATGTTCTCCCATGTACAATCTCTGCACTGAGGTAGCTGACTACAACATGAAATCAGGTTGGCCTCCGTGTTCCCCAGATACAAGAGAAATCAAGTCAACCAGGGCTCAAACTTTAGATTATTACAGTGCAATCTAATTCTGTTAGCAGGTACACCTGTGGATACCGGGAAAGTTAATGGGGAGATTTAATTTTCCTCATTATGCATTGTTTTTACTTTATGTGGATTTACTAATCTGTTACAGAGAAAACCATCGCCGAATATTCAGCTCTGCCCTGGTATCTCCATATGCCAATGCTTACATTTAGACTCCGGTCAAGAATAAACACTGAAGTGAAATAGTACAGGATTGCTGGTGCCCCGGAACACCAATCTAAAATGAGTCTCCATCTTCAGGAGAGGAGGGAATCATATTCTATGATACATTCCTAGCTATTAGCATAGTCAAGGAATCTGCACTTATGAATTCATCAAAATTACGCTTGGTAAGATATGACAGTGAGGGTTGACACGAAAAAACGTTTAGCTGATTTGTTCATTCCAGTCTCTGATTACCACCCGAGTGTTGTTCTCTGTCTTGCTCTATCCAGATGACTTTGATGTGTAGTGTTGATCAGAGAACGAGTCTTGTAAACTAAAACTATTTATTTAACACTACAATTGGATTCAACACATATCCCGAAGAACTAGCAGTTGATTAAACACACATAAACTAGACTCATCTAACATCTAACTCACTAACTCATTAACTCCTCTCACTATCTTCAGTACTCCTAGCTCAGCTCCTGCCACTTGCTCCAACCTTCTGTCCCACAAGGCTCTGCATCCATTCTTATATACCTCTGAGACTAGCTCCCTCTGGTGGCTCTCTGTATACATATATTAACCCTTAGTTTACTGGCATATATGCTAATATCTCTGAGACCAGCTCCCTCTGGTGGCTCTCTGTACACATATATTAACCCTTAGTTTAGTGGCATATATGCTAATACCACAACCTGTTCCCCATAAATGAGTACTTGTTGTCAGATTGTAAAATCAGTATTTTTCAGAAAATATTTCCTCACAAATACTGATCTTCACTCAAAGTTCTATCTGCTCAGATTCTGGCCCACGAGTGCCAGCCCTCAAGCTCAAAGAAAACGTCTTACATTACCATGAGGTACTTGATGCAGACAAATTCCATTCAGGTGCCTTTGCTGTTCTCAACATTTGACTGCATTGCACCATTTAAGCAACTGAATGTTCGTATCTGCCCCTGTGCCAGCCCAATGCTTTAAATGACGCATCAATGTCTAACCAATCACTGCCCACATCTAAATCTGTTACTCGGGAGACCAGTGGTATCACTTCAATGCGAGACCCCATTAACTCTTTGTTTCCCAAACTCAAGATGCTTTAACTCAACTGAACGCCGCTAGCTACTGATCTACATGCCCAATCCACAGACAACATAATTTTGACATTATGATGGATGACCCGTAACATTTTGGATTTGGATTTGTTTATTGTCATGTGTACCGAGGTACAGTGAAAAGTATTTTTCTGCGAGCATCTCAACAAGTCATTAAGTACATGAAAAGAAAAGAATAAAAAAATACATAATAGGGCAACACAAGGTACACAATTTAATACATTAACATTCGTGCGTGTTCTCAGACTTTTGTACCTCCTATTCGATGGAAGAAGTTGGAAGAGTGAGTAAGCCAGGTGGGAGGGGTCTTTGATTATGCTGCCCGCTTTCCCCAGGCAGCGGGAGGTGTAGATAGAGTCAAGAGATGGGAAGTGGGTTTGTGTGATGGACTGGGCTGTGTTCATGACTCTCTGAAGTTTCTTGGGGTCTTGGGCTGAGCAGTTGCCATACCAGGCTGTGATGCAGATAGGATGCTTTATATGGTGCATCTATAAAAGTTAGTAAGGATTAATGTGGACATGTCGAATTTCCTTAGTTTCCTGAGGAAGTATAGGCGTTGTTGTGCTTTCTTGGTGGTAGCGTGACGTGGGTGGACAGGACAGATTTTTGGTGATTCCCAGGACACCACTAGGAATTTGAAACTGTTAACTGTCTTGTTATGCTCTAAGTATGCATAAGCAGCTTCCTTGTGGTGCACTTGACAAAGGAAAGTTCAGACGTGGAGAATACTTCAACACATTTATTAAACTATTTACACTTCTCCTACTCGGGTTCGCCACTACTGTTAATCCTTCTATAGCTACTCAGACTGACTAACCAGTCTGCTATAATCCACGTGGTGGAAGTGATATTGAATCAACCCTGTGCCTCTACTCACTGACTGTCTCCACTGGAAAGAGGCAGATCATGCGTGTGGTGTCCTTTATACATGGGTTGGTGTAATGCCCTCCTGTGGTGGTGTCACCTCAGTGTTATCGTGAATGCCCATTGGTCGTGTCCTATCTAACTGATCTATTGGTTGAGTGTCTGTATGTCATGTCTGATGCTCCCTCTAGTGTCTAGCTAGTCTACATGTATTTACATTAACCCCTTGTGTATTTACAGTGATGCATGTCACCACATTAACCATCTCCACCTCAGCCCCGTGGATGCAGACAGGGGTGTGGACAGTACTTTGCTTCCTGAAGTCAATGACCAGCTCTTTAGTTTTGCTGGCACTGAGGAATAGATTGTTGTTGTTGCACCACTACACTAGGTTCTCTATCTCCCTTATTGGGTGAGTGGCAGCAGCTCAAAGGAAATTCAGGCCCTGAGGTCTTCCTCCAATAGCTATGCTTCAGGATGTAAACAAAACCAGCTTGCACTGGGACTGATGGAGTCGCCCTTGAAGACGGGATTTTGCAATCAGTCATTGGGAGAATGGAACCTATTGTAGAAATAGACGGGCAGACAAGAAGCAGTTCCCACGTGCTGTCTGTGGAGCTCCTCCTACAAGTACAGGCCAGTGGGGCTTGTTATGGGCCAGCGTTTAGAGAACCCCAAAGTGTATCATAGAGTTCACCTGACCCCACAACTTTTAATAGATTGTGGTATGGGGAGCACACGGCCCACTCTACAGGTGTGGTACAGCAGAAATGGAAAAGTATTTTTTAAAGCAAAACAATGTTTATTCTATGAACTCAAGTTAACCTTTTAAAACATACAGTGAACATCTTAGCAACCATTAATTCCAATACAACTCCCAAAGAATACAACACTAAGTAATCCTTTAAGCTTTCCTTTTAACATCCATACAACTTAAAACACCTTTTACCTAAAGCACATCAGTTTACAGTCACTACTGTTATTAATTTTAAATCACCAGAATCAATTTACAGTCCTTAAATTACAGAGAGAGATTCAGACACCTCCTGGCTGTGACTGCAGCTGTCCAGCTCTGAAAACGAAACTAAAACACCCTGCAGCAAACAGCCTAAAACAAAAGTAAAAAGCTGACAGACAGCCTAGCTCCACCCACTCTCTGACATCACTGCAGTAGTAAACACCCATTTCTTAAAGGTACTCTCACTACAGATATTTATATACACACCCATTTATAAACACCCATTACTTAAAGGTACTCTCACATGGCAGGCTGCAAACACCAGCTGATGTGTCTGAGTGTAATAACCGTAAAGCTTTCATTCTCAGATCTTTTTGAAACTGGCTGCAATAAGTGTACACCTTGGACGAAATGGGAGCAAAACCCTGCACACCAAATTAGGCCAACTTTAATAAGGACAAGGAATCCATGCCAAGTAAAATAAGGAACAACGTTCATTTACAAGAACGATATGTATCGAATTTGGTAGATCTCCCTTTCCTGGCCGACCTCTTATTGGTGATTAACGAGATACTCCACCCCTAGCAGGGAGCTCATCCTCTGCACGGAGCACGGGGAAGATAATCATAACCACCCTTTGGGTCCTGTCAGGGGTATTACACCAACTAAACTATTTGGTTTCAATATGATAAGGAGCAAAGCAAGATAGATTTGCATTTCACCTTCCACAACCTCAGGAACTCCAAAAGTGTCTCTAGCCAATGAATTACATCTGAAGTGTAGTCACTGTTTGTAATGTTGGAAACACTGCTGCTTATGTATAAACATCTCAGTCCGAGGGTATTATTGCAGATCAAGTTCCTCGGGGTGGGGTCCCTGGCCCAACCGCTACTTCATCTTGGGGGAAACAGTGGGCGCAATTCTCCGCACTCACGACGGTGCGGAGAATAGCGGGGTTCGTAAATTTTTACTGCCACGCTAGTCCGACGCCCTCCCGCTATTCTCCTCCCCCCCCCCCCCCCCCCCCCCCACGCCCGACTCCCGATACGAATCGCTGCCACCGTTTTTTTACGGCCAGCAGCGATTCTCAGCTGGCCGATGGGCCGAAGTCCAAGCCCTTTACGGCTGTTTTTACGAACGGCAAACACACCTGGTCTGGCCGTTCGTAAAAATGGCCGTAAAGTCCCGATTTTGAAACCATGGCACCGATTGGCACGGCAGTACCACGGCCGTGCCAAGGGTGCCATGGGCCCGCGATCGGTGCCCACCGATCGCGGGCAGCGGGTCCGATTCCCGCGCACTCTTTGTCCTTCCGCCGCCCCGCTGTATCACTTCGCGGGGCGGCTGAGGGGCACCCCGGCCCGCGCATGCGCGGGTTTCGCGCAAACGTGCAATGATGTCATCCGCGCATGCGCGGGTTGGAGTCTTCCAATCCGCGCATGCGTGGCTGACGTCATGTGACGCGTCGCCGGCGCAAACTCTGGCAAGCGGTTTTAACGAAATTCGTTAAGCCCGCGATGCGGGAGTTCACGGCCGCGGCATACTAGCCCCGACCGGGGACCAGAATCGGTTCCCGGTCGGGGAGGGGGAGGCTGGCGTCAAACCCGCCCGGATTTGACGCCAGCCTTACGATTTCTCCCTGTCTGAGAGAATCGCGCCCAGTGTGATTATTGTGATTGGACTAGAGTCCAGAGGCGAGGTTAATGCTCTGTGGGACATGGGTTCCAATTCTGCAACGGTAGCTGGTGGAATGTAACCTCAATTAATAAAAATGGATTATAAAGCTTGTCTCAGTGATGCTGACCATGAAAACATTCATCAATTGTTTTAAAAGCCCATCAGGTTCACTAATGTTCTTTAGGGAAGGAAATCTGCTGTCCATACTGGCCTACATGTGATTCCAGACCTATGGCAATATGGTTGACTCTCAAACTGCTTTCAAGGACCATTAGGAATGGGGAACAGATGGTGACCATGCGAGTGATGCCCACATTCCAGGAATGAATAATGAAAAATAATTAATGACCTTCCCTCCATGGCCTCTGGCCTCAACACTAGAAGTGGGAATGTTTACTAATGACTGAACGATGTTCAGCACCATTCCCAACTCGTCAGATACCAAAGTCGTCCATGTCCACGAGCAGCAAGACTTCGACAACATTCAGGTTTAGGGTTTTTTTAAAAAATAATTTTTATTCAAATTTTCCAACAACAAATTTTCTCCCAACAATAAAATAAACAAGGCATGATAAAAAAAACAGAAAGAACGCCCCCCCCAATACAAAGCAATAAATTAATAATACAAAAAACAAGAAAGTGGCAAACAAACAGTCGCAAAAACAAACCCCCTTAACAGATCCCAACCCCCCCCCCCCCCCCCCCACCCCCCCGTCTCCCGGGCTGCTGCTGAGATTGACCACCCTCTAAACCCTCCGCCAGAAAATCGAGAAAGGGCTGCCACCGCCGGAAGAACCCTTGTACCGACCCCCTCAGGGCAACCTTGACCTTCTCCAGCCTGATGAACCCGGCCATATCGTTAATCCAGGCTCCAGGCTCGGGGGGCTTCGCGTCCCTCCACTGTAAAAAAATCCTACGCGGGGCTACAAGAGACGCAAAGGCCAAGATACTGGCCTCTCCCGCCTCCTGCACTCCTAGCTCCGATGCTACCCCAAAGATCGCGAGCCCCCAGCCCGGCTCCACCCTGGAGCCGACCACCTTGGATAAAGTCCCTGCCACCCCCCTCCAAAAGCCCTCCAATGCTGGACACGCCCAGAACATGTGGGTGTGGTTCGCCGGGCCTCCCGAGCACCTCTCACATCTGTCCTCTCCCCCAAAGAACCGGCTCATCCTGGCCCCAGTCATGTGCGCCCTATGCAGCACCTTCAGCTGAAGCAAGCTGAGCCGTGCGCAAGAAGAGGACAAATTCACCCTCCCCAGGTCGTCCGCCCAAGTCCCCTCGTCGATCTCTTCCCCTAGCTCCTCCTCCCACTTCGCTTTCACCGAGGCCTCCTCCTCCTGCATCACCTGATAGATTGCTGAGATCCTACCCTCACCGACCCATGTCCCCGAGAGCACCCTGTCCTGCACCCCCCTAGGCGGCTGTAGCGGAAACTCCGCCACCTGCCGCTTAACAAATGCCCTAATCTGCATATACCCAAAAGCATTCCTAGGGGGGAGATCCCACTTCCCCTCCAACTCCTCTAAAGTCGCAAACTTCCCATTGAGGAAAAGGTCCCCCATCTGCCTGATGCCCGCCCTATGCCAACTCAAAAACCCACCATCTATTCTCCCTGGTGCAAACCGGTGATTGCCCCATTGCCCACACTGAGGCCTTCACTGTCCCCAGATTTTGAGGGAAGCCACTACTACTGGACTCGTAGAATACCTTGCCGGGGGGAGTGGGAGCAGGGCCGTCACCACCACCTCCAAAGTCGTGCCCACACAGGACGCCGCCTCCATCCTCTTCCTTCCCTCCCCCTCCATCACCCACCTACGAATCATTGCCACATTCGCAGCCCAGTAATACCCACACAGGTTGGGCAATGCCAGCCCACCCACCTCCCTGCCTTGCGCCAGGAATACCCTCCTCACCCTCGGGGTCTTATGCACCCACACGAACCCCAGAATACTCCTATTGACCCTCCTTAAAAAAAGCCTTCGGGATCAAATGGGGAGGCACTGGAAGAGAAACAAAAACCTCGGGAGCACCGTCATCTTAACCGACTGGACCCTACCCGCCAAAGAGAACGGCAACGCGTCCCACCTCCTAAACTCCTCCTCCATCTGTTCCACCAACCTCAAATAATTTAGCCTATGCAGGGCCCCCCAGCTCCTAGCTATCTGGACCCCAAGATATCTAAAGCTCCTCACCGCCCTCTTCAACGGGAGCTCTCCTATCTCCCTCTCCTGGTCCCCCGGTGCAGCACAAACAGCTCACTCTTCCCCACATTGAGCTTATAGCCCGAGAAATCCCCAAACTCCCCAAGTATCTTCAGCACCTCTGGCATCCCCCCCCGCTGGATCCGCAATGTACAACAGTAAATCATGCACGTACAGTGACAATCGGGGCTCCCCCCCCCCCCCCCCCCCCCCCCCCCCCCCCGCCCGCACAATCCCCCTCCAGTTCTTCGAATCCCTCAGCGCCATGGCCAAGGGCTCAATCGCTAACGCGAAGAGCAGGGGAGACAAGGGGCACCCCTGCCTCGTCCCCCGGGACAACCGACAATCCTCCGACCTCCTCCCATTCGTCACCACCCTCGCTACCGGGGCACTGTACAGCAGCCTCACCCAGCTGATGAATCCCTCACCAAACCCAAATCTCCTCAACACTTCCCACAGGAGGCTCCACTCCACCCTATCGAAAGCTTTCTCCGCATCCATCGATGCTACTATTTCCGCCTCCCCATCCGCCGACGCCATCATCATAACATTAAGCAACCGCCGCACATTGACATTCAGCTGCCTCCTCTTCACAAACCCTCTTTTTGTTCCTCGTGTATAACCATCGGGACCACATCTTCCACCCTCCTGGACAGTATTTTGGCCAACAACTTTGCGTCCACGTTGAGGAGCGAGATCGGCCTGTAAGACCCACATTGGAGGGGGTCCTTATCCCGCTTCAGGATCAGTGAGATTATTGCCCTGGACATCGTGGGGGGCAAAGCCCCCCCCCCCCCCCCCCCCCCCCCCCCCCCGCCGCCCTCGCCTCATTCAGGATCCTCACAAGCAGCGGGCCCGGCAGATCTGAGAATTTATTGGAAAACTCCACCGGGAACCCATCAGGCCCCGGTGCTTTCCCGGTCTGCATGCCCCCCAGCGCCTCTATCAGCTCCTCCAACTCGATCGGGGCCCCCAGACCCTCCACCCGCTTATCCTCCACTCTTGGGAACTCCAGCTTATCCAGAAAGTGGTCCATCCCGCCCACCTCCCTAGGGGGCACCGACCGGTACAGCCCCTCGTAAAAGGACCTGAACACCCTACTAATGCCCCTACCACTCCGCACCAGGTTCCCTCCTGCATCCGTGGCTCCCCCTATCTCTCTCGCTGCCTCCCGCTTCCGGAGCTGGTGGGCCAGCATCCGACTTGCCTTCTCCCCGTACCCATATACCGCCCCCTGCGCCCTCCTCCACTGCACCCCCGCCTTCCGGGTGGTCAGTACATCGAACTCCGCTTGAAGACTGCGACGCTTCCTCAAAAGCCCCTCCTCCGGGACATCCGCATACCTCCTGTCCACCCTTACCATTTCCTCCACCAACCTCTCCCTCTCAACCCTCTCCGCTCTCTCTGCCCTCTCCCTGAGGGCTCGAATAGATATCAGCTCCCCTCTAACCACTGCCTTGTACCTCCCCAGTGTCATTAGCTTCCAAATACCCCTCTATACCCCGACGGACCCGCCCACATACTTCTTCCTCTGCCAGCAGCCCCACATCTAACCTCCACAACGGGCGCTGATCCTTCCCCTCCCCCAGCTCCAGGTCCACCGAATGCGGAGCATGGTCAGATATGACTATCGCCGAATACTCCGCCCCCACCACTCTCGGGATTAGCGCCCTGCTGAGGACAAAAAAATCAATCCGGGAATAAGCCTTGTGGATTTGGGAGAAAAAGGAAAACTCCCTACCTCCCGGCCTCAAAAACCTCCAAGGGTCTACCCCTCCCATCTGATCCATGAACCCCCTCAGCCCTGAGGCCGCCGCCGGCCTCTTACCTCTCCTTGACCTCAAGCGATCCAAAGCTGGATCCAACACAGTGTTAAAATCCCCTCCCAATATCAAGCCCCCCGTCTCCAGGTCCGGGATCCGGCTCAACATTCGCCGCATGAAGCCCGCATCGTCCCAGTTGGGGGCGTACACATTCACCAGAACCACCCGCTCTCCTTGAAGCCTACCACTCACCATTACGTATCTACCTCCACTGTCCGCCACCACACTCGACGCCACAAATGACAAGCTCTTGCCAACTAAAATCGGCACCCCTCGATTCTTCGCATCTAGCCCCGAGTGAAACACCTGCCCAACCCAGCCTCTTCTCAGCCTCACCTGATCCGCCACCTTAAGGTGCGTTTCCTGGAGCATAGCCACGTCCGCACCCAGCCCCTTCAGATGCGCCAAGACCCGGGACCGCTTCACTGGTCCATTCAGCCCCCTCACGTTCCAAGTGACCAGCCGAATCTGGGGGGTCTTCCCCCTCCCTCTGCGCCGGTCAGCCATAGCTCTCCCTCGGCTCACCACGTGCCCACTGAACCCTCCAGGCCCGTTCCCCACGGTGGCAGACCCCCTTTCCAACCCCCCCCCCCCCCCCAATCACCAGCAGTTCCCCTTCGGCCCCTGCAGCAGCAACCCAGTACCCCCCCCCTATTCCTTCCCCAAGCCCCCCCACCCCAAGCTAGGCCCCCCCCCTAGCTGCGTAACCCCTTCCATCGTACTCCCGTAAGTCAGCCGACTCCTGCTGACGCCGCCACCCCAACGACCCCCCCCCCCCCCCCCCCCCCGGCGCAACACAACCACCAATCCCCCCTCCCAGTGCCGGCCCCTCCCACTGCTCCTTCAGCGCGGGAGGAAAGCCCACGCTTCCATCCCAAACCCCGCCCCTCCAACCCAACACACGGGAAAAGACGGGCACATGACCCAACTGGACCGCAAACCGCTCCCCAGTCCTCCACCAGTGAAAAACTGAAAAAGCACCCAAATAAACAAATAACAGTCCCAAAAAGCGAAAAAGGAGAAAAGCAGACAGACATCATCAAATACAACCAATGAAAGCGAAAGGATACCAAGGAGGACAAAGCCTCCGCACTATGTACATTCCCCAGCCCGCAGTCCTCAGTTCGAGTCCAGCTTCTCTGCCTGGACAAAAGCCCAGGCCTCCTCCGGAGAATCAAAATACAGCTGGCGGACCTTGTAAGTGACCCAGAGGCGGGCCGGCTGTAACAGGCCAAACTTCACTCCCTTCTTGTGAAGCACTGCCTTCGTCCGATTGAAACCAGCCCTTCTCTTTGCCACCTCCGCACTCCAGTCCTGATAGATCCTGATCTCCGCATTCTCCCACTTGCTACTCCTCTCCTTCTTCGCCCAACGCAGCACGCACTCACGGTCGATGAAGCGGTGAAAACGGACCAGCACCGCCCGAGGCGTCTCGTTCGGCTTGGGCTTCCTCAACAGCACTCGATGGGCACCCTCCAGCTCCAAGGGTCCCTGGAACGACCCCACGCCCATTAGCGAGTTCAGCATCATAGCCATGTAGGCCCCTAAATCCGAACCTTCCAGCCCCTCCGGGAGGCCCAGAATCCGCAGGTTCTTCCGACGGGAGTGGTTCTCCATCTCTTCCATCCTTGCTAACCACTTCTTGTGGAGAGCCTCGTGTGACTCCACCTTCACTGCCAGGCCCAGGAGTTTGTCCTCGCTCTCCGAGGCCTTTTGCCGTAGCTCTCGGATCTCCGCACCCTGAGCCGTCTGGGTTGCCATGAGCTTGTCCAGCGAGGCCTTAAACGGTTCCAGGATCTCTGCCTTCAGCTCTCTAAAGCAGCGCTGAAGCAGCTCCTGCGCCCACTGCTGCCACGCTGCCGGTTCCCCGCCCGGCGCCATCTTGTTTTTCCTGCCTCGCACCTTTCTCTGCTCCAAAGCCGATTTTTTGACCGCTCCGCTCCTGGTTCAGTCCATCTACCGGCAGATAAGCACAGTGGATGTGTTCCCCCACGGGGAAAAGTCCAACCAGCACCGCTGCGGGCCCTTAAAAGAGCCCAAAAGACCAAAAATAGCGGAAGCTCCCGAACGTGCGGCTTAGCTCCGCATCACCGCAACCGGAGGTCAACATTCCGGTTTAGGTTGATAAATAGCAAGTAACATTTGTGCCACACAACTGCCAGGTAAAGGACCATCTCCAACAAAGAGAATCTGACCATCTCTCCTTGACATCAGTAGCATTATCATCAATGACAACCTCCTGGGGGCGACCATTGACCAGACACTGGACTGGACTAGCCATATAAATACTGTGGCTATAAGAGCAAATCATTATTTTAAAAGGGTGCGAGGGGCAAGCCAAAAATATATAGGCCAGTCCAGTCTGACTTGACTTTGTGGGCAAATTATTGGAAGCAATTCACAGAGACAGGATAAATTGTCACTTAGAAGGGTACGGATTGATCAGGGATAGCCAACATGGTTTTGTTAGGGGAAGGTTGTGTCTCACTAACTTAAGAGAATTTTTTTGAGGAAGTAACAAGGAGGATTGATGAGGGGAGCGCGGTGGCTGTTGTCAACGTGGATTTCAGTAAGGCATTTGACAAGGTCCCATATGGCAGACTGGTCAGAAAAGTGAGATCTCATGGACCACAGCTGGCAGGTTGGATCGAAAATTGGCTCAGTGACAGGAACCAAAGGGTAATGGTCAACTGATGTTTTTGCAAAGGGTAAACAGTGGTGTTCCACAAGGCTCAGTCTTGGGGCTCTTGCTGTTTATTGTATATATTAATGATTTAGACTTAAATGGCCTCTGCAGTGGCCTTCCTATTGGCCTCATGCCCCGCCCCCACCACAGGAGTTAGAGCCACTTGGGAGAATTCTGCTCGGAGATGTTGACAGAAAATTTGTTGATAAGAATTCCAGCAAAGGCAAAGCAAGACTTGCATTCCTGTAACACCTTTCCTGATTTCAGGATGCCCCAAAACACTTAACAACCTATGAATTGCTGTTGTAAGGTAGTAAACGTGATAACTAATTTGTGCACAGCAAGCTCCCACAATTTTTTTTGTGAAGTTGGCTGAAGAATAAATATTGTTCAGAACATTGGGAATAACTCCCTGCTCTTTGAAATAATGGCATGGGTCCTTTTATATCCACCTGATAGGACAGATGGAGCCTCAGTTTAATATCTTTTCTAAAATACAGCACTTCCGACTGTGCAGCATTCCATCAGTACTGTATTGGAGTTTTAGTCCGGATTTCAGTTTTTGTATTGGGCCCAGGACCCACCATCTTCTAGGCAAGGGAGCTAGTGAATGGGCCATGGCTGTCACAGTGCAGGACATTAAGAAGTAAGGAAAGAGTAGGGGTTGTGTAGGATGTAAATTTTACCTGTTAGTTAATTGAATTCAGGCAACAGGGGTCTCATCCAATAGCTGGGAGGGAAAGGCCTGACGTATTAAGCGACAGTCAGGCAGGTTCAGCAGTCAACGTTGTGCCTCCCTTGCAGTTGAGGACACCGGGAATGGAAATCCTGCCCATTGAGAGCTGCCAGCTGTGCAACGCCATTAGCACCGCCAGGGGACCCATGATAGCTGCTGGCAAAGCGTCCACCAGAGGCAAAGGATCACCATGGGAACCAGGCCGCAGGTGAGTCAGAGCAGGTCGGGGATTGTGGTTTGAGGGTCATTGGAGAGGGCAGGGGTCGGAGGTAGAGGTAGGGTTGTGGCTGTCAGTGGGCCTTCCCACTTCCTGATGCCTCGTCCCACTCATCACTGAGGAACACCCTCCTCAGAAACCAGCAAGCAAACATATTGGTTCAATACCAGCGGCAGTAGATGAGATCCTTCAATTACTTGCCCACTTATGGGCCTCAAATGGCGACAGGTCATGAACCACCCCCCACCCCCGCCATGGATTTAATCGAGGCAGACGTGGAAAACTGGTGACCTCCCCACCTTTCCACATGATTAAACACCCCCAGTCTCCAAACTCTTCTTGGGGGACATCATTAATAAATTCCACCTCGATTGAGTGACACCAGGCTTGAATATTGAAAGCCTGCATGGGCACAGGAGAGAGGACAGAGGAGCTGAGGAGTTTCACTCTGTCCAGGTCTTGGGGAAGAACGAGAGTCAGAAATGGTGTCAAGAATCTTGAATAAAGGGAGGGCGGAGAGAGTGGGAAGCTGCAACATAATTCTATCTGGGCGCCAAGTCGAACTGGAATTGAGCCCAATGCAAACTATTATAATTTCAAGGAACAGCAGCCCTGCAAGATGATTTTTCACATTGATATGCGAGGGCTCATCCGCCCACGGTTCTGTTGTAAGTTTGACAAATGCAAAGTGATATATGTCAGGGAAAAAAAAATCATCTCAGCCAACTCTAGACAATCTGGGCTCTGTGAAATATTTATTTTTCAGCTTCTGAGATTAATGACTCGAGCCGGGATTTTCTGGCTCCCCGGTTACTCCGGTCAGCACCAGCGGAATCTTCCGGTCTCGCTGAAAAGAATGGCACTTTCCATGGCCCGTCGGCTGGGCCCTGGGGAACCCGGTGGCCAATGGTGACCTGCTTCCAACACCAGAAAACCCACCACGTGGGATGGGGAAGGCAGAAAATCCCAGCCTCTGTCCACATTTGACAATTGTAATGATGGGGCGGGAGATCGGCTTGATTCGGAAATTTGAACAGTTTGGATCATTAAGCAAGACTTGTGTTTATTGGCCGGTTGACCCATTGGAAATACCACTGAAGCACAGCCATTGTCTTTAATATCACAAAATATGGCTGTCAATTTACACAACAAGGTCCCACAAACAGTAAATGTGATTGATGACCGGTTAATGTCTCATATATGAATCGAAAAACCAAACCAGTGCACTTGAATGGGGTATCACCAGTGATGGGTGAATGTGCTGTCCGAACCCCTTCATAGCATCATGAGCTTGTGAAATGTTAATTCTTCTAGCCCACTTACATTATGTTGTTCTGTTGCAACGTTCATCTCAAACCTTTCTTTCACTGACCAATTCTCCATTTTCAAACTCCAGACCTGAGCTACACAACTCATTTTAAAAAAAAACATGCGTTGTGAGAGTCAACGGCAAGGCCAGCATTGTATTACCCTTAATTACCCTTGAACTACATGGTTTACTGGGCCATTTCAGAGGGTAGTTAAGAGTCAACGACATTGCTGTGGATCTGGAGTCGCATGTAGGCCAGACCGGGTAAGGGTGGCAGATTTCTTCCCCTAAAGGACATCAATGAAACAGTTTTTTTTTAAAAATGCCAATTGATGATAGTTTAAAGATTACTATTATTGAGACTAGTTTTATATTCCAGGTCTATTAATCGAAGTTAAATTCCAGCACATGCTTTGCTGGGATTTGAACCCTTGGGCACCTGCAGCACTGAGAACAACCCCGCTTTCAAACAGCACTTTGTTTCTATTTGGGCCTCTGTGAGGAACACCCCGCCAAAGGCCGCACTTACATTCATTAAGCTCACTAGTACAGGAAGAGATTGGGGCGCCACTTCTAAATGCTGCCTAGAACTCTCAATCTCCTACCATAGCTTCCGGACTCCTCCAATGCCCCAATTTACTTTTTAGGAGATCCACAAAGCTCCCTCAACCCACCTCATGAAGGCAGGGCAACCCCGGGCCCAAGCAACTTGGTGCCAGGGCACTGCTGCCTGGCACTCTAGCAATGCACAGGTGGCACTGCCAGGGTGCCTGAGTGGCACTGCCAGGTTGTCCAGGTGACAGCAGGAATGCCAGGGTACCACCCTGTCCAGACCCTGGCCACCTGGGGGCTCCAGTGTCCTGGGAGATCCCACAGGTGCTGTTACACCTGGTCCACATTTGTGTGGATCAGTACTGAACGGCAAACGGTAAGGTCTCTCAGGCACAGACCTTCGATCCTGAGCCTTGGGATAATCCAAGATTCTTTCGGTGGAAATTCAGCTGTTGGAGTGGGCGGAGCTACAGTCGAGCGGTGAGTATTTAAACTAGCTGCTTCGCAGATTTCAATATTTTCGGCGGGAATTCAGTTGTTGGAGTGGGCGGAGCTACAGTCGAGCAGTGAGTATTTAAACTAGCTGCTTCGCAGATTTCAATCTTTTCGGCGGGAATTCAGTTGTTGGAGTGGGCGGAGCTTCTTCGCTGCTTAAACAGCGGCCACAGGGTCTTTGGGGATAAATTTGAATAGTGACATCACAGCAAAGCAGTGACCTGATTGGTTGGTAAGGAAAGTGCTCCAATTAGCAGTGGCTGGGAGAAATGTAACTCTTGTGTTGGTAATTATTGTGATTGGTAAGTAAAATCTTTATTCCTTTCACTTATTCATTATTTGATATATTTGTCATCAGTTAAGGTAAAGTGTAAAAATGGCAGGAGATCCCAGACCTGTGTACCGACGAATTCTATGCACTAGACATATTAGTAAGGACTGGAGTCATCGAACCTGGTGTTACAAGTGATTGGGTGACACCAATTGTTCCTGTATTAAAATGGGATGGCTCGGTGAGAATTTGTAGAGATTTTAAAACTACTATTAACCAGTTTTGTGAGTAAATCATTATTTACTTCTGCTGATTGAAGACATATTTGCTAGACTTTCTGGAGGACAGAAATTCAGTAAAATTGATCTTTCACAGGCATATGTACAGATGAATGTGACTGCGTTTCTCAACCACTACTCACCATTGTGATGCACAAAGATCTGTTTCATTATAGAAGACTTCCTTTTGGAGTAGCATCAGTGCCTGCTCTTCTTCAAAGATCCATGGATCAAATTCTAAGTGAATTGAATGGAGTGGAATGTTAATTAGATGACATTCTCATCCACGTTTCACGTGAACAGGAAGACTTGGCGAATTTGGAAGCTACTCTGAAGTGGTTACAGAGCCACAACCTGAGAGTTAAGAAGGAAAAGTGTGACTTTTTCAAGTCATCCATAAATTACCTTGCTCATATTATCGACAAACAAGGTTTACACAAACAACCAAACAAAACATCAGCAATCTTAGAAACACCAGGGGCGAGATTCTCCGCAAATGCGGAGAGTCGTAAAGGCTGCCGTGAAACTGTGTTTCACGGCAGCCTTCACGCCCGTTCCTGGGACCCGATTCCCCCCCCCCACCCGATCGGGGCTAGGAGCGGGACCCCGGGAATCACAGCGTCGCGGCCTTAACAACCGTCGTTAAGGCCGCGCGCCAAGATGACGCGCGGCTGGTGTCTGTATGACATCAGCCACGCATGCGCAGGTTGGAGCCGGCTCCAACCCACGCATGCGCGGGTGACATCATCACGCCATTGACTGAACCCGCGCATGCGCGGTTCCGCATTTCTCCACTGCCACCCGACAAGATGTGGCGGCTTGATCTTGTCGGCCGGCTGAGGGGAAATAGTGCGTCCCTTTTGGACGCAGGAACCGATGATCGGTGGGCACCGATCGCGGGCCTGTCCCCTCCTGGGCACAACGGTGGTGCTCCCGCCCCAAACGGGCCTCTGAATGCCCCAAGGCCCGGCCGCTCGGCCCATCGGCCGCGGAGAATCGCCGCTCACCGTTTTTTACGACGAGCGGCGATTCGTGACGTGCGTCGGGCGAGGGGGGGAGGGAGAATAGCGGGAGGGCGCAAAAAATGTCGGGAGGCACTCTCGCTATTCTCCCAACCAGCGTGGGCAGCGGAGAATCGCACCCCATGTCCTCAAAATGTGACACAATTCTGTTGTTTTTAGAATTGATCAATTATTATGGTAAATTTGTGCTGAATTTAGCAACACGATTGAAGCCTTTCCACATAGCTGTGTGTGTCAAACAGGCATTGAACTGGTCAGAAGAACGTGAGAATATATACAATGAAATGAAAGAAGCTTTATTGAAGTCAGAGCTGTTGGTCCATTGTAATCCAAAAATGAAGTTGCAATCAGCTTGTGATGCCTCACCCTATGGCCTCGCACACTATGGTCGATAGCATTTGCTTCACGGACTCTTACAAACACAGAAATGAATTATTCTCAACTGGAAAAAGAATCTTTGAGCATTATTTTTGGTGTAAGGTTCCACCATTTCCTTTATGGGAGCCATTTTACCCTTTTGATGGAACATTAACCCTTGTCGTAAAAAGGTATACCTTCTTTAGCAGCTAGTAGCTTGCAAAGATGGTCATTGATATTGTCAGCACATCTTACAATATCCAGCACTGCCAGTCAGAGCAACATGTGAATGCTGATGCTTTATGACGATTGCCGTTACAAGTCAAGCATGACGCAGGAGAAATGGTGTCTATGTTTTGTATTTATCGCTTGTGGAGAGTGTACCTGTAACTTCAGCTCAAGTTCAAAGATATACAAGAACTGATCCAGTGATGGGGAATGCGATGGACTTGGTCCAAAAAGGAACTCTGTCAGACATTCATAGGAAAACCACTGACCTCAAGCCCTACACCACACAAAGTTGGCAGTATAGAATGGAGTTTTATTGTGGGGAACCCGTGTGATTACTCCTCCATAGTTGTTTAACAAAGTCTTTGATCAACAGCACAAAGTGTAACCTGTTATGTAAAGGATGAAGGAATGGGCATACAGTCATTTCTGGTGTCCAGCATTAGATGCTCAGTTTGATGAGAAAGTTGGGCAATGACAATCTTGTAAAAAAACTAAGGAACACGCCACCATTACAACCATTACATCTGTGGGAATGGCTGGTTCAGCCTGGCAGAAAAGACACATACATTTTGCTGGTCCGCTGGAGGGACACATTTCCTTAATAATTATGGATACACACTAGAAATAGCCAGAAGTTGCAATAATTAAGTCAACGATGACTAAGCAGACCATTGAGAAACTAGACAAAAACTTTGCAAGATTTGGAACACTGGAGCATATTGTGATAACGGTACACAGTTTACTTCGAAGGAGTTTGAGGACAACTTGAAAGGGAAATGGTATACGCCATTATCAAGTCAGCTCCATATCATCCAGCAACAAATGGATTGGCTAAACATCTTGTGCAATCATTGAAGCATTATATCAAAGCATCGAAGAAGCAGGGGACATATTGAAAAAGGGAAACAAATTTCTAGTATCTTGTCTGAACACTGTAAATGCTACCACAGAGTTCAAGGGCAATGCTGCTGTTTAAGAAGAAACTATGAACACAGTTTGATTTGTTAACTCCACCTGGCACCTGAGACTGTCAAACAACAACATCAAACACAAATTGCCAGGGGGGAGAAAATCTCTCAAAGAAGACTATTTAACCAGGGAGAGAGATTGTTGCAAGGAGTTACACAACCAACGAGAAATGGATACCAGCTATGATCCTTGCGAAGACAGGTCCATTATCATACACTATTTAGGCCAATGATGAAACAGTTTATTGACGTCATGCTGATCAGTTACATGCTACATGAAGTGAGTTTGCGGAAACCTCTCAAGAGGTTCTACCTTTAGAAGATCTAGAGAGCTATACGTTGGAATGGAGACCAGAGACAGTGACGAGTTCAGATTCTGTTTCTGAGGATTTTTCAATGCCTGTAGTGGAAGATTCCAAAATGGCTACTCAAGAAGTGCCATATACAAAAAGGAACGAAGGCACTTGTGAGGTCGCAAGTGGCCAAGTTCAAGAATACTAAATTCAACCAAAAAGGAATAGACATCCACCACAGAGACTGTCTTATTGAATTGTGAATATATATAAAAATAACATATCAGGGGATCTATTGTATAAATGTTAATTATTGAAATAAAGAGGAAGGTATGTTATGTATCTGGGAATATATTCTTGCTGGTCCTGTGTCACCTGATGTGTGGTGACATCAGCAGAGTGTTTGCACGGGCTTTGAACACATCACAGAATTTACAGTCCAGAAGGAGGCCATTCGGCCCATCGTGTCTACACCGGCCCTTGGAAAGAGCACTTTATCCAAGCCCACACCCCATCCCCGTAACCCAGTAACCCCACCTAATGCTCTTGGACACGAAGGGCAATTTAACATGGCCAATCCACCTAACCCGCACATCTTTGGACTGTGGGAGGAAGCCGAAGCATCTGGAGGAAACCCACGCACACACAGGGAGACCCTGCAGACTCCACACAGACAGTGACCCAAGCCAGGAATCAAACCTGGGACCCCGGAGCTGTGAAGCAACTGTGCTAACCACTGTGCTACTGTGCTGCCCTAATTGAGCGACACCCTTAAGGATTTTTCCAAGATACCAGATTGAGGGCACCTCCATACCCTTTCTCTTTGCACAGCACTAACAAAATGTTATTGTTTATTGTGACAGTAATTGATTAGAAATGTAGGGAGGTTATGAGGTGGTTTCCTTAATTAAAGAAATATGTAAATGCAGGTCAGAAAAAGTTTACTAGACTAATACCGGGAATGGGCAGGTTGTCTTCTGAGGAAAGATTGGAGAGGTTAACTTCATAACCACTGGAGTTTAGAAGAGTACGAGGTGACTTGAACAAAACGTTTCGGATCCTGAGGAGTATTGACGGGGCGGATGTGGAGAGGATGTTTCCTTTTATCGGAAAATTTAGTTTTAAGGGTCACTGTTGAAAGATAATTTAAGATGGAGTTGAGGAGAATTTTTCTCTCTCATGTGGGTGGTGAATCACTGGAATTATCTTCTTCAAAAAGCAGTGGAAGAAGAATCTTTGAATGTTTTAAAAGCGGAGCTCGATAGATTCGTGATCAACAAGGGGGTGAAAGGTTATCAGGGGCTGGATTCTCCCCTACCCGGCGTGACGGAGGGTCCCGGCGTAGGGAAGTGGCGCCAACCACTCAGGGGTCGGGCCTCCCCAAAGGTGGGGAATTCTCCTCACCTTTGGGGGCCAGCCTCGCGCCGGAGCGGTTGGCACCAGAAGACTGCCGCAAAAAACCGGCGCCCCCGGCAGCGGGGCTGGCCAAAAGGCTTTCGCCGGTCGGCACATGCGCCGGCAGTGACGTCATCACCGGCGCATGCGCGATGTGGGTTTCTCTTCCGCTTCCGCCATGGTGGAGGCCGTGGCGGCTGCGGAAGGAGAAAGAGTGCACCCAGGGCACTGGCCCGGAGTCTGAGCGCAGGGCCCCGATCGCGGGCCAGGCCACCGTGGGGGCACCCCCCGAGGTTCGATCGCCCCACGCCTCCCCCCCCCCCCCCCCAGGACCCCGAGGCCTGCTCGCGCCGCTGATCCTGCCGTTACAGAGGTGGTTCAAACCTCGGCGGCGGGAGAGGCCTCCCAGCGGCGGGACTTCGGCCCATCCGGGCCGGAGAATCACCGCAGGGGCCTCGCCCATCGGAGTGACGATATTCCCGCCACCGCCACTTCCCGGGGTGGCGGAGAATCTCTGCCACGGCGGGGGCGGGATTTTTGGCGGCCCCAGGCGATTCTCCGACCCTGCTGGGGGTCGGAGAAGTTCGCCCCAGGAGTAGGCAGGAATGTGGGATTGAGGATACAGTCAGATCAATCATTATGTTATTGAATTGTGGAGCAGGCTCAATGGCTCTGAATTCATATGTTTGTGAACCTGGGGAAACAAGGTCTTAGCGTCTATCCTTCAAGCCTCTTCCGTTTTCTATATGGTTCAACGATATCACCTCTCATTCTTCTAAACTCCAGAGATTGGTGACTTTAACCTGGTGTTGTAAGACTTTTTACCATAGAAAGGAAGACATCAGAAGCACATCTGATCCTGTCCTCACTCAATGCTGACATAAATTCAATGCCTACTGGATAGTGATTAAGAACAGGAATACTAGATGATTTCATTTACCTCCCCTGCCTGGGACAAGAAAAGGTTAGGGTCCCAAAACCTCCCTTGATTCAGGGCAGGCTGGATAAGCAAAATTGGTGTGGGTCCCGAAGGTTGGCTGGGGCGTGTCCCACAGGTCGATCAACGTTAATCCCAAAGGTCGGCCAGTTGGCAAACGTGGGTCTCGGGGAAAAAAGTTTGAAAAATGTTTCTCTCACACCACCCATGGAACCCAAGAGAATGCCGGTGAGAAGACAAGAGAAAATAATTGTGTTCTGTTTTAAACTTTCAAAAAGCCTGAACCAGAATCTAAAAATAAATTGAAGAGAAATGATTGACATTCAGTAAATCTGTATGGGAACAGAGGTTCTGATGATTCAAATGTCACTTTGTGCTGGGAAATGTCACAACCTTTTAATATTAGAGTTAATTTTAATCATATCTACCAGTAAAACAGAATCCCAAGCAGATGGTAAGCACGAAGAGGCAGGTGAACTGATTGGAGCAATCTGTCACTAGCTTCCTGATATCTGATTATAAGGAAAACTGTTTAACTATGTGGACCAGTCACTTAAAGGACAAGGATGTCCCAGGTCTGCCTTTCAAATTTGCTCGACGAGAGAAAAGAAACCTAGAGCTTAGCAGGAGTAATATTGGATTGGTTTTCTCCTTCTCGGTTCCACCCAGTGATCAGTCTCTTGGTCAAAATGTGACGGAGAAAATATATACATGTTTATTCATCAACTGGGCTACTTTATGAAGTCATTTTTCTTCTGAGCAGTTAAAGATGGATAAATGCTGAACTGGGCACAGTCACCTGCTGCCTTGTTACAAACTGGGGTGGCACAGTAGCACAGTGGTTAGCACTGATGCTTCACAATGCCAGGGTCGCAGTTTCAGTTCCCGGCCTGGGTCACTGTCTGTGCGGAGCCTGCACGTTCTCCCCTGTCTGCGTGGGTTTCCTCCGGGTGCTCCAGTTTCCTCTAACAGTCCAAAGATGTGCAGGTTAGATGGATTGGCCATGCTAAATTGCCCTTAGTGTCCAAAAGGATAGGTGGGGTACTGGGTTACTGGGATTGGGGGGGGGGGGGGGGGGGAAGGTGTGGGCTTAGGTCGGTTGCTCTTTCCAAGGGCCGATGCAGACTCGATGGGCCAAATGGCCTCCTTTTGCAATGTAAATTCTATGACAAACTATGATAAACCTCAAGGTCAGAGCGGCCACTGTGATGAGTAGTTGACCACCTAACTCCGTACAAAAGAAAACCTTCACAAGACGTAATCTCCCATAATGGTGCTAATGGTCAAATCGTTATCAGACTTAACAGGCGGCTTCAACAAAGGGAGAGGCAGTTAATTAACCTGACATCGGTATTCCAAAAAAAACAAAAGGGAGACCCCACTCCAATTAAACACCGAGGCTGAAACTTTCTGGCTGTTCAAACGGTGGGATCTTCTGTTCCCGATGATGGCGTAACCCTGGCTGTGGGTTTCATGCTGCCGAGCATTCCATTCAACAGGAAACTCTGTTGACAGCAGTGGAACCAGAAGATCTCATTATCAACGGTGGGCCATCTCCCGCTGCCATGAAACACGCAGTGCGTTGCGCGGTAATTCCGCTCCTAGATTCCAGATGTGGGTACGTATATCCTGGGTCTAACCTCGAAGGGGGTGTCAAACCACTTCCCTCCCTACAAGCTGCACTGCGATAATGTCTGTTTGACCAGCAAAGTGAACAGAACTGCACTGTCCCACCATCCAGCTGGGGGCAGCGGACAGAAACCCAAACAACTCATCAAACTTGCGAACCTATGATCGACTCATTCCACGTATCTCCCTCCTGTCGAGCAAGGCTCACTCATGAAAGATGAAGCTGTGGCCATCTAAAATGGCCGCCTGCAAAGATCGATGGGAAATTTGGCCAAGCCTGAACGCAGACAGGCTGCAGCCTGCAAATATACAAAGCTGCAGCTCAGAAATATGCAGAAACTAACACAGGAGAAAGGCCATTAAAAGCAACAATGGACTCCAGGTGGAAACTAACAATAAGTGACCATAAGTGGAAGACTCAGTGGCGCCTCCTTTCCTTATTTGGGAGGGCCTACATGCCTCGGACACTAACGCCACAGCCGACCAGAACCCGCCCAGCCATCAAGGTGTCCGCCCCCAATTGGTCAGGATCGATCAGGGTTATCGAGACCCTATTGATCTATTCGACCTTCGCCTGGGACCGCCCAAAAGGATGCGAAAGCCAGAAGGATAAAAGATACCGCATTGCCCACCACTCGCTCTTTCGACTGCAGCTTCAACAGCCAACAACAACGGTGAATTCATCACCAGCCAAGAAGAGCACCACCTGTGCCATCCACAGAGGGACAGGAACAGAGGAAGCAGATGATCAGTAACAAGAACGCCAGCACTGCCAGACTACCAGATCCCAAATAAGGCCATATCTGCTCTGTATTTGCCAGTCCCCTGGGAGTTGGAATCATAGAATAATAGAATTTATCGTGTAGAAGGAGGCCATTCGGCCCATCGAGTCTGCACCGGCTCTTTGAAAGAGCACCCTAGCCAAGCCCACACCTCCACCCTATCCCCATAACCCAGTAACCCCACCCAACACTAAGGGCAATTTTGGACACTATGGGCAATTTAGCATGGCCAATCCAACTAACCTGCACATCTTTGGATTGTGGGAGGAAACCAAAGCACCCGGGGGAAACCCACGCTCACACGGGGAGAATGTGCAGACTCTGCACAGACAGTGACCCAAGCCAGAATCCAACCTGGGACCCTGGAGCTGTGAAGCAATTGTGCTAACCACTATGCTAGTTAAGTTAAGGTTGGTTTAATTGTATTAGTTTATAGTCCAATGTGCATGAACGTGTGATTGATTAAGTAAATAATCTTGTGAATGTTAACAATCAATTATTGCACTAAATAAATTGTGTGATCATTTGTCCACTGCATACGAGTTAAAGCACACACTGTGGTTTCGATAAAAGATGCAACAAAGCCTTCGAGAATCAGCCCACCTCCCCTCGACAGGAAAATTCGATGCTGTAGGGGCAGCACGGTAGTGCAGTGGTTAGCACAGCTGCCTAGGGGTGCTGAGGTCCCAGGTTCGATCCCGACTCTGGGTTGTGTGGAGTTTGTTCATTCTCCCCGTGTCTGCGTGGGTCTCACCCCCACAACCCAAAGATGTGCAGGCTAGATGGATTGGCCCCGCTAAATTACCCCTTAGTTGGGAAAATGAATTGGGTACTCTAAATTTATTTCACAAAAGGAACATTCCAGTTGACTCTGAACACATCTAAAACTGACACTTGTATTTTTATTATGATCACATACTGAACCCTCTTCCTTTGTTTTAACCCCCCATTTATGATGTGAGTATAAAAAGAAGTGGATGACGGCAAAATGACCCTTGTGCTCATTGTGTGTAAAAATAAACCAGCCCTTTTGTTTTTACCTTACCTCGGATTTGCTGTGCAAGTCATTACCAGAGAATTGAAACATATTCAGATTTAAAGGTTGGGAAAAATACGTCACCATTTAAAAAGAGGGAAATCAGAATATAAAAATACCTTTCTGCTTACGGATGGGTAGAGAGTGAGGAAATCAGAACAGTTTAAATTGACCCCCCTCCCTCCTGTCCTTGACATGTCCGCGTTAATTGGGCTTAGCTGAGACATCCCTGTGCTCGAACAGTGGCCAGACATCACTGTCAAGATCACAGGCAAACACTGATGTGTGAAGGGTGACCTGTCACTGTGGCACAATAGTGCAGTCGGGAATCGGTCGCACTTGGGGGAATAATTGAAAAAGAATGACAAATGAAGCACAAAGTGGATGAGAATAGTTGCTGGACTGGGACAGCTCACAAGGTGCCCCATAATTCAGCCTTCAGCTCAAATCTTTCTTTGGAGCATCTGAGACCTGAGTGAACGATGCGTCCAATAGTCACGGTAGAACAGTGGTTAGCACTGTTGCTTCATAGCGCCAGAGTCCCAGGTTCGATTCCCAGCTTGGGTCACTCTCTGTGCGGAGTCTGCACGTTCTCCCCGTGTCTTCTTGGGTTTCCTCTGGGTGCTCCGATTCCCTCCCACAAGTCCCAAAAGACGTGCTGTTAGGTGAATTGGACATTCTGAATTCTCCCTCTGCGTACCCGGACAGGCGCCAGAATGTGGTCACTGGGGCTTTTCACAGTAACTTCATTGCAGTGTTAATGTAAGCCTACTTGTGCCAATAATAAAGATTATTACTATTATTATATATAATTTAATAATAATAATGCTTGGTTAAATAATAACTGTTCACCATGAGTAAATGTTTAAAGTTAATATTTGTTAACATTTGTTGTCGCACTACCCAGTAACGCCATCTAACCTTTGGACACTAAAAGGCAAGTTAGAATGGCCAATCCATCTAACCTACACATCTTTAAACTGTGGGAAGAAACCGGAGCACCCAGAGGAAACCCACACTGACATGGGGAGAAAGTGCAAACTCCACACGGACAAAAAGAATGGAGGCCAGAATTGAACCCAGGACCCTGGAGCTACGAGGCAGCAGTGCTAACCAGTGTGCCACCATGCCGCTCCACGTTTAGTCACAGTTCCCTTTCTAGTCTTGCACCAAATAGGATTCAACAACTTTTGGAGTTCACCTATTCATTCCATGAATGCCTTCTTGTCTGCTGTCCTTCCTTTCAGCAATGTTTCCCAGTCCGTCAGAGCCAGCAAATGCCTCACACCATCACAGTTACCTTGATAGAGGTTCAGGATCCTGGCCTCAGAATCAACTACTTCACTATGCACCATGATAAAGAATTCTAACATAATATGGTCACTCATCCCAAGGGTTCTCTCACAACTAGGTGATCAACTAATCGTTTGTCATTGTATAACACCCAGTCCAAGAAGGCCTCTTCCCTTGTTGTTTCCTCAATGTATTAATCCAGGAAACCATCCCGTACGCACTCCAGAAATTCCTCCTCTTTTGTACTGTGACTAATTTGACTCACCCAATCTATCTGCAGATTAAAGTCACCCAAAATCATAGATATCAGATGATTATGTGGATGACATCATCAGAGGTACTTGGGAGATTTTCCCTCTCTTACATCTTAGGTTGTGAGCAAGCAACACCTCTGTACGCAAACTCTGACGACTGGTTAAGTAACCTGCAGTGCGGCAACCTGGTTATCCTTTGTCTCTGTTGTGAGTGAAAGTAGAACTCCCTGAAAACATAAAACCATATTGCAAAGGTGCCGTGGGCAATTGCAATTCATTAATTGTGAAGTACCTTTGATGGTATCGAGCAGCAGCTATTTAAAATTCAGCTTCTTTCTTTATTACCACCATCTGGGCTGATATCGGCACATTCAAGGACACTGTTGAGGGTAGCTGCAATCCACATTTTTGTTCAATTTTTAAAATTCAGTTTGAGTGCTCACACTTTGCATGTAGGGACCACCTTGAGGGGGGTAACTTCAAACCTCACATCACCTGGCCCAAAGACAGCCTCAAGACCGAGGCAACGGAGGCCGCATTTAATTTGAATTGAATGATTAAACTCTGAATGCGCAAGAGAGACTGATGATAATGTGAGAAACCCTTAAAAGATATATTGGGATTCTGTGCTCATCCTATATTCATCAACTATATTTCCCACTGGATTCCTTCAGCGATGTTTTATCTTCTGAGGAACAATAGAACTGTCTCAGTCTCACATAACAAAGGTCAAGCTTTTATTCTTATCTCTGATTGTTCCTTGTCTCAACCAAAGTTCTGTCGTGGAACTGGGTTCTCTGTACAAACTAAATAAACCGTCGAGCCCTTTCTCTGGCACCTGATCGAAAACAGTCTGTGGAAGCAGACAAAGTGGCGTATGGTACTGTCTTCATAGTTCTACGATTTCACCATCCACGCTTAGGCAGACATCAAATCGGTAGTCCAGGTTGATTGAAGACATGTACAGCATGTCAATATTATCCTAAACTGCCTGGCAGACATAAGGAAGGGGGAAGATTAAATGGAATGGGGTCTCACCCACTCCTTTCCTGCCTCCCCCCCCCCCGCCCCCACCCCCCGCTACCCCCGATCTGACTAATTACAATAATGGACGTGGTCGTCTGTAGATGGGTAAATTGGGCTCTGATGGAATCTTTGGCTCTCGATTTGCCATGTTAATTTGAGGGCTTAAGAAAGGGAGGGAGGAAGGGGGAGGTGCTGTAATGGCTTCCCTGCCAGGCCAAACTGCTGGAAGTACGAGCCAGTGAGGCCCAGAAAGGTAACATTTCTCATTTTCGTTTTAGTTACCTTGTCAGATGACCAGGGACTGGATTCTCCGTTTCTGAGACTGAGTGCCGGCGCCAACGGAGAATCCGTGGTGCTCCATGACGGGAAAACTGGCACGAATCCGTCACCGATTCCAGTACCGGCTAGCACCGGCGCCACCTGGAACATCTGCGGATTGCGGGGAGGATCACCGGGTCCCAGGTCGCACATGTGCAGGGCTGACAAGCTGCAGCCGCACACGTCTATACCACCACCCGTCGTGCCGTGAAACATGCCGCCGGCCATGCTGGACCAAGTACACTGGCCACCCCACCCCCCCACCACTCCCCCCAGCCCTGGCAGACGCCCTCTGGGCAGCGGCACGGATCTCGGCTGAGTGTGGCAGCGCTGGACACTGTCCACAGCAGGCACGCTAGGCTCACGGCCGCTGGGACCACACGTGGCCCACGGCATCGGGACCTTGGCCTATCGAAGGCAGAACATCGCAGGTGGGCCGGCTGATGGTGTGTCAATGGCGATACAGCTGTGCGCAGCGTGCGTCCCGATGACAGCAATTTGGAAGGGGCGATTCTGGAAAGTGTGAAAATAGATAAGTCCCCAGGGCCGGATGGGATTTATCCTAGGATTCTCTGGGAAGCTAGGGAGGAGATTGCTGAGCCTTTGGCTTTGATCTTTAAGTCATCTTTGTCTACAGGAATAGTGCCAGAAGACTGGAGGATAGCAAATGTTGTCCCCTTGTTCAAGAAGGGGAGTAGAGATAACCCCGGTAACTATAGACCAGTGAGCCTTACTTCTGTTGTGGGCAAAGTCTTGGAAAGGTTTATAAGAGATAGGATGTATAATCATCTGGAAAGGAATAATTTGATTAGAGATAGTCAACATGGTTTTGTGAAGGGTAGGTCGTGCCTCACAAACCTCATTGAGTTCTTCGAGAAGGTGACCAAACAGGTGGATGAGGGTAAAGCAGTTAATGTGGTGTATATGGATTTCAGTAAAGCGTTTGATAAGGTTCCCACGGTAGGCTATTGCAGAAAAAACAGAGGCATGGGATTCAGGGTGATTTAGCAGTTTGGATCAGAAATTGGCTAGTTGATAGAAGACAAAGGGTGGTGGTTGATGGGAAATGTTCTGACTGGTGTCCAGTTACTAGTGGTGTACCACAAGGATCTGTTTTGGGGCCACTGCTGTTTGTCATTTTTATAAATGACCTGGAGGAGGGCGTAGAAGGATGGGTGACTTGTAAATTTGCAGATGACATTAAAGTCGGTGGAGTTGTGGACAAGTGACAGAGGGACATAGATAAGCTGCAGAGCTGGGCTGACAGGTGGCAAATGGAGTTTAATGCAGAAAAGTGTGAGGTGATTCATTTTGGAAGGAATAACAGGAAGACAGAGTACTGGGCTAATGGTAAGATTCTTGGTAGTGTGGACGAACAGAGAGATCTCGGTGTCCATGTCCATAGATCCCTGAAAGTTGCCACCCAGGTTGAGAGGATTGTTAAGAAGGCATACGGTGTGTTAGCTTTTATTGGTCGAGGAATTGAGTTTCGGAGCCATGAGGTCATGTTGCAGTTGTACAAAACTCTGGTGCGGCCGCATTTGGAGTATTGTGTCCAGTTCTGGTCGCCACATTATAGGAAGGATGTGGAAGCATTGGAAAGGGTACAGAGGAGATTTACAAGGGTGTTGCCTGGTATGGAGGGAAGATCATATGAGGAAAGGCTGAAAGACTTGAGGCTGTTTTCGTTAGAGAGAAGAAGGTTAAGAGGTGACGTAATTGAGGCATACAAGATGATCAGAGGATTAGATAGGGTGGACAGTGAGAGCCTTTTTCCTTGGATGGTGATGTCCTGCACGAGGGGACATAGCTTTAAATTGAGGGGAGATAGATATAGGACAGATGTCAGAGGTAGGTTCTTTACTCAGAGAGTAGTAAGGGCGTGGAATGTCCTGCCTGCAACAGTAGTGGACTCACCAACACTAAACGCATTCAAATGGCCATTGGATAGGCATATGGACAATGAGGGAATAGTGTAGAGGGACTTTAGAGGGGTTTCACAGGACGGCGCAACATCGAGGGCTGAAGGGCCTGTACTGCGCTGTAATGTTCTATGTTCTATGTTCTATGTTCTATCACGAACCGATGTCAAACCGGTGCTTGCCCTGATTCCGGCGTCGGAAGCCATTCTCCGCCCGATCACCGTTCCCGATTTTGGCGTTGGGCTACAGAGAATCCCGCCCCAGATGTGCCTCCTTCAGGCCCAACAAAAGTAGGGACCTCCCCTAGCCATGGTATCCCATACCTACCCATGACTGGTATTCCCATCTTGGTACACCAACCTGACACGACGAGCCTCTGAAGGGATTTCTGGCTGACTGATTCTCATGGCCGAGCAGCCATTTCCCGCCAACCTGTTGTCCCTTTGGTCAGGAAATGGGATGTTAATGTGGCCCTGCCGGTACAGTGGGCCGAGCAAACCTAACCGTGCCTTCCTCACCCTTACTGATGGTCCACAATGGGTCTGCAGCACGGTTTCAAACTGTTTCCGCCCAAAATCAAAGTCATCACTGAACAACATGCGTCTACATATCCCAAACCACCCCCATTGCAGAAAAGAGACTGAATATGATTGCAAATCAATCTGCCAATGTTTAAATCATCCAAAGTAATTTCCTAAGGGTAAGCTTGTGGCAGGAAACCTTGTCAACTTCAGCCCAGGTGTATGAAGGGTGGCTTACCATTGGTACCTCTAGTGCCAGGCCAGTGAATGCCCAGGAATGGCTGCTGTGGTGTGTAATGCCATAGTGGCTACCTCATCTATCACAGTACTCCACAATTTGAACTGTATGACCAAGGTGGTTGCAAAGTGAAAATATGACATTGTACTGAGACACATCTCTAATATATCCTGCCATTCCAGTGGCACATTTTCATCTGGTCTGGAACTAGACCAACATCCTGAGGGGTACCATTGATCAGAAACTGGACTAGCCATATTAATACTGTAGCTACCAGGGCAGGTCAAAGACTAGAAATCCTCCCACAAGTGACTCACCTTCTGACCCCCCAAAGCCTGTCCACCATCTACAGGGCACAAGTCAGGAGTGTGATGGAATACTCTCCACTTGTCTGGATGAGTGCAGCCCCAACAACGGTCAAGAAGCTCAACATCATTCAGGACAAAGCAGCCTTGCTTGATTGCTCCCCTTTCCACAAACATTCAAACCCTCCAATACCGACGAACAGTGGCAGCATGTGTATCATCCACAAGATGCACTGTAGGAACTCACCAAGGTTCCTTAGGCAGCACCTTCCAAACCCACGACGACTACCATCTGGAAGGTCAGGAGCAGCAGATACTTGGGAACCCCACCACCTGGAGGTTCCGCTCCAAGTCACTCACCACCCTGACTTAGAAATGTATCGCCGTTCCTTCACTGTCGCTGGGGAAAAATCCTGGCATTCCCTCTCTAACAGCACAGTGGGTGCACCTACACCCCACAGACTGCAGCGGTTCAAGAAGGCAACTCACCACCACCTTCTGCAGGGCAACTAGGGATGGGCAATAAATGCTGGCCAAACCAGCGATGCCCAACTCCCTTAAATTAATTTTTAAAAATATATAAGTTGGTTGAAAAGGTGTATATGGTTGTCTCAAATTTCCCAAGATCTTAAACCGGGACAAGACAGCCACTGCTTATGTAGAAGTTCTGGGTTCCCAAAGGGAGGTGAGAAAGGACTTATAACAAACAATAGTTTATTGACTAGCTGAGCAGCTACTAATTACTTGTACTCCACCCGCACTCTGGAAAGAATTCTGCACTCCAGTCACGTGACCCCTAAAGTAACTGCATTATCACATGTTTTCTAATCCCGCCAAGACCGCGTCCCTAAATCTTTCCATTTCTCCAGCCTCGTTTAAGCCACTCGTTCAAACCTATGGGCTGGATTCTCCAATTCTGGGACTATGTCCCCACACTGGGGTGGCAACGGTGGTGTTTCACGCCAGAAACAAAATGGTGCAAAACGGCGACCAATTGCCCGTTTTACTGGGAGCCAACAGCAAGGCAGCGCAGAGCACCCATCTCTAGCTGCCGATATGCCCTGGAGAATTGCAGGGTCCATGGCCACGCATGCACGTGACGCCGGCCTGCAGCGGCGACACGCCGTGCTTCACGGCAGAGGCCGCTTGCGGACGCGGCTCGCTAAATAGGGCCCCTTCTGTGCCCCGAACTACGTCCCACAGATCCCCCGCCCCTAATAAAATCCCACCCTGCCGCGGATTAGCCCTCCCCCGACTATGGCACCGCTGGACTGAGTCCGCAGCCGCCACGCCGGGTTCCCGACGGGTGAGACCATGAGAGACCCACGCCGTCGGGAACTCGGCCGGTCAGGGGCGGAGCATCGGGGGCGGGGCTCAGGCAATGTCCTGAGCCTATCGATACGTGGCGCAAGGTACTGCTAGAGTACGCCGATTTGGTCGGGAACTCGAATTCTCCGGCTAGCTGCCGAACGTGATTCCGGTGTCGCCGACTGGAGAACCCAGCCCTATACTTTTAAGCAAACCTTTTGGTCACCTCTCCAAATGATATGCTGATCGCCTTTATTTTTGACAAAGCTCCTGTGTGGTCCCTTGGGGCACTTTACAATGTTAAAGGTGTTATATAAAGGCAAGCTGTTGTTTTCGTGACTGGTTGTCAAAGATGATGTGCTGCCTAGTGTATGGACATCCGTGTTAGTAAACTCCACCATGTTAGAAGGCAGGCGATCAAAAGAGAGGAATATTTTAATAGTTCCCACTGCCATAGTGCTGTGGAATCAGTCTTGGCCACTAAAGAAGTACCACCCTCCACCCAGAATACCATTAACTATGCAGTATCTGTATTTAAGCGTCAACTGTGTATCTACTGATATATTCATACAGTTCTTTTATAGATTTAATTAACACAGCATTTAGCAGGGAATCCATTCCAAATGGCACAAAAGATTTATGCAAAATATATCCTTCTAAAATCTCACTTGAGGCTGGCTAATTTCACACATATGCAGCGGAATTCTCCATCGACGGGATCCTTCAGCCTGCCGGCAGCGCACCCGTGCTCACGGGTTTCACGACAGCGTGGGGTGGCCACAACGGGAAACCCCATTGGCCGGCTGCGGGAACGGAGAATCCCGCTGCTGGCGGGGGGCACGCACGGAAAACGAGGCTCGCCGAGCGGAGAATCCCGCCCATGACCGACGATATGTATCGTAATTCCATGGAACGTTTTTTATCCATGGCTGTGAAAACCCTGAAGAGCTCAGGGTTGCTCCATTATCTTCAGGAGTGTTAATTTTGCAGATACCTTTTTTCCGCTTTCCCAGATTTCAGTTGTGAATAATGCTCCATTATTTTACCGTAGTCTCAGTTCAGACACCACGCTGCACCCGATGTGGAGCAGGGAGTGACGGGTGAATCCGGGGAGATCCCCAACTAGGGCTTCGCACTGGGTGCCCGGCTAATCAGAGGAAACCCAATTCACTACGCCCGGCGGGATCTTGATCACGCCCTCGCTGGGCATGATCTGGATAATGATATTTAAATGAGACATTAGGCTCATTCAAATATCCTGCTGCCACACATTCACCCGGTGCCCGGGAGTCAACGGCCGCACCTCGAGGCCTCAAACAGGCACTGTTTAGTACTAGTTTCCACAAGCGCAGACCAGACATGACCTCGGGGGCGGGGGATCTCGTAGGCCATTAGAGTCCCCCAGTGGCCGAGGATGGGGCCAGCATGTACCCTGGCACTTCCCCTGGGTACCTTCAAGTGCCACCTGGGCGCCTTGGCATCAATTCCTCCCACAGTCCAAAGATGTGCAGGTTAAGTGGATTCGCCATGATAAAATTGCCCCTTGGTGTCCAACCGCTAGGTTAAGTGGGGTTGCAGGGATAAAATAAGTGAGTGGGTCTAGATAGGGTTCTCCTTTAGAGCATTGGTGTAGACTCGACAGACCGAATGGTCTCCTTCTGCACCGTAGGTTGTTGTTATTGGCTGTTGAAAATGTTGCATCCCCCTTATTATTCACAATGCAAATTAATATTTCTCACAAGATTCTTCTTGTTTCAACTCTGGGATCTGTGGAAGTAGAGGACGATGAAATAAAACTCCTCTGTCTGCTGGCTTATCCCAATGGTACAGGAAATGAGTGTGCAGCCTCAATTCCATATGGGACCACAGAACCACTCCGAACTTGACATTAATTGACATCAATTTGACAAATGTGTCGTTATGGGTAAATGTCTCACTGGCCAGAGTGAGAGGCAGGCTTCTGAACTGGAAATGTGTTGTGTAACTGGAGCACGGTTCGAGGGAACTTTTCATTGCATCTTGCTGTGTCGTTCCTGACCTGTGATGCAGCAAATGTTCTTGAATTCCATGTGGGCTCTTCAGGTGATCACAGAGGTGACAAACTTAATTTTCACGTTCCTTTTTACTTGTGAAGAGCACAAATATTCAGAATGAATTCCAAGAAGAGATGGAGTTGTTTCCTTTCAAGAAAATTACACTCTTAACTTTTCCAGCAGACAGCTCAAGGTGAAGATTACCTGCCCCATGTGGATGGTTGGAAGAATCATTTGGGAGGAAAATAAAGCCTTCTGCCAATAACAGGCTGAATCGTGTGAAATCTAGGTACTGGTACTCAGCTGAGCATGTTCAACACATTGTCAATGAAAATGGGTTTTCTTCAAACAGCCAACTTCCAGCTGTACTTTTCAAGTGATTAAATGTCTCTGGCAGAACTGATGATGTTTTTTCAAAACTCAGTTTTCCTTCCTCTGATTCTGTGGTGGAAACACATGCTGGGATATTGAAGTAAACGGCAAAGGCGAGTCCAAGAAGTTCCTGAGACATTGGGCGGGATTCTCCGTTGCCCGACGCCGATATCGTAATCCGCAATCGGGCTTATGACAAAATTGGGGGTGGCGCCCTTTTTCACAGGCTCCGCCCCCTCCAAAACGGCATAATCTAGGAGTACGGCGCACGCCGTTGCCACGTCGTCAGCACGTCACTTGGAGGCCCTCCCCCGATGTTCCATCCCTGATGGGCTGAGTTCCCGACGGCGTGGGTCTCGAGTGCTCTCAGGATTCGCGAGCCCGGCGTGGCGGCTGCGGACTATGTCCAGCGCCGCCGCAGTCGGGTGGGAGTCGTTCTGCTGGCCGGGGAGGGCTACGTCGAGGGCTGGGGGGGGGGGGGGACTGGTGGGGGGGGTGGCGAGGGGTTGTCCAGGGGGACTCTCTCTGGCAGGCCAGGTCCGCGCACGGCTGGCGCCAGGTTGTATGGCGTGACCACTGCTGTCGTCGCGGTACCCATGTGCTGCCACAGACCCGGCAACTCTCCGGCCGTTTATATCGGGGAGGCCGGGTGTTTTACGTGGCGCGGCTGCTAGCCCCTCACCGGTCAGAGTACGGTACGGGGGCGGCTCCGACGTTTTCGTCATAAATCCAGACACATCCTCCGACATAGCCGCAAAATCGGAGAATCCAGCCCATTTATTCAGTCTAACAGCAGTATTTACACAGGACCCAGTTACACATCTCAGGGTCCTCACTCCTTCCTGTCAGCTGTTATATTAATGCTGTTTAACTCATAACCCAATCAGCACTCAGGAACAATCAGATGGATGAGTCCCATGCAGGGCTATAACAGATATGATTCTCAGACAGATCACTCAAGGGGCCATTTTGTGAGTGTTGTCACCTCATTCATTTACAAAGGACACAATCTGCTCCTGATGCACATACATCTGCAGCAAGGCTCACTGAGCACTGAACAGAAGTAGGAGGCCTTCCCTCCATCAAAACACTCACGTCAACCACTGCTTCGTCTCACACCCTGACCAAGCTGAACTAAACTCACAAAAGGCAGATATTATTATTTAACCCTTCCTAGTACGGAGGGCATTAGCTGTGAGGGGAGGTTGGATCAACTCCATTCTCACTGGAATGACAAGAGGATGAGGGGCGACCTGATAGAAGTCCACAAAGTTATGAGGACAGAGTGGATAGTCAGAGGCTCATTCCCAGGGTGGAAGAGTCAATTACAAGGGGACATAGGATTAAGGTGCAAGAGGCAAAATCTAGAGGAGGTGTGCGAGGGAAGATTTTTTTCTGTAATAATAATCTTTATTGTCACAAGTAGGCTTACATTAACACGGCAATGAAGTTACTATGAAAAGCCCCTAGTCGCCACATTCCGGCGCCTGTTTGGGTACACTGAGGGAGAATTCAGAATGTCCAAATTACCTGACAACACATCTTTCGGGACTTGTGGGAGGAAATCGGAGAGACCAGAGGAAACCCACGCAGACATGGGCAAAAGTGCAGAATCCGCCACACTTTGAAATTTTTTTGGCGTTGGGGTGCTGAACCCGCCGACAAGACTGGCTCCTCACAGATCGGAGCGCTATTTTGAAAGGCTGCCCCAATCTTTATATTTTCAGGACCATCCTCCTTCTACCCCCCCCCCCCCCACCCCCCACCCCCCACCCCCCACCCCCCCAACCCCCACCCAAGCTGTGCAGCTTCCCTCAAATCCTCCCTCACCCCCCCAGGCCCTGACCCTTGTCACTGCCATCATGACACCCTGACAGTGACCCAGGGCCCTGGAGCTGTGAGCAGCAATGCTAACCACTGTGCCACCGTGCTACCCAAGTCCTGTTCTCAGTTTAGAAAGAGTCATTGTGACATATCACCAATTATAATATACCTGGTGTTCCTGATTGAGCAGTTCTTTTGCGCGCATTAAACTCCACAGCGGCAGCGGCCCAGGTTCGATTCCCGGCTTGGGTCACTGTCTGTGCAGAGTCTGCACGCACTCCCCGTGTCTGCGTGGGTTTCCTCCGGATGCTCCGGTTTCCTCCCACAAGTACTGAAAAATGTGTTTGTTAGGTGAATTGGAACATTCTGAATTCTCCCTCAGTGTACTTGAACAGGCGCCGGAGGATGTCGTCCAGGGGATTTTCACAGGAACTCCATTGCAGTATTATGTAAGCCTACTTGTGACAATAATAAAGATTATTATTATGATAT
Source organism: Scyliorhinus canicula (assembly GCF_902713615.1). Taxonomy (NCBI): domain Eukaryota; kingdom Metazoa; phylum Chordata; class Chondrichthyes; order Carcharhiniformes; family Scyliorhinidae; genus Scyliorhinus; species Scyliorhinus canicula. The sequence continues at coordinate 15,128,726 of NC_052157.1, forward strand.
GTAATAGTGTGCTAATGACTAGATAATCTGCTTTTCATGGTGTTGAATTTAATATTGACGAGAACATTCCCTATTCTTCCTCCTGCCACCATGGGATATTTTATTTAAGCTGCCTTAGTTTAACATCTCCATTGAAAGAGGGGACCTCTGCAATTGCAGCAATCCCTCAGCATAGCTTCAAATCATGGCCAAGATTGTTGCCCTCAAGTCCTGGAGTGGGACATGAACCCACAACCTCTGGCTCAGAGGCACAGTGAGCCACTAGATTAACAAAGTGGCCCCAGTTGAATGGACCACAATTCTCCTTCATGGATCTGTCAATTTTGAATCGGTTTGACCCCAAATAGATCTCGGTTATTTGTTGCGCCCAGGAGGATAACAAGGGATGTGTAAGTTTGCCTTTCCCTTTGCTGATGTTGCCATTGTCACATTTGCAGCCTTTTGAGTTTTAGTGTTGTGTTTTCAGCGTCAGCATTTTTCCACTTTTTATGTGGTATTTAAGTTCTCTGGTGTCTCATTAAACCACATTCTGTTTTCATCTTGCTGAACACCAAACTTACTGAGAGCTGGCAATTCAGAGAGAGGTAATGGGCCCATGAGCATCATTATAATGTGAGAAATCTATTCCCAATATTGCAGAAGCTGACAGACTTCACTGCCTTGGTGGCAAAGTAGGAGATTGTACAAATCAGAAAATTGTCTTAACATCTGTCTTGGATAATGAGGTACAAGACCATTTTGAGTTCTGCACTTCTGTCTTCCCCTTCCTTCCTACCTCCAAGTCCCAGCCCCCATCCCTTAGACCAGTGTTTATCAATTTTTTGGGGGTGAAGGGCCCCAGATTGCGCTCATGCATGTTGTCTTTCCTTCGGATACCCATGGGCCCCTGGTCTCCTCCATGGGAAAAGGAGCATCTGGAGTGAAATCCAGAAGCCCCGCCGTCCTCTGTCGCTGACATTCGTGGATTTCTCCCCAGTGCCTGCACCATGCAGTTGAACACCTGCACCATGGAACTTATGCCCTCAGCCATGGAGATCATGTGCTGAGCCTTGGAGTGGACATTTTGCGTCAAGGTCTCCACTGCGGACGCCACCTTCGCAGTGTTGGCCACGCTGCGTTGGAATGGCGGCATCATCTCCCCGGACAGAAGACAATGAGACTTCTCCAGTCGGCCTTGCAGCCCGAGGAGGGATGCTGTCACCCCTTCCTGATGCTCGCGATTCTGCCTTTGCGGTTCCAGCAGCCCTCGGATGACTGAACCCAGGGGCAAGTCATTGGCCTGGGACTCAGCGGTGTCCTCCGCTCCGGCATCCCTCCGAATGCTGGATCCCTTGTGTCTTAAAACTGAATCGTTAGCATGAGTAGTTTTACATAAATTGTTTTATTAAGGGTTGATAAGAATTATAGGACTAAGTGATCATTATTAACCATTAAACATGTATTTTTAGGACATAGCAGTAATAAGTACTCAAACGGGATTTAGTATAGCTCACTTGACCAAAAGGACATTACTTCTGACATCTTGTCTTTGTGAAACAATTCAGGGTGCCGGTTCTGTTGTTCTGTTTCTCACAAACCGTCAGCACAGGCTGCTGGGATTATAAGCAGCTGTCAGGATGATGATCAATCATGTGCTGCTTGCGACTCTATTGGGTGAAGTTGAAAGACTGCTTGCAATTCTTTTGGATAAGTTTAAAAGAAGCAGCTTCAGGGATTGGATCGCGTTCAACTAGGGTGGGCTGTTGATTTTTGAACGTTGTATAATTACTGTGCTCGGCTCTTTGTTCGGTAGAACAAGTCTTGGCTGAAATCCAGTCTGTTCTCCGTGTACATGTAACAAGCTTGATTAAATGGCCATCTTGTCCAGGTTGTGGTGTTTTTGTTTCTCTCTGTACTGAGCTGAGCCACAGGGAATAACCCCACGTGGAAGAACTCAATACACAGGTCTTGAAACCGCTCTTACACCTGGGACACACCTGTTTCCATCTGCTGTGGGTCTTCAGCTGTGAGGTCGTCTCCAGTGAGTGACCCAGAAGCCTGCCTACTAGTTAATCCCACCTGGATGTGAGTATCTGCGCAGGTGGAGGGTGCGAGTGAAAGCTGTGATGCCTCTTCCATGATGGTATCAGAGAAATCCTCCTGTGAGATACTCTGGTTAGTGGTATCCAGGGGGCGCGAGGATGTTCTGAGCAGCTCATCAGATTGGCCTGCAAGGGGAGTGGATGGCATTAATACATTACGGGGGATAAATGATGCGAGGTGTTTACTCACGTGAGGCATGAGGAATGAATGTGCATCCTTAGGCTTCTCACTTTTGCTCGCTGCCTCCCCTTCACCCTCCGCCCAGGTGTACAGCTCTTCTCCAGCCACCTCAAGGGCTCTTTCCTCATATGGGGTGAGGGTGTGGAGCTCTCGCATCACCCTGTGTGGCTGTACCCTCTTACGCTGGTTATTCTCGCTTTTGTCCTGTGGAGAGACAGAGGGGGAGATTGTAGGTGGGAGTCCGGCCAGCTCAGATAATTGAGGAGGGTATTCTTGGGACTGGTGCGAGGATGTGAGGAGAATAGTAGAGACTGGGTGGCGGCCTGGGGATTTGGTGCCGGGGAGTAGGAAAGAGGGCCTCGTGACACGTGGGCAACCTGCGAGGTGCCTGCGTGAAGGATCAGCTTAGGAGGTGCAAGGGATGGGTGAGGGGGTGCAGCGAGGGACTGGAGTGACAGACCTACCCTGGCCGTGTGAAGAAGGTCATTCATTTTTTTTAGCATTGCTGCCCTGTCTTCTTCTGGAAGGGGCTGGCACTGACTAAAGCAGCCATAGCCTTCCAGGTGAGGGTGGTCACCCTGCTGGTGTACAGGTACAGGTGGTCCCGCCTCAATGGACTCCATCCAGTAGCCTTGGAGCAGGCTTCCTGACAGCCAGCCGCTCAGGTGGATCTGGGACAACTGCTGGGGAAGCATTTAAATTGAGCTCCTCAGAGATTGCAGTGATTAAGGGGGTGATTCAGAGGACTCATGTTAAAGTCCATTGAACAGTGCATTTAGCGGGACATTTCTTGGCCGTTCAGCTGGCTAGTGGGAAAAACTCCTCGCAGATCGGGGTGCCATTTTGTCCGGCAGTCCTGATCTTCCCCCGCCACCTTTCAGTCAGCCCAGTGCTCTTTCGATCCTCCCCCCTCATCTCCCGACCTTGGGGCGGCCCCAAGGAACCCCCTCACCCCCTTTCTACCTGGCAAGGCCCCTCTTGGGCCTGACCACTGGCAGTGTCAACCAGTCATCCAGGAACCCTGGCACCGTTAACCTGGCATCCTAACAGTGCTTCTGTTAGCCTCGTTCCAGGGGGCCAGACTGGCAGTGACAAGGTGCCCGGGAGCCAGGTGGAAAGCCAGGTTGGCACCCTGTCCATGAAAATCAGAGGGACTCCAATGGCCAATGACCTCCCCCCCAAGGCGCCGTGATGACTGATCCACGTTTTCTGGATCAGTAGTAAACATCGCCGGATCCATGTTGGCGCAACGGGGTCGCTGAATCGCGTGCTAAGATCAGCTGGAGGTCACCAAGAGCAGAGCGTAATTCATGTGAAGGAAACAAACTTTAGCTTGCGAGAGTATAAAATTTAGTGAGATTTACCCGCCGGCGCCACTGGTGTAATTCCAGTCACTCTGCTCACCGGAACTGCAATTCTTTGGTAACCATGATGTGGAGATGCCGGCGTTGGACTGGGGTGAGCACAGTAAGAAGTCTTACAACACCAGGTTAAAGTCCAACAGGTTTGTTTCAAATCACTAGCTTTTGAGCATTGCTCCTTCCTCAGGCGAATGAAGAGTTGGGTTCAAGAAACATATATATATATAGACAAAATCAAAGATGCAAGATGATATTTTGAATGCGGACATTTGCAGGCAATTAAGTCTTTGCAGATCCAGAAAGAGGGGTAATCCCAGGTTAAAGAGATGTGAATTGCCTTAAGGCAGGACAGTTGGTAGGATTTCGCAAGCCCAGGCCAGATGGTGGGGGGTGAATGTAATGCGACATGAATCCAAGGTCCTGGTTGAGGCCGTACCTGGGGTTACCCCTCTCTCTGGATCTGTAAAGACTTAATTACCTGCAAATGCTCACATTCAAAGTAACGTCTTGCATCTTTGACTTTGTCTATATATATATATATGTTTCTTGAACCTACTTAGACTTCTTACTACGATTCTTTGGTAACATTCAGCCTGAAGTCATTAAGGAAAGAAATCGGAAAAACGCATCTGCTTCACTAATTTCCAGCAGGTAAGAAAATCAGCCACCATTACCCAACCTGACATTTTGTCACTCGACCCACAACAATCTGGTTGACTCCTGACTGGCCTGGCCTGACGCCAAGTTGTATTCGAGGGGACTGCAACATTGCTGTTGCGATGGTGCAAATCGCACTCTATTTGATCAATTTCCCCCTGCTCGATGCACAGGATTGGTGAATTTCTCTACTCTGCTTAGCATTGAAGTCCAGCACTTGTTGATTCCAGCAAATTAGTTAACACTAAATTAGACGGGCAGCACGGTGGCCTAGTGGTTAGCACAACCGCCTCACGGCGCTGAGGTCCCAGGTTCGATCCCGGCTCTGGGTCACTGTCCGTGTGGAGTTTGCACATTCTCCCTGTGTCTGCGTGGGTTTCGCCCCCACAACCCAAAAATGTGCAGAGTAGGTGGATTGGCCATGCTAAATTGCCCCTTAATTGGAAAAAATAATTGGGTAATCTAAATTTATTAAAAAAAACACTAAGGCCCTGGGAGATTAAATCGACCAGTCATTACTCAACTATCCTCGACAGAAAATTTGCTTTGGCGGAGGGGTCTGATGGACAGCACTCCCATGCCTTCTCTTGTGCTTCCTGGTGTATCTCAAAGCCAGGGCAAAAGTCACTGTCAATCCTTTTTCAATGATATCGCTGTGGAGTTTGAGGACACAAAAGAAGCCATATCCTCGGGGAGGGGGAGCAAGAAAATTATTTTAAAAGTTCATTGAATTTTAAGTTATCCTGTAAGTAGGACTTCCTAGTTAAGCGCATCCTCATTTCCATCAATCTTGTCTTGTAGCAAAAAGGAATTAATTAACATTTGCTAAATGGCTGACCAGAAAAGAACGGGCTCTTTGTAATTAAAATTATTCATTGCTTGACCCGCAGTCCATTATATTTTCAGTGTTGGAAGTCATGAAAATATTTATAAAAGCATGTTCAGGATTGAAGCATATTTGATATTTTGCATCAGTTCCCCTTAGGAAGCATTTAGGAAATTCATTTGCGATTTCAGCCCTGTCAGTACCCCTCAATACAGCCGTTACAAAGCTCGGATGGGCTCTGGCATTATGCAGCCTCTGTGGATATTGGTTTAATGAATTCTCATTATCGTACATGATTGACACATAATATTCAATTAACATACAAGACAACTGTTACCAATTGCTGAAAAGTTAGTGACAAGTCTACAGAGAGGACAAAGCAATTCCTTTCTTTTGATCTTTTCAAAACATCCAATTTCAATAGAGCGCGTAAAAATATATATTTTACCCTTTGAACAAGTTATGGTTCGGAATATTAATGCTGAGGATGGATTATAATACTGGTCCATATCAATGCCCATCAAGTGTTGCTGGCAAGTGGTTGGATGCAGAATATGGCTCCCTCTACAGGCTGGGTTTTGGGGTTTGTCACAGAGAGGAAATGCGGCAAGCCATTCATAAGTCCATTGGGCTGGATTCACTGCAGCCTGACTCCGAAATCGCCGCCGACGCCTGGGCGGAGAATCCGGTTTGACGGCGTAATCAGGCCCGGCGCCAGTTCGGTGATTCTCCAGGCACCGAAAATTGGCGTCACCGGGAAGTAAGCCGCGCTGCTGGGGGGCCACTGCCAGAGGCCCGCTTAGTAATCCTCTGTTCCCGATGCCGTGGAACTAACCTGCTATTGCCAGTCAGGATGCTCGCGTGGTGACTGCAGACTCAGGCCGCAGCCGCACTGGTCGAGGGCGGGCGGATCAGAGACCAGAGGGGCCTTATAGGCGGCCAGGGTTTAATGTGCACGGTTTGAGGGTTGGGTGCCTCGCCGATCGGCGGGTCTCTTTCCCCAGTCTGGCTTCATGGTCTGAGTCCACCATGGAGCACGGTGAAAACTCCATGAAAACTCCACCGTTTTAACGTTGCTGTGGGGACATAGTCTCAATAATGGAGAATCCAGCCCACAAGAGCAGGAGATCCCCCACTGGTTGAGAATTCCTACCTTATCGTATTTGAACAACTCAAGCCAAGTCAATAACTAGTAACATGCAGAGTGAAATTGGCTCCACATTGTCTCAATAACGTCCCTCAGCCCCAAGTGCCACCCTACCAGTGTGGCCATTTCCATTTTCCCACAGTAGACAGCCTTTCTGAGTGGGAATGCCAGTTCAGAAAAACAACACACTGGCAATGCTGAAAATCTGAAATTAAGACAGAAAATGCTGGAACGAAGATATAACAACAGGTCATGACGTGCCTTCATCGGTCGGTAAATGTACATCTGTTCATCGTTTGTGACACACGTTGATTTAAAAAGTCATGTTGTGGACTGCACACTCACTTAGGACAATGGCCTTTCATAACCGGCGCTGAATCTAATTTGGGCTTGGTCTGATTGGCTGGTCAATTCGCTAAGTTGAAATGAACTTGTGCCCACTCTGGGCAAAAGTAAAACTGCTCTTGAATTAACAAATCCACAGAAGATGCTGGAAGTACTCAACAAGTCCGACAGCATCTGCAGAATGAGAAACAGAGTAAAAATCTCAGGCTGATTTACTCTTTCAAAAGCCATTCACTGGCATAGTGTTAAAATAGAGTCCTGTAAGATAATTAAGTGTAAACTCCTACAGAACTCCACAGAATCCCGACAGTGCAGAAGGAGGCCATTTGGCCCATCAGGTCTGCACTAACCCTCTGAAAGAACACCATCCCTAAGGGTGCACCCTACCGAGGTGCACTATCTCCATAACCCCACCTAACCTCCACATCTTTGGACACTATTGGGCCATTTTCTAGCATGGCAAACCATCTAACCTGCACATCTTTGAACTGTGGGGGGAAACCAGAGTACCTGGATGAAACACGCAGACATGGGGAGAAAGTGCAGACTCCGCACAGACAGGCACCCAAGGCCGGAACTGAACCCGTATCCCTAGTGCTGTGAAGCAGCAGTGCTAGCCACTGGCCCATCATGCCGCCCCTGTGGCCTTCTCTAACTTCCTGTTCCAACCTGTTCCATCTTCAATGCTAAGCCAGGCAAAATTTCTTCCCTAGTTTCTTCTTTTTTCAGCTTCTCCCATATGGGGGGGGTTACCACAATACTGGTTGATGATCCCTCTCCATCTCCTTGTGTCAGTCACCCACACCTATCTCACTGACCACATTTTTCCATCTGATCTTCTGCTTTCCCCGTTTCCCTCCTCCTTGCAGTCCCATCTCATTAGTATCCAGTCAATGTTCAAAGACAATGCTGACTGTGAGGATTTATCCTGCCGCAGTATCGTATCAGTAGTGTATTCACATTAGGGGACTGAAGCTTTGGTTACTGAACATCTGAGTTACTCTGACAATTGAGCCCAAAATTCAAAGCCTATCTTTGATGATTGATCAATTAGCCTGATTTATTGGTGGAACTTGGAGGGGTCGGCACTGGACACTGGAACCCATCCCTCATTAATTCCGCATTACTTTTCGAATGTGTTAGGATGGTGCTATCTGGAATAACATTGGGAAGCTAACCAGTGCAATATATGGGAAAATTGAACTGATTTTTCTATGAATTCACGGGATATGGGCATTGCTGGCTTGGCCATTTATTGCCCATCGATAATTGTCCTCCATTTCAAAGGGCATTTGAGATCCTGGGTCATGTGTAGGTGGGTTCCTTCCATTTGTGAACCAGGTGGGTTTTTACAACAATCAACAAAAGTTTTGTGGTCATTAGACTTTTTAATTCCAGATTCTTATTAAGTTCAAATTTCACCATCTATCATCGTGAGGTTTCAACCCAGATCCCTAGATCTTGCCCTGGGTCTCTGTACTAGTCCAGTGACTATATCACTGCGTAATTGCCCCTCTTTACCGTGTCAAATTCTAGGCTTAGCCCTGCATAGGCCTGAAAGCATGGCCGGGATTCTCCGACCCCCCGCCGTAAATCCCGCCCCCACCGGCTGCCGAATTCTCCGGCGCCAGGGATTTGGCGGAGGCGCCCCCCCCGGCGATTCACCGGCCCGCAATAGGCCGAGTGGCCGCCTGTTTTTGGCCAGTCCCGCTGGCGTATGTTACACCAGGTATTTGCCGGTGGGATCTGGCTGTGCAAGCGGCCTCCTGGGTCCTTGGTGGGAGCGCGGGGGGGGGGGGGGATCTGGCCCCGGTGGATGCCCCCACGGTGTCCTGGCACGCGATCGGGGCCCACCGATCCACGAACGGGCTTGTGCTATGGGAGCACTCTATTGTTCCGCGTCGGCCGCTGTGGTCCTCCGCGATGGCCGACGCGGAGATTATCCCCCCTGGGCATGCGCTGGGATGACGCCAGCACACGCTGGCCCTCCTGCGCATGCGGCAACTCACACTGGCAGGTGGAGGCCCTTCGCCGCCGGTTCCATGGCGCCAAGCCCCTTCACCGCCGGCCGTCGTGGCACAAACCACTCCGGGCCCATCCTCCGCACCTTTGGGGCGGCCCGACGCCGGAGTGGTTTACACCACCCCTTGCGCGCCGGAACCCCCTGCCCCACCGAGTAGGGGAGAATCTTTATTGTCATAATATCCACTCATGTATATCATGAGATGCAGACAGGCAGTGATTGACACACAGGATAACCAATGAACACACACGACACAGAACAACCAATCACCAGACAGGACACCACCACTATAAAGCCCACAGGGCATTAAGACTCTCCCTCTCTCACAGGACACGGCTACGGAGATAGTCACAGTGCACAGGCCAATGAACATCATCACCATGTGATAGAGAGCTAGTCTGGTCAAGCCAGTCGGAGGTTATCAGTTAGGTTAATAGAGTGTCAACCCACAGCAGATTATGTACAGCAATCAACAGGTTCAATGAAACAGTGTTGGACCATCTCCTGTGTCGGAAGCCTGTCTCTAGTTTCACTGCATCCAGTTGCAGTCAATGTCAGACCAACACAGATAACACATCATTTATGACCTTAAGTCATCGGAGCAGAAGTAGACCACTCAGCCCATGGAGTCTGCTGCACCATTCAATGTGATCTTGCCTTGTCAGAGGTGACAATCCTCAATCCACTTTCCCAATTTATCCCCATAACTCTTGATTCTTACTGAGAATCTTACAAAGTTAAACCCTTTCAATTTTAGAAACGTTTCTGATCCTTGGTGGGAGAGGAGGGTTTATGGGTTCTGCAAGAGCAGGAAATGTGGCAGGTGGGATGACTTAATTAGGCGAGAACTGAAATTTGACTTTCCCAAAGGTGGGTTCAAAATGAGAGATTAACTCAGTAGTCGGCCGTGGCAGCTCAAATCTCTGACCCTCCTCTGGCGGTTTCTGATTGTAATACATTTGCAGACCATGACACTCATTACATTAAAACATTTTGTGATCATGTCCGACCGTCAAGATAAAGTCAGTGGCGCCCAGGAATGGTGTGGCGCCTGGGTCACCCTCACTGACAGGTAGGGTAGAACAGTCGACTTGGTGCAGTTGTGCCTGAGATCAGGAGGGTGATTCTCCGGCCCTGCACTAATCAGTTCACAGCTGGGGAACCTCGCAAGAGGGTCCATAACCTGATTTGCGACAGGGAGAAACTTCATTGGAGCCTACTTGTGACAATCAGCGATTATTATTATTTAAATCCACAGCCCCTGGATTCGCTTGGCGCCCGGGACTCAATGGCCATGCCTGCAAGACCTCGCCAGGGCGCCGTTTCATGCTGTTCCACACAAACATGGGCCAGGTGTAACAGCACCTCGGGGATCTTGCACAGCATGCGAGACCCCCGGGTGCTCAGGGACAGGCCAGGTTGATACCCTGGAACACCCCGGCACCTGGGCATCTTGGCACGAGGCATTGCACCCTGCCACTCAAGCACCGTGGCAGTGCCACCTTGAAACTGACAGGGTGCCTGCGTGCCATTGCCAGGGTGCCAGCATGGCGGTGCCAGGACGATAGTGCCAGGGGTTGGACCCGGGAGGGGGCTTACCAATTAGAGGGGTGAAGGAGGGAGGATCCCAGGGTCCTCTATGAGGTTGAGAGGTGATGGGGAGTTTGATAAAGTGGGGGGTGTCCTGGGAGGGGGGGGGGGGGGGGGGCGCAATCAGGGCTGCGGGTGAAAATGGTGCCCCAGTCTGCGAACAGTCATTCCTGCTGGCAAGATCAAATCTCCCTACGTGTGGCCTCAATGGGGAGAAACTCCTCCCCGAGGACAGAAAATACGACAATGCATGGAAGGGAGGGCCAGCCACTTCAGCCAGGTCCCACAGAGTGGCGGGTAAAGCAGTGAATATTGGCATGAACATTCAATAAAGAGTGAATGCAGAAACACAAGCATTTTTTCTTCCACAAGAAAGAAAACGCCCCAGCGACCATGAAAGCCTATTAACACCGAAGCGTGCCTGTGCGTTGATTCACTGGCTAAGCAGTCTCCACAAATCACGGATGTTCACACGTGAATGAAGTAAACCCAATTTAAGGTGAACTATTTACTTGTGGAGTTTTTCGTGCCTTTGTGTTCTCAGCAAGCTTGATGTTAATGGTAATGGAGTTGGGCAGGAATGTTATGGCCTTGGTGTAGAACCTGTGTGGGCAGGTGACTCTTCTTTCAGAACCTGCTGCATTGTCAGCTGATGGAGAGTTTCACCATCGAAAGGCTTCCCTCTCTGCATGATCGCACGTGCCTACTGTGCCTGCTGGAGCAGTTTAAATTTCCACCCAAAATGTGCACTGTGCAGCAGACAAACAGATACTCCTCTTGCATGCATTTCTTGGCAACTTTACTTGAAGGATCCCGAAGCATACAGATAGATTCTTCCAAGTGTTAATACCCAGCAGAACAAGAAGAAACATTTGATGAGCATTAAATTCCACGCTCTCCCCGAGCAGACTCCAATTGATATTGGCAGCCGAATTAATTGAATTGCAATCCATCTACCAGGCAGCGCAAAAGCTTTACTTCAAAGAAAAATAAAACATTGCGGAAATGGGATTCAACAACAAGGTTCTTATCGAACAAATTGGGACAAATGTCAGATCAGATCAAGTTATCAACATAGCACATTAAATTAAAAGATCTGTCAACAGCTGGAAAGGAAACTGGGTGTTTTTGCAAACTTCAGGAAAGTGTAATGATATATGAGGCACTTGTATTGTGTGACGTGAACATCAGATAGCCTATTGAATAAGCATTTTGTAGCAATTATACTCCACGTCCTCCATTTTGTTACTTTACAATATTTTGATGAGAATTCTGAAAATTAAAAAGTAGTTCGTTATTAATAAAAATAAATAAATAATCTTTATTGTCACAAGTAGGTTTACATTAACACTGAGTGAAGTTACTGTTAAAAGCCCCTAGTCGCCACATTCTGGCGCCTGTTCAGGTACACGGAGGGAGAATTCAGAATTCTCAACTGGTACGGGAATTGAACCTGCGTTGCTGGGCTTGTTCTGCATCACAAACCAGCTGTCTAGCCTACTGAGCTAAACCTAATAAAATGAGCGGTGGCTCAATTACAGCAGGCTGATCTTTCATCCCTGAGGCAGGTAGCGAGTTGGGGAATTTCCTGGTCGCCTCTGGAGAAGCTTCCCGCAAAGATAGGGGGCGGAATTCTCCGCTCCCCACGCGGCCTGGGAGAATCGCGGGAGGGCCCCCCGACATTTTTTACGCCCCCCTGGCGCCCCCCGCGATTCTCCCCTCCCCCTCACCGAATTGCCGCTCGCCGTTTTTCACGGCGAACGGCGATTCTCCGAGCCCGATGGGTCGAGCGACCGGCCGTTCACAACCGTTACACGATGGTGGCAACCACACCGTTTGGGGCTTCTAGGCGTCCGATTGGGGCAAGAGCACCACGACTGTGCTCGGGAGGGGACAAGCCTGCGATAGGGGCCCACCGATCGTCGGGCCAACGTCCAAATCGGACGCACTATTTCCCCTCCGCCGGCCCGCAAGATCAAGCCGCCACGTCTTGCGGGGCAGCTGAGGGGAAAGACCGCACCGCGCCTGCACGGATACGTGCCGTCTGCGCGATGATGTCATCCACGCATGTGCGGGTTGGAGCCAGCCAACCTGCGCATGCGCGGCTGACCTCATATAGACGCCGGCCACGCGTCATTCTTGGCGCGCCGCTTGACGCCAGCGTCAAGGCCGCGCAGCCGAGAACTCAGGAGCCCCGCTCCTAGCCCCACCGGTGGGGGTGAATCGGGTGCCGGGAGCGGGCTCCGAGGCCGTCGTGAAAGATGGCCCCTTTCACGACGGCTTTCGCGATTCTACGCGGGAGCGGAGAATCGCACCCCTATTTTCACTGTGGGGGTGCAGATGCAGCCTGCAATCCAGCCAGCCGACCTGGGAAAAATATTTGGAGTCAGCTACAGGGGCTGCTGGGTGTGGGGACCAGCTGTTTTAAAGACCCGCCTCAGTGCTGTGGGGCTTTTCCCCAGTTAAAATAAAAATGGAAAGGCTCTCCAGCCCACGCCCCCACACACTCCTCATACCCTACCCATGCCACCTTGTGCGCACACTCTCGCCGCACCCCCCACACTCCTGCTAATCCAACCCCTATGGCCCCTCATGCCCCCATGCCAATATCTAGGCTTCCCAAATTGACAATTCTGGCTCTCTGATCTCTTCTGTCAATTTTACAATCTTTATCTACCCAAACAAAGAGGATCCGTGTGCTTGTAATTTCAGCTATTGATATTTTAATGGGTCTGGATGATTGAAACTTCCATTGAGCTGTAGTAAAAATTAGCTTTCTTTAAGAAAATAAAAGTTATCAATGGAGGCATGAGGAGGATACTTTTAACTCACCTTCCTAAAGATCCCCTCATGGAGTCCATTGTGCACGGGCCCTCTGAGGTGCCATGAATTAAGGCTCCTTGAAAAATTTGCCCACTTCCATGAAAATGCCAGCGGGCCATTGTTACATCTCTAGTTTCCCGCAAACAGAAAAAGGTATGGAGGTGTCCACGCTTTGGCTTCTTATGAACACATTGAGAGGTTTTCTTCGGAGACGCTGTTCATATAAACCAAGATGGAGAACTGAAGCCCACACAAACACTCTCTGCTAATGTTGTGGCAGCACGCTGGCACAGTGGGTGGCACTGTTCCTTCACAGTGTCAGGGTCTCAGCTTGGGTCACTGTCTGTGTGGAGTCTGCATGTTCTCCCAGTATGTGCGTGGGTTTCTTCCGGGTGCTCCGGTTTCCACCCACAGGTTCTGAAAGACGTGCTGTTAGGTGAATTGGACATTCTGAATTCTCCTCCGTGTACCTGACCAGGCGCCGGAATGTGGCGACTCGGGGATTTTCACAGTAACTTCATTGCGCTAGTTTTTTAAAAAAATTTTTTATTTAGAATACCCAATTAATTTTTTTTTACAATTAAATGGTAATTTTAGTGTGGCCAATCCACCTACCCTGCACATCTTTGGGTTGTGGGGACGAAACCCACTCAGACACGGTGAGAATGTGCAAACTCCACACGGACAATGACCCAGAGCTGGGATCAAACCTGGGACCTTGGCACCGTGAGGCTGCAGTGCTAACCACTAGGCCACCATGCTGCCTTCTTCATTGCACTGTTAATGTAATCCTACTTGTGATTCTAATAAAGATGATTATGGTTCCAAATGGAAGTCCCCTGTAACGTAACTGTGATTTTGCAGCCATATTGATTTGTAAATACATCTGTGCGAGTTCAATTTTACTGAATTTCTGCCCTGCAGAAAGTCCAGCAAACAAATCTACAGTCAAAGGCAATGAATAGTGATCGGCGCACAATACCAGATTAATAGTTGTTTTAAAATATCCACATATTCTCACTGAGCCATTGTGTTTCACTGGAGGACTATTGATTTTGCCCAATCAGTAGTTAGCACTGCTGTCTCACAACGCCAAAGAACCAGGTTCAATTCCCGGCTTGGGTCGCTGCCTGTGCAGAGTCTGCAGGTTCTCCTCGTGTCGGCGTGGGTTTCCTCCGGGTGCTCCGGTTTCCTCCTACAAGACGTGCTTTGTAGATGAATTGGACATTTTGAATTCTCCCTTTGTGTACCCGAACAGGAGCTGGAGTGTGGCGACTAGGGGATTTTCACAGTAACGCATTGCAGTGTTAATGTAAGCCTACTTGTGACAATAAAGATTATTTTCTTGCACACCCTTGCTGTAGGAAATGTTTTCTGAGCCCAACATGGCCCTTCCTACCACAATTTTTTCACTTATTTTTCTACTCCGACATTCCTCTGCTGAGTGTCCAATCTGTGTCCATCGATGACATGGCTGTTCCCTTGCAGCCTAGTTTCTGGTGGTCTACATTTTGTGGATCTTTGTTCCAGCTCCTATCTGTGAACATTCTTTTGTTTCTCGCTGCATAGACATGGCAACTTCCACAGCAGCTTTGAGAGTTAAATAACTTTCAATTTTCCCCGGGTAGAACAAACCATTACAAGGGGACATAAATTTAAGGTGAATGGTGGAAGATATAGGGGGATATCAGAGGTAGGTTCTTTACCCAGAGAGTAGTGGGGGCATGGAATGCACTGCTTGTGGAAGTAGTTGAATCGGAAACATTAGGGACCTTCAAGCGGCTATTGAATAGGTACATGGATTACGGTAGAATGATTAATTTGTGTAGATTAATTTGTTCTTAATCTCGGACAAAAGTTCGGCACAACATCGTGGGCTGAAGGGCCTGTTCTGTGCTGTATTTTCTATGTTCTATGTAAACAGCTTCCTCTGAACAGCTTCACTTCAGAGTCCACATACCAGTCTGTCATAAAGAGTGTCATCTAGTGTTGCATGAAACTCGGACTATTTTGCTAACCCTTTTAAAGTTGCTGCGAATTGCAAAATGCTTTCACCTTTATGATTGCAGTGCTGGAACCGACACCTTTCTGCAATTAACAACGGTTTGGAGAAGGAAATCTTCCTTAATTTGATACCGGGCTTATCTCCCGGTTTTGCTGGATAGAACATAGAACATGGAATATTACAGCGCAGTACGGGCCCTTAGGCCCTCGATGTTACGCCAACCTGTGAAACCATCTGAAGCCTATCTGACCTACACTATTCCATTTTCATCCATATGTCTATCCAGTAACCACTTAAATGCCCTTAAAGTTGGCGAGTCTACTACTGTTGCAGGCAGGGCGTTCCACACCCCTACTACTCTCTGAGTAAAGAAACTGCCTCTGACATCTGTCCTATATCTACCACCCCTCAATTTAAAGCTATGTCCCCTCGTGTTGGTCATCACCATCCGAGGAAAGAGACTCTCACTGTCCACCCTATCTAACCCTCTGACTATCTTATATGTCTCTATTAAGTCACCTCTCAGCCTTCTTCTCTCTAACGAAAACAACCTCAAGTCACTGAACCTTTCCTCGTAAGACCTTCCCTCCATACCAGGCATCATCCTAGTAAATCTCCTCTGAACCCTTTCCAAAGCTTCCACATCCTTCCTATAATGTGGTGACCAGAACTGCACACAGTACTCCAGGTGCGGCCGCACCAGAGTTTTGTACAGCTGCAGCATGACCTTGTGGCTCCGAAACTCAATCCCCCTACTGATAAAGGCTAGCACACCATATGCCTTCTCAACAGCCCTATTAACCTGGGTGGCAACTTTCAGGAATTTATGTTCCTGGATGCCGAGATCTCTCTGTTCATCTACACTACCAAGAATCTTGCCATTAGCCCAGTACTCTGCATTCCTGTTACTCCTTCCAAAGTGAACCACCTCACACTTTTCCACATTAAACTCCACCTGCCACCTCTCAGCCCAGCTCTGCAGCTTATCTATGTCCCTCTGTATCCTATAACATCCTTCAGCACTATCCACAACTCCACCGACCTTTGTGTCATCTCCAAATTTACTAACCTATCCTTCTACACCCTCTTCCAGGTCATTTATAAAAATGACAAACAGCAGTGGCCCCAAAACAGATCCTTGCGGTACACCACTAGTAACTGAACTCCAGGATGAACATTTGCCATCAACCACCACCCTCTGTCTTCTTTCAGCTAGCCAATTACTGATCCAAACCGCTAAATCACCTTCAATCCCATACTTCCTTATTTTCTGCAATAGCCTACCGTGGGGAACCTTATCAAACGCCTTACTGAAATCCATATACACCACATCAACCGCTTTACCCTCATCCACCTGTTTGGTCACCTTCTCAAAAAACTCAATAAGGTTTGTGAGGCATGACCTACCCTTCACAAAACCGTGTTGACTATCGCTAATCAACTTGTTCTTTTCAAGATGATTATAAACCCTATCTCTTATAACCTTTTCCAACATTTTACCCACAACCGAAGTAAGGCTCACAGGTCTATAATTACCAGAATTGTCTCTACTCCCCTTCTTGAACAAGGGGACAACATTTGCTATCCTCCAGTCTTCCGGCACTATTCCTGTCGACAAAGACGACATAAAGATCAAGGACAAAGGCTCTTCAATCTCCTCCCTGGCTTCCCAGAGAATCCTAGGATAAATCCCATCTGGCCCAGGGGACTTATCTATTTTTACATTTTCCAAAATTGCTAACACCTCCTCCTTGTGAACCTCAATTCCATCTAGCCTGGTCGACTGAACCCGAGTATTCTCCTCGACAACATTGTCTTTCTCCAGTGTAAACACTGACGAAAAATATCCATTTAACGCTTCCCTATCTCCTCTGATTCCACACACAACTTTCCACTACTATCCTTGATTGGCCCTAATCTTACTCTAGTTATTCTTTTGTTCCTTATATACCTATAGAAAGCCTTAGGGTTTTCCTTGATCCTATCCGCCAACGTCTTTTCGTGTCCTCTCCTCGCTCTTCTTAACTCTCTCTTTCGGTCCTTCCTGGTTAACTTGTAACTCTCAAGTGCCCTAACTGAGCCTTCATGTCTCATCCTAACATAAGCCTTTTTCTTCCTCTTGACAAGTGCTTCAACTTCCTTAGTAAACCACGGTTCCCTTACTCGACAACTTCCTCCCTGCCTGACAGGTACATACTTGTCAAGGACTCGCAGTAGCTGTTCCTTGAAAAAGCTCCACATTTCGATTGTACCCATCCCCTGCAGTTTCCTTCCCCATCCTATCCATCCTAAATCTTGCCGAATAGCATCATAATTGCCTTTCCCCCAGCTATAATTCTTGCCTTGCGGTATATACCTATCCCTGCCCATTGCTAAAGTAAAAATAACCGAATTGTGAACATTATCACCAAAGTGCTCACCTACATCTAAATCTAACACCTGGCCGGGTTCATTACCCAGTACCAAATCCAATGTGGCATCGCCCCTTGTTGGCCTGTCTACATACTGTGTCAGAAAACCCTCCTGCACACACTGCACAAAAACTGACCCATCTATAGTACTCGAACTATAATATTTCCAGTCAATATTTGGAAAGTTAAAGTCCCCCATAACAACTACCCTGTTACTCTCGCTCCTGTCGAGAATCATCCTTGCAATCCTTTCCTCTACATCTCTGGAACTATTCGGAGGTCTATAGACAACTCCCAACAGGGTGACCTCTCCTCCCCTGTTCCTAACCTTGGCCCATACTACCTCAGTAGACGAGTCCTCAAACGTCCTTTCTACCGCCGCAATACTTTCCTTGATTAACAATGCCACACCCCCCCCCTCTTTTACCATCTTCTCTGTTCTTACAGAAACATCTAAATCCTGGACCCTGCAACAACCATTCCTGTCCCTGCTCTACCCATGTCTCCGAAATCGCCACAACATCGAGATCCCAGGTACCAACACATGCTGCAAGCTCACCCACCTTATTCCGGATGCTCCTGGCGTTGAAGTAGACACACTTCAAACCAGCGTCTTGCTTGCCGGTGCCCTCTTTCAAACTTTTAACCCTATCCCTGACCTCACTACTCTCAACATCCTGTACAATTTAGGTTCCCATCCTCCTGCTGAATTAGTTTAAACCCCCCCGAAGAGCACTAACAAATCTCCCCCCCAGGATATTGGTACCCCTCTGGTTCAGGTGAAGACATCCTGTTTGTAGAGGTCCCACCTACCCCAGAATGAGCCCCAATTATCCAGGAAACCAAAACCCTCCCTCCTGCACCATCCCTGTAGCCACGTGTTCAACTCCTCTCTCTCCTTATTTCTCACTTCGCTAGCACGTGGCACGGGTAACAACCCAGAGATAACAACTCTGTTTGTTCTAGCTCTCAGCTTCCACCCTAGCTCCCTGAATTTCTGTCTCAAACCCCCATCTCTCTTCCTACCTATGTCGTTGGTACCTATGTGGACCACGACTTGGGGCTGCTCCCCCTCCCTCTTAAGGATCCCAAAAACACGATCAGATACATCACGAACCCTGGCACCTGGGAGGCAACACACCAACCGTGAGTCTCTTTCGTTCCCACAGAACCTCCTGTCTGTTCCTCTAACTATGGAGTCCCCACTGGGTTTTGTAGCAGCTTAAATGTTTTACGTTATACTGAACTGAGAAATGCTGTGACCTTTAGGTCCTCTGGTGTCTGATTTGCTATGAGATGCAATTGGAATCTCTCCTCATTTGAGTCCCAAATCTCACAGTCTTCATCAAATGCATTCGTGGAACCTGTTATTTTCCCCACTTTCCAGATATTGACCCCGAGGGTCAGTGCTTCAACCAACGTCCTCCCTTCCAATTCTCTTGGATATATGCAACAAGTGATCCCATTATCCAGACTGAAACTTAGAAATTCTCTTTTTGCCTGACTGTGGTTTGAAGTTTTGCTCAAGTAATGGCCTGTACAGAGGCAGAAGACTTCTGAATCTCCGTTCCAGCAGCCCACTCAACTTAGACACGTTCACGCACTCTGCAGCTCAGGCTGTCTGGAGTTTGCACGTTCTCCTCTTGTCTACGTGGCTTTCCTCCAGTTTCCTCCCACAGTCCAAAGATGTGCAGATTAGGTGGATTGGCCATGCTAAATTTCTCCTTTGTGCTCAAAGGTGAGAGGTTAGGTGGGGTTATAGGGATGGGGCGAGGGACCGGGCCCAGACAGGATGCTCTTTCAGAGGGTTGGCGTTGACTCGATGGTCCAAATGGCTTCCAACTGCACTGTAGGAATTCAGGGTTCTACCCACTTCAATGGAAAGCAAGTTTTCAAACAGTCGTTCTTTTTTACTTTTTTTGAACCATCAGCATCGGTGGCCTGCTTCGCTTGACATGCCTGCAATAGTCTGGTTCCAAGAATCTCTCTCCACCCTCGGCGCTGTCTCCACCGATTTAGTCAATAATTTTTTTTCCAGCAATTTTGTTTTCTTGGCTTGATCCTCGTCGCCAGTTTCCTCTTTCCCTTTATCTCTGCGTTTGCAGCAAAGAGAAAAGATATGGAGGCGTCCACACTCTGGATTCTTGCAAACACGTTGGAGGTTTTATTCGGAGAAGTTGCTCATGCAGTCAAAGATGGTGAACTGAAGCCCGTGCAAACACACTCTGCTGACAATGGATCATGCGACGTTACACCAGCAGCGATGTATTCTCTGATCCGTAACAACCAGGAAATGCCTTTCTCTGCATTGGAGCCATCTAGCTCCAAATGCAGGCTGTTGGCCACACCAGCCCGCATACCTGAAAATGGGAAATTCTGGGAATGGGGTGAGGAATCAGATCCTGGCCGCCATTTATAAAGTCCTCTCAAGTCATCCCATCTCAGTAAAAATCCAGCTCCACACCTATGTGTGGAGTGTGGAGGGCAGCACGGTAGCACAGTGGTTAGCACTATGGCTTCACAGCGCCAGGGTCTCAGGTTCAATTCCCGGCTTAGGTCACTGCCTGTGCGGAGTCTGCATGTTCTCCCCGTGTGTGCGTGGGTTTCCTCCGGGCACTCCTGTTTCCTCCCACAAGTCCCGAAAGACGTGCTGTTAGGTAATTTGGACATTCTGAATTCTCCCTCTGTGTACCCGAACAGGCGCCGGAATGTGGCGACGAGGGGCTCTTCACAGTAACTTCATTGCAGTGTTAATGTAAGCCTACTTGTGACAATAAAAAAGATTATTATAAGTGTGAATCCACCGATCAAAGTGCCCACTTCACCACCCCTTATCCTTCATGGAGTCATGTTTGACTTATCAGTTCAATGTTGCAGCCGCTATATTCACTCTGACCTCCCTTAGAGATTCCCCCCGATCAGTTAGTTAGTGTTCAGACTTCTTTTCTTCCCCGGTTTACAAAAGCGTACAAATCTCCGTGCCATTACTTGACTCCAATAAAGTGAAGTCGCCGTATTCCCAGATGACCACAGGCAGCTTTCCCCCTTGAGGGAGAGAGCTGACTGGTGGTGATTTAACCCGAAAAGCACCACATCTCAGGCGAGGGGCAACGTTGAGAAGGTGGGGCCTTCATGAATAACCTCGGCTGGTACAGGAACCCTTACGAATGGCCTTGTTCTACATAACAAACCATCCAACTCAGCTAAACCGGACCCCATATCTGACTCATTTAGAGTTCATCTGACACCTTTGGTACCAGAACATCCAGACAGACAGTGAAGATGCTTCTTTGAATGCACTCAATGGACTTCTTGTTCACCTCATGACGACTGTTGTGTGGGTTGTTTTTTTAGTCCCAATGTACATGTCAACAGAATTCCTTTGTCACACTTTGGTAATATCACTTCTTTTCTCCAGTATAAAATTAAAATAACCTTTAAAAGCGATGTGTTGTGATTCCTCACTGGCCTATCTATTATGTTGCTGTTGCAATTGATTTTTAAAAAATCTTTTGTCATCTTCAATGTTTTATCTGATAAAGTCCAGTCACCTTTTGTGCCTTTGCAATCCTCAATTTCCAGTTCCAATTGTTTATTTCTTGCTCAGAGTGGACATGAAAGAAAGATGTGTAGTTACGTAGCATGTCTCGCAACATTAGAATGTTCAAAAGCATTATACAGTTAATGAAATAAACTCTTGAGGTGCAGTCACTTATGTACCACAGGAAGCACAGCAACCATTTTGCACAAGGTAAACTTTCACAAACTGCAATGCGATGATGACCGCATAATCTATTTTGGTATTTTTGATTTTGGGTTAAATATATTCGCCAGGCGGGCTCCATGGGGCTGGTTTAGCACACTGGGTTAAATAGCTGGCTTTTAAAGCACACCAAGGCAGGCCAGCAGCGTGGGTTCAATTCCCATATCAGCCTCCCCGAACAGGTGCCGGAATGTGGCGACTAGGGGTTTTTCACAGTAACTTCATTTGCAGCCTACTTGTGACAATAAGCTATTTTTATTTAATTTCATTTCATGCCTGTTCTTCCGAAAAGGAATGGTAATATATTTCCAAGTCAGGGTGGTGAGTGACTTGGCAGGGAACTTGTAGGTGGTCATGTTCCCATGTATCTGCTGCCCTTGTCCTTCTAGATGGTAGAGATTGTGGGTTTGGAAGATACTGCTGATGGAAACTTGACGAGTTGCTGAAGTGCACTGCTTAAAAAGAGGCTCACAGAGCAGCACGGTGGTGCAGTGGTTAGTACGGTGCCGAGGTCACAGGTTCGATCCCGGCTCTGGGTCACAGACCGTGTGGAGATTGCACATTCTCCCCGGGTTTGCGTGTGCTTCGCCCCCACAACCCAAAAATGTGCAGGGAACGTGGATTGGCTATGCTAAATTGCCCCATAATTGGAAAAAAAGAATTGGGTACTCTAAATTTTTTTTTTAAAAAGACGCTTACAATAAGTATTTTTTTCCCACCTTACAGGTCACAGCTGAATTTTAGTTTCTTCATCATGAGGCCTGATTTAGTGACATCCACAGACTTATTTCAGATTATTTCTTAATAGTTGTGATTTTTTAATTATTTCACAGAGCAGAATGTCTACTGGGCGGCAAGGTGGCACAGTGGTTAGCACTTCTGCCTCACAGGCTCCAGGGTCACAGGTTCAATTCTAGCCTCGGCTGACTGTCTGTGCGGAGTCTGCACGTTCTCCCCATGTCTGTGTGAGTTTCCTCCAGGTGCTCCGCTTTCCTCCCACAAGCCAAAAATGTGCAGGTTAGGTGGATTGGCCATGCTAAATTGCCCCTTCGTGTCCAAAAGGTTGGTGGGGTTACTGGGTTACGGGGATAGGGTGGAGACGTGGCCTTAAGCAGAGTGCTCTTTCCGAGGGCCGGTGCAGACTTGATGGGCCAACTGGCCTCCTTCTGCACTGTAAATTCTATGATTCTATTGTAGATGGTACACATGGCTGCCACTGTGGGCTGGTGGTGGAGGGAGTGAATATTTATGGAAGTAGACTGCTTTGTCCTGGATGGTGTCAATCTTGTTGAGTGTTGTTGGAGCTGCACTCATACAGGCAAGTGGGGCATATTCCATCACACTCCTGATTTGTGTCATGTTAATGGTGGACAGCCTTTGGGGAGTCAGGAATTCTTTGCAGAATTTGCACCCTCTGATTTGAAATGAAATGAAAATCGCTTATTGTCACAAGTAGGCTTCAAATGAAGTTACTGTGAAAAACCCCTAGTTGCCACATTCCGGCGCCTGTTCGGGGAGGCTGGTATGGGAATTGAACCGTGCTGCTGGCCTGCCTTGGTCTGCTTTCAAAGCCAGCGATTTAGCCCTGAGCTAAACCAGCCCCATTTTGATCTTGTAGCCACTGTATTTATATGGCTGTTCGGTTCAGTTTCTAGTCAATGGTAAGCCTCCAGAATGTTGAGAGTGGGGGACTCCGTGATACTAATGCCATTGAATGTCAAGGGGAAATGGTTAGATTCTTTCTTCTTAGAGAATGTCAATCCCTGGTACTTCCAGGGCATGCCCCAGTCACTGACTACCCAGGTGCTCCAATGGCCTACGAGACCCCAGTTGTGGTTATTACGTTCATGGAGACATCAAGTGATTCCCGCCAGCCTCAGGTTGTGCCGATGGGGAGGTGGAGAGAGGGAGGGGGGGGGGGGGGGGGGGGGGGATAATCCCGGGAGCGGGGAAACTCTGGCATTGAATGATCTGGGCATATTTGAATGAGTTTAAAGTGGGCCGGGAACATCATGCTCCATTCGGCGGCCAGCGCGAACCCCATTTAGGGGTTGTCCTGCTATTATCCGGGAATAGCGGGATGTGCACGGGGCACAACACAGCTGGAAAATTGCTCCCCCTCCAGATTTTTCAAAATTAGCAAGCTATTTTCATGCGGGCAGCATCCTTTTAACACGTTTCATGAAGAGAAATGGGTTGTGTAAATCAATAACTAACACCAATTAGACTCAAGTGGACACACTTTAATTTGAAAACAAATTTGAAAGCATAGCAGGTGTTTTCATGTCTCATTGATCATGTTCATAAGTCTCACACCATGCCCCCCCCCCCCCCCCCCCCCCCCGCACTAAGTTAATATCGATCATGGCTGATTGAGAATAAAGGCTGTGATTCATTGCAACAAAGATACAAATGATGTTTGATTATTCACACAGTGATAAATGTAAGAGACATTCAACAATAACTGGATTTGTGTTGTTTTGGATGTACCTCTTTCTTCCCATTTTTATATTTTTTCTTCTTCACAAGCTGCCCTTCCCCACTGTATCTCATTATGTTCAGGCTGTCGAGTTTGAGGCCATGATAATACCACACGATGGGACATGTCAGAATGTCCAAACCAGCCAGTTGTCAATTTCCCATTGACAGCGCCCCTTGACACCAGGAAACCCGTGCGCCGGCGTGGGACTGGAATTTCCTTTCGCCGTGAACAGCCGGTCAATCCCGTCCCAGGTAGTTAATAGGAGGAGCCAGAGGCGGAAGCAGGTTCGGGAGGTTCAGTTCAGTTCTGGATCTGTCCGTGAACAGACGAGCTTCTTCTCTCCCAGCAGTTTAGTTAAAAAAGATTTTTTCCTGTGAACAGAACAGAAGTTTCTGCAAAGGCAAGACTCTGCAAGCTGTTTCCTGGAGGATCTCTTTCTCACAGTGGTTTATCCAAGGCATCTCTTTACAGCAAGTATTCCTGCATCTGCTAACTGTATTTAAAGGTTGATTGTGACCTGAGATGGATGCTGTTAGAGGGGAGATAAAGATAGCAGTTAGGATTGGCTGATTGTAAACAAAATCCAGGGGGGGCTAGCTCTCCCGAATCTACAATTCTACCACTGGGCGGCAACAGCTGAGCGAGTAAGGGGATGGATCCAGGAGCCAGAAGCCGAGTGGGTGCGTGCGGAGGAGGCCTCCTGCATGGGAACCTCCCTCCGGGCCCTCGCCACGGCAGCACTCCCATCCCCACCCAAAAAACAATCCAGCAGCCCAGTGGTGACAGCCACCCTCCAATCCTGGAACCAACTGCGGCAGTAATTTGGCCTGACCAAAATGTCGGACAAGGCTCCCATCTGCAACAACCATAGGTTCACACCAGCACTGACTGACGCCACCTTCAAAAGGTGGAGGCAGGACGGGGGGACACTAACAGTCAGGGACCTATACACGGACGACAGGATCGCAACACTGGACGAACTGACAGAGAAATTTTGGCTAGCTGGGGGGGAACGAGCTGCGGTACCTCCAGCTCAAAACCTTCCTACGAAAGGAGACAAGGACGTACCCACAACCGCCACGACAGACACTACTGGAAGACCTACTGGACGCAAGTTTCCTAGAGAAAGGGAACTGTAGCGACTTGTATGACCGACTGGTAGAAAGGGACGACACCGTACTGGACGCAACAAGAAGGAAATGGGAGGACGACCTGGGGATGGAGATAGGGTGGGGACTCTGGAGCGAAGCACTACATAGGGTCAACTCCACCTCCATGTGCGCAAGGCTCAGCCTGACGCAACTAAAAGTGGTACATAGAGCCCACTTAACAAGAAACCGTATGAGCAGGTTCTTCCCGGATGTGGAGGACAGATGCGAACGGTGCCAAAGAGGCCCGGCCAACCACGCCCACATGTTCTGGTCTTGCCCCAGACTTGTGGAGTACTGGACAGCCTTTTTCGAGGCTATGTCCAAAGTGGTGGGGGTGAGGGTGGAGCCATGCCCGATAGTGGCGGTCTTCGGGGTTTCAGACCAGCCAGATCTATTCCTGGGGAGGAGGGCGGATGCCCTTGCCTTTGCCTCCCTGATCGCCCGCCTTAGAATCCTGTTTGGCTGGCGGTCAGCAGCACCGCCCAGAGCTACAGACTGGCTGGCCGACCTCTCGGAATCTCTCCAAATGGAGAAAATCAAATTCGCCATCCGAGGGTCGGACGACGGCTTCCACAGAACATGGGAGCCATTCATGCAATTGTTCCGGGACCTGTTTGTGGCCAACGAACAAGAGGAAGAATAGTCGGGTGGCCAAGAATCAGGGAAAAATGGATGGGAATCGGGGGAAGGTTGCCGGGGGGGGGGGGCCTCCGGGTTCGTTATGGGGGTTTGATGGCTAGCTAAGGCCCAAAACCAAACTGTAAATAAATGCCAATAAACATGTGCCTCGGCCATATTGGGGAATGTAAAATATATATGCCGGCTAAAGGGGGGCGGCCACAGTTATTATTACGAAGATGCTTACCTGTAAATATACATGTTAATTTTTGCGTGTTCTTTTTTTTCTCTCTCTCTCTAACAATTTGTAATTTGTTCAATATAAAACATGAAAACTGAATAAAAAACATTTATTAAAAAAAAAAGGATTGACTGATTGTATTGTCAGGTACTGTTTAACTGGTACATAGAACAGTACAGCACAGAACAGGCCCTTCGGCCCTCGATGTTGTGCCGAGCAATGATCACCCCACTTAAACCCACGTAACCCGTATCCCAACAATCCCCCCATTAACCTTACACTACAGGCAATTTAGCATGGCCAATCCACCTAACACGCACATCTTTGGACTGTGGGAGGAAACCGGAGCACCCGGAGGAAACCCACACACACACAGGGAGGACGTGCAGACTCCACACAGACAGTGACCCAGCCGGGAATCGAACCTGGGACCCTGGAGCTGTGAAGCATTGATGCTAACCACCATGCTACCGTGAGGCCCCTTACCGTGAGGCCCCTTACCGTGAGGGTAATTGAAAGCTATTTGTGTTTGTAGTGATAAAGTTACTGTGTTTTAATATAACATAACCCAATTTGTGGCTGAAATCACTCTTGGAGCAAGGTATCGTTACCTCACAGTCTTACAAATTAAATTAAATATTGGGCTTTCTGTCCAGTTTCTAGCAACCGTTGCGGTCTGGTCTGGGATTGTAGTAGCCACTAATGAGATTTACATCCATGCAGATGCAGGGGCTAATCGGCAGGGGGGCCAAACTTCACTAACATTGCCAGCGGGAGATCAGAGTTCGGTGACAGAATCGGCTGGGTGTAAATCGCGATTTTTTCATTGTGCGCTATTCTCCGCCCGAGCGTATTTCTTGCTGATGGTGGCGGGAAGCGGAGAATGCAGCCCCCAATTTGTTTGGTACTTTGTTTTTGTGTGAGCGCTTGCATTGGCGTGTTCTTGCAACTTGCTAACAAAAGAAGTTTCATTTCATAGTAAATCTGAGTTTATTGAAATAAGCCTGGTTAAAGACTCTTTGATTCTGGGTCTAACAGTTGCAAAGGTACACAATTGGCCATTTTGGTGAGCAAATCAAACACTTACATTTACAGCGTAACCTGTGGGAGCAATGGGGCTGGAGAAATTGTGCAGTCCTCCCATCTCGGTCGTAACAATGGATTGGAGAGAGAGACAGCAAAGGAGTTATGAAGAGGAACTTAAAGAACTGATGGTTTTTACTATTAGTGAGAAGGAGATTGAAGAGAAATATCTTTAGAAAATTGTTCGGCCCATCGAGCTTGTGCCAGCTCTTTGAAGAGATATCCATTTAGTTCTGCTCCCCAGCTCTTTCTCCAAAGCCTGGTCTCTCCTCAAGGTGAACATTTACATTCTGAAGCGTGCTACATTATTCTCAAGCTCCCTTCGATTCTTTGAAGCAGCATGGAAACAATGCTGAATGTGATTGCAGGAATGAAATGGAGAGTGATGCAGTGCGCCGAAAAATTATTTCAATCACTTATTGCAACGATAACTATTCACTCCACAACCTGAAGGGTCACTAGCTATTTTCTCAAAGTCAGTGCCCCCGCATTTTGTTCTAGGAAAGTAATGAGATTGTAATCGAGCGGCTGATATTTTCTGCACCTTTTTAAAATGCTGTGGATGGCACTGAGGGACGGACCCAGGGCTAAAATCTGGTACATTGCTTAAATAGCCATTTTCGGTGGGTGAGCTGAGAGAGCGAGATATTGCAGTCAGCATTATTTTAACGCTACAGGCTAACCCATAATGGAGTTATAGAGTGTCTACTTGTGATTACTCTATTGTCTTTCTCTGCCAGAAGCCCTTTATGATTCAAGTCCCACTCAGGTGCCAATTGCATTACAAGGCTAACAGAGTGTTTTAATGAAGGGGTACTGCTTTGTTAGAACACGGATCTTTCAGCTAAATTACTAATCTGAGATACCATTCGGTTCAAGTGGACATAAATGACCCTTTATAATTTACTATAATGAATCAAGGGATGAGGGCAAATTAGAGAAGCCAGCTTGTTCTCAAAGAAGAGAAGTTTGAGATGAGAGTTAATACAGGTATTCTAGGGGTCCAGAGAGAGCTGATGGAGAGAAATTATTCCCTTTGGCAGGACGTTCAAATCTGGAGGACACCGATTAAGATGGTTGGCGAAAGAACAGAAGGTCACATGAGGAAAACATTTTTTTTGCAGCTAGAAATCACTGCCCGAGAGGGTGGCCAAAGAAGATTCAGTTGTGGAAACTGGGGAAATGGCTGAAGATTTTAAAAAATGGAGGGTTACGGGGAAAGGATAGGGGAGTGGGACTAGCTGATTTACTCATGCAGGCAGCTGGTACAGACTCGACGAGTCAAGTGGCCTCCTTCTCTGCTGTAACCATTTCCTGCCGCTATGGTCTAAAGTTGTGTTTGGTTATCAAATTCAAAGCAGTAATAAAGGCAGTGTATTTAACTTCAACATCATGAAATACATGGAGAAATAACACTCAAGAAGGGACAGGTTGGAGTCTGCACAAAGTACAGAAACGCAACACTCATTCCACATAGCAGCTCAGCAGTAATGGAGTGGATCTCAAATGGAATCATTGTTGGGGATAGAAACACTGGGCTGGTTTAGCACAGGGCTAAAGAGCTGACTTTTAAAGCAGACCAAGGCAGACCAGCAGCACAGTTCATTTCCCGTACCAGCCTCCCCTAACAGGCGCCGGAATGTGGCGACTAGGGTTTTTTTCACAGTAACTTCATTTGAAGCCTACTTGTGACAATAAGCGATTTTCATTTCTCAAATGCCGAGAGAGTATTCAACTTTTCAACAGCAGTTTATTCTGATGAGATCTTCATTCTAACGTCAGAAGAAGAATGGAGATAGTGAAGAGGACAGCTGTTGACTCCAGAATGATTTGAATGGTTTGGTTGAGTGGGCAGACAAGTGGCAAATGGAATTCAGTCTGGGAAAATGTGAGGTAACTCATTTGGAGAGCGCAAATCAAGCAAGGGAGTACTCAATAAATGCGAAGACATTGCGAGGAGTTGAGGAAGTGAGAGACCTTGGAGTGCATGCCCACATGTCCTTGAGGGTGACAAGACAGGTGGACAAGAAAGCATATAGAATGCTCTCCTTTGTTGGTGAGGTATGGAATATAAAAGCAGGGATGTCAGGGTGGAACCATATAAATTGCTGGTTAGTCTGCAACTGGAGTTCTGTGTACAGGTCTGGTCACCACATGACAGGAAGGACAGAAATGCTCTGGAGAGAGTGCAGAGGAGAGTTACAAGAGTGTTGCCAAGGCTGGGAAATTGCAGTTATGAGGAAAGAATGGATAAGCCAGGATTGTTTTCCTTATAACAGAGGAGGCTAGGGAGTGACCTAATTGAGGGGCCTTGTGGCCATTCCAAATGGCCTCCCACAAAGAGTGATGGGAAATGTTGTCAAGCTTGGGACACCGACAAGCTGCAGTTTGTATATTTGCAAACTGCAGCCCAGACTTAATGCAGGAACTCACACCTGCTGAAGGCCACTCAAAGGTCTTCCCAGGACAATGGGCTTCAGACAGAAACTAACAATAAGTGGCAGACTCGGCAGCACCTGCTTGCCTTATTTGGGAAGGCCTACGTGCTCTGAACGCTAACGACCATGGTCAACCTGGACTCGCCCAGCCATCAAGGTGCCCGCCACTAATTGGCCAAGATTGATTAGGGTGATCAAGACCTTATCGATCCATTGGATCCTCATCTAGGACCACTCAAAAGGGCGCAAAGGATCAGAGGATAAGAAGAGCTGCGTAGCCAGCATTTGCTCTCTTTTGGACCGGACCTTGCGCCTGACATCCGACTGCAGCACAGCTACCGACATCGGCCAAGTTTAAGGGCCTGCGACATTTACCGAAGGGCGAAAATCAAGCACAGACAACCTACCCGAGTTCCAGCCACCAGAAATGAGGAAACAGATAAGGCCATATCAACCCTATACCTGCCGGTCATCTGGAAGTTAAGTTAAGGTCGTTTAAGTGTGATAGTTATAGTCTTAGTGTGCATGAAAGCGTGATTACTTAAGTAAATAACTTAGTGTCTAATAAATAAACTGTGATTGAACTAAAATACTTGTGTGACTTTTCTGTCCACCATATGGGTTAAAACTCACACTGCGGTTATAAAAGAGAACAGCGTTGGGTGAGGCTGCTTTATGAGGCCCCGATGGCGAGTGTAGCCATGAATAGGAGGAGGTCGGAGTACTTTCGGCTGCACCGGGGGACGAGACAGGGGTGTCCCCTGTCCCCCTTGCTCTTTGCATTGGCAATTGAGCCCCTGGCCATGGCGCTGAAGGAGTCGGGGAACTGGAGGGGCCTGGTGCGGGGTGGGGAGGAGCATCGAGTGTCGCTTTATGCGGACGACCTGTTGCTGCATGTGGCGGACCTGGTGGGGGGAATGCCGGAGGTGATGAGGATTCTCAGCGAATTTGGGGGCTTTTCTGGGTATAAGCTCAACCTGGGTAAGAGTGATCTGTTTGTGGTGCACCAGGGGGATCAGGAGGAGGGGATTGGTAGGCTCCCACTGAAGCAGGCAGGAAGGAGCTTTAGGTACATGGGAGTCCAGGTGGCTAGGAGCTGGGGGGGACCTGCATAAGCTTAACCTCACGAGGTTGGTGGAGCAAATGGAGGAGGAGTTCAAAAGGTGGGATATGTTACCACTGTTGCTGGCGGGTAGGGTGCAGTCCGTCAAGATGATGGTGCTCCCGAGGTTTTTGTTCCTGTTCCAGTGCCTTCCCATCCTTATCCCGAAGGCCTTTTTCAGGAGAGTTAACAGGAGTATTACGGGATTTGTATGGACGCATGTGACTCCGAGGGTGAGAAGGGTGTTTTTGGAGCGGGGCAGGGATGGGGGGGCTGGCGCTGCCCAACCTCTGTGGGTACTATTGGGCTGCCAACGCAGCGATGGTGCGTAAGTGGGTAATAGACGGGGAAGGGGCAGCATGGAAGAGGATGGGGATGGCATCCTGTGTGGACACGAGCCTGGAGGCGCTGGTAACGGCGCCGTTGCTGCTCCCTCCAACGAGGTATACCACGAGCCCGGTGGTGGCGGCTACCCTCAAAATTAGGGGGCAATGATGGCATGTGGGGAGGTGGGGGGCTCTATGGAGTCCCCAATACGGGGGAACCACCGGTTTGTTCCAGGGAGCATCGATGGCAGATTTCTGGGCTGGCACAGGGTAGGTATTAGGAGGTTGAGGAACCTGTTTGTGGATGGGAGGTTTGCGAGCCTGGGTGAGTTAGAGGGGAAGTTTGGGCTCCCCCCGGGGAACATGTTTAGGTACATGCAGGTTAGGGCATTTGCCAGGTGGCAGGTGGAGGGTTTCCCTCTGTTGCCCCCACGTGGGGTACGAGACAGGGTGCTCTCGGGGGTGTGGGTTGTATGAGGGAGGATTTTGGACGTATACCGCGTAATGCAGGAGGTAGACGAGGCCTCGGTGGAGGAACTGAAGGGTAAATGGGAAGAGGAGCTGGGTGAGGAGATTGAGGAGGGAACGTGGGCGGATGCCCTGGAAAGGGTGAATTCCTCCTCTTCCTGTGCGAGGCTTAGCCTCATACAGTTCAAGGTGCTGCACAGGGCCCACATGACTGGGACGAGGATGAGTAGATTTTTCGGGGGCGAAGCGTGGAGGCCTGGATTAATGATATGGCGGGGTTCATCAAATTGGAGAAGGTGAAATTTGCCCTGAGGGGTTCAGTACAAGGGTTCTTTAGGCGGTGGCAGCCTTTCCTGGACTTCCTGGCGGAACGGTAGGGAAATAGGCCGGCAGCAGCAGCAACCCGGGGGGGGGGGGGGATTTGGTTCGGTGGGAGGGAGAATTGTGTACAGGGGTTTGTTGGATGTGGCGGGTGTCATCTCTTTCCTTTTTGTTGTTTGCTTTTTCTTTGGTTTTTGTAGTTGCTTTTGTAGTTGGGTGGTTGTTGTTCTTGGGTTTTTACCATGGTTGTTTTGTTAATATTGTTTTGTTGTTTAAATTTTGTGAAAATCTTAATAAAAATTATTTTATAGACCGGGGTGGGGGGGGGGGGGGTTCTGTTACTTTGTAACAATTTTCAAGTTAAAAGAGCCTAAATTGAGGGTCCCAAGTGAGAGCCACCTATCGTGCGACTGCTCAGCACATCGCCGGCACCAGATCTAATCTGTACATCTAAATTAGGGTTTTTTTGAAAATATTTTAAATATTTAAATATTAAGTATTGACCGTAACATCCTCATTTTTGTGCTCAATACTCGATTTAGAAAGCCCAGGATCCTTTTTGCTTTATTAATGGCTTTCTCTATCTGCCCTGCCACCTTCAGCGATTTGTGCATTTATATACCCCCAGGTCCGCCATCTGTGGCTCAGTTGGTATTAATCCTGCCTCTGAGTCACAAGATCGCAGATTGAGTTCAGACCACACAATCCACGTTGATGCCACCCCTCAGCAGATCAGAGCACATCAGGGAGACAGGTAAAATGAAAGTTCTGTCAAATTTCAACGCCGTTCTTTTAAAAAAATATTTTTATTGAACTTTTTGATATATCTTCACAATGGGTCCATTCCAGTCAATTTTCTGACTCTCCAAGACCCTCTCCTTTCTTTGGTAGCTTTGAAAGTGGATAATCACCACTCGCTGTGACTCATTCGACAGTGGCTTCTGTCGGAGCGCCCAATTAGCTCCAGCAAACTCCGGAGGGGCGAACGCCTCATCCCCTCCCAGAGAGAGAACATCTCCGAGAAATACTCAGTTGGCTTCGAGCCCTCCATTCCCTCCAATAGCCCCACCATCTCTGTTTCAGCTGCCTCGATCTGTTCTCAACATCTTCCAATTTTCACCTCAGACCTTTGTTGCTCTCTGCCACGAGCACCAAATCCGCTTCCAATGAGGCAAACTGGCCCTCATGGTGTGACAAGGCTTTCTCCACACCCTTCAATGTCTCACCTTGCGCTTTCACCATATTCAAGGCCTTTACAAACTGTTCGCGATTCGGGCCCAGAGCATTCTCAACAATTGGTGTAAATGATTCCTTTATCTCCTCGCCTTGACACTCGGACTGCCTTTCCGTCTGCTTGCCAAATTTTTTCAGCTCCTGTGCCATCACCCCAGCCAGTGACTCTAATGTAATGGGCACGGAAGCCATCTTCCCTCCTTCAGGTTCTTTCGATGGGCTACCGTCCTGGGCCTTCTCGCATTGGGCTTCTTCATCAATGTTTTCAACATTGTTGTGTTATGTACTCTGGGATAACACAGGCTGCAACTCAATGCAGCTTTGACCAAAAGATACTCCAGACTTTGAAGTAAGTTCAATGTGATTTATTGAACCATTAGCACAGTTCTCTGAGTTCGACTCTCCTGCTAATCTTGCTATAGTAACTCAGTCTAACTAACCAGTCTGCTCTAAGCCACGTGGTGGGTGTGATGCTTCTGATCTGCCCCTGTCCTACTCTCTAAGTGTCGCCTGTGGAAAGAGAAAGAGCATGTGTGCCCCGTCCTTTTATATGGGTTGTGAAGTGCCCCTTGTGGTTATGCCACCTCTGGGTGTCCTGATTACCCATTGGTTGTGTCCTGTTCTAATGACTCATTGGCTATATGTCTGTGTGTCATGACATCTCTGGTGCTCCCTCTAGTGTTTACTTAGTTGTAGTGTATTTACATTAACCCCTTGTGTATTACAGTGATGCATCTCACCACAGACATGTCTCCATCGGTTGAAAGTTCTCCAACTCAACTAACTGGGTTTGGATGCCAAAATCTCCCCAAAAAACAGGGAAAAGGGATCAAAAATAAAGACCCTGTCGGGATCCACCTTTTGTGTGTCTTGCTCTTAAATGATGTCACCGGACATCCCCTGCAAAGCCTTTCTCATCTTTGCACCCCCATGTCCCTGGAGAGGAAGCACACAAGTGTCCAAAGCTGACCACTTGTTTTCACCCAATTATTGAGGCCAGAGCCCACTAGTAAAGGAATACGGTGATTATCAGGACAAGGGAGCTCAGACATTGGGGTTGAAGATGAATTGGTGAATTCTGTCAGTGCAATGTAATGGGCGCGATTCTCCGCAAATGCGGAGAGTCGTAAAGACTGCCGTGAAACCGGCCGTGTTTCATGGCAGCCTTAACGCCCGTTCCCGGGACCGATTCACCCCCCCGGTCAGGGCTAGCATCGTAGCCCCGGGAAAAACGGCAGCGCGGGCTTAGCGAACGTTCACTAAACCCGGCCGCCAAGACTCACAGCGGCTAACGCGCATGATGACGTCAGCCGCACATGCGCGGGTTGGACGGCTCCAACCCGCGCATGCGCGGATGACGTCATCGCGCATTTGCGTCAGACCCGCGCATGCGCGGTCCGTCATGCCCCTCAGCCCCCGCGGACTGATCCTGCGGGGCGACGGAGGGAGAAAGAGTGCGCGGGGTAAGTACCCGCTGCCCGCGATCGGTGCCCACCGATCGCAGGCCCATGCCACCCTTGGCACGGCCGTGGTGCGGCCGTGCCAATCGGTGGCATGGTTGTGCAGAACGGCACATTGGCGCCGTTGTCACGAATTTGTATAGCAGGTGTATTCAAATTCGTGAAAACGGCCGTAAAGGCCTTGGAAATCGGCCCATCGGCCAGGGGAGAATCGCTGCTCGCCGTAAAAAAACGGCGAGCAGTGATTCGTGTCGTGGGGCGGGCGTGGGGTGGGGGGGGGAGAATAGCGGGAGGGCGTCGGACCAGCGTCGCCATAAAAATTTGCGCCGCCCGCTATTCTCCGCCCCGTCGTGAGTGCGGAGAATCGCGCCCAATGTTTCTGATTTTCAGAGTTTGTAGTTTCTTTCTATATTTGCCCTTCTGCAATGTTAAAGAATGACATGGATTTTTTCTGGATTAAAGGTACTATATATGAATACAAATTATTGTTATTCAGATAATCGAGAAGCCTTTTACAATTTCCGTGTCTGAGAAAGATCAACCCCATTTCGCCCTCGCTTTCTAATTGATTGATTATCAGATTTGCTGTCAAGCTGCTTGCCATGGGTGATGATAAGATTTCTAATCTTGATTATCAGATTCTTCACCTTTCAAGTCGCTTCGCTGCATCTATCTAATTACATCAAACCTGTAATACCACTTAAATCGTCTGATTGCTCATGGTCACATTGCTGTCTTTCAATTAAACATCGATCGTAGCTCTGTCCTTTCACTTTAAGGATAATCTTCAGTGGTTTAGCTAGGTCAAGGCAGCCATCAAATGAACCATTGCAATGAAATAATACTTGTCCAAGGAATCCACAAGCACATGTGTCCTGTGACAACTAAACCAAAAGAGGCCAATCTCCACAGCATTCATTCAGTCATTCCTGCTTTAACAGAAAAGAAATATTATGGGCTGGATTCTTCCGCCCCGCCTGCTGCAAGATCGCCGTGGGCAGGACACGGACCATGTATAGGTCCACTGACATCGGACAGGAACTTCCATTCGCCGGGCGGGTGCGGCCGGAGAATCCCGCGCGATTGTTGATATCCACAAACGTGGTCAATAAAGTATTTTTGAAGGAAGAAAGAGAGAAAGAGGGGCAGAGAGGTTTACGGAGGAAAGTCCAGAGTTAGGTCCTTGCCAGCTGATAGCATGGCCTCTAGTGAACCCCAAAGCCTCAGGTACCTTGGGATCTGCACATTACTGTGAGGATTACTGCCTCGCTCGAACATGTAGATTTGCTAAATAGCGACCCCGCCCATTGCGAGCAGGATTTACCTTGCAATGTCTTGCGAGATTGCGTTGATTATCGTGAGATGTTGCGAGCCTGGTAGACTCCGAGAGCGGGGTCTCCCAGCTTTCCACGGCCACACTGCGCCTCATCGAGCAGCTTTTCCGGCGCACTATGGCCAGAGGATCGAATCCTCAGTGTGGGCTAAACTGGTGAGAAACTCCCCAGGGCCCCAAAAAATGGTTAAATGTCATTGAATAGCGGTGGGGAACTCTCCGGCAGAGCCGTCGGGAAACCCTCTGGAAAACCCGCCGCAAATGAACTTCCAGAGAATCGCGCCCTAAATGCCTACACTGACACTGAATTGCGTGAGCTCTACAGCCCCAAAGTGGAGCTGGTCCCTGAGAAATTCAGGGCACCCTAATGGGCTAGCATTGGAGAGCCTGACAAGCAGAAGCTGCATATAGGCACTCCACCCCCCCACACTCCCTTATCCCAGCCAAGAAGATGGTACTGGTTGTGCTGGAGCATGCCCATCACATTGATGGGGCCAGAGGGTACCTGGGGAGGTGGGCTGGGGAGGCACCCATACGACCCGTGGTGCTAAGTTCACAGTGGGTAGTTGGCGGCGTGTTCAGCTGCAGAAATGGTGGTCCATGCACCCCCCCCCCCCCCCCCCCCCCCCCAGATTCCCCTGGCCAGCGGCACAACTCCCAGCACACTATTGCGGTGTTGGACACTTTTCGTACCCCCTCTCTCTCCCGACGCCTGATTCCCGATCTTTAATACCACAAGTGAACCTCGCCGTCGGTAATTCCCCCTGGTGGAGGCGAAGCATTATGGGGGTCCGGAAATTGCCAGGTCGGGCCCGTTAATGACACTCCAAAGGCGTATACTGTACAATTTGCACGTTCACGCCAGAGTGGAACGCATTCATGCCGCTGTTGAGGCACCAAAGCATGGCATTCCGTCAGGTGCCCAGCTGACGAGTGAATCTCGGCCTGTTTGCCTTTCCCGATTCCGTCATCGCTGGACGGAGAACCCCGCCCTGAATCTCTTTTTCCCTCTGCCAGACACGTTGAGATTTTCCAGCACCTTCTGTTTTTATTCCAAAAGCTTTGTCTGCCTTTCCGCTCACACACCTGCTTCTTCATCCATTCCACAGGTTTTTCCAGCTTAGGTCGATTTCCTTTGTTGAACTTTTCAGTGAAGTTGGAAACCTTGTCGAAAATCACCCTTGCGAGTGATAATCGACATTTAAACACCGACTTATCCAAATTAATTAACTAATATGATGAACGCTGGATTCGGCACATTCGTTCCTGACATTTACCGCTCGAGTATTTGCACCATCACTTTGAAACTCTTTGTTTCAAAACTTGTTAAACCACAGAGGTCCAGGAAAATGATTTGAATGATTGTTCACCAATCTAAAACATTGTGTGGAATCACAGTAAGATTGTCCTAAAGTATAACTGCAGTCTAAACTGCACATAACATGGACAGGAAGCAGAGGTTCAAGAGAGGGTGACAAATCCAAGAATCAGAACCCTGTTGAAATAAATTAGAAAATGCAGAGCAAGAAAGGTCTTTTGCCACTTTGAACTGTTGCATCCAGAATTCGCTCCTGATTGTTCTATTATGGACATCCTCCTGCACTACCCACTGATCTAGGTACCTAGTCAATACTAAAAACATATTCCTAGCTCCCATTGAAAAAAATGTCCATGCCATTCGTATTTATCAAAAGCTCAATCTTCTTTCTCAACTAATACCGATCTATTCTTTTTAAAAGGCACTAATCAAGCCTGAACCAGCTCCCACCTCTGTCAATCTGATCCATAGCCCCCATTCTAAAAGATAAAATAGTATTTTCTAAACCCCTCTGATGTGACCATCAATTCACTCGAGACACGATAGAAAGTAAACTGTGGCTTTAATAGACTTACAACTGAGCCTGCCTGCGACCAGAAGAACTGAGGGCAGACTCACAAGGCTGCAGCACTTTATACTTCCGGTAGTGGGAGGGACCATGGGCGGAGCCATGGGCGGAGCCAAGGGTGGAGCCCTGTACAAGCTCCTCATCTCCCCCTGTGGGCAGAACCGTGCAAAGGCTCACAGACAGGGCCCACAAGGACACAATACTATACAGTGTGAATTATGCAATGTACATTCACCACACCCTCTGATTTCGCCCTTGGCTTTCAAATGTTGCATGTGAATTCTAATCCAGATGACCGAAGCTTTTGGTTTTGTGAGTCATAGGTCTGCACTATGTACCTTTAGGAGCCTCCTACCACCTCCTCAAGGACAATTAAGGATGGGTAATAAATTCTGGCCATGCCAGTGACGCTCACATCCCATGACTTAATGAAACAAAACATTAAAAGCTTAAATCCATGTGCCTGTTTGTTTGTAGCTACTTGAAGCTGCTGATCCCGACATACCATGGTTCTGCTTTAGGATTTATTCACTGTGTTATGGACCAGGGATTAGAGAACCCCAAAGTGTATCATGGAGCTCACCTGACCCACAACGTTTAATAGATTGTGGTATGGGGAGTACACGGCCCGCTCTACAGGTGTGGTACAACAAAAATGGGAAAGTATTTTTTAAAGCAAAACAATGTTTATTCTATGAACTCAAGTTAACCTTTTTAAAACATACAGTGAACATCTTAGCAACCATTAATTCAAATACAACCCCCAAAGAATACAACACTCAGTAATCCTTTAAGCTTTCCTTTTAACATCCATAAGACTTAAAACACCTTTTCCCTGAAGTACGTCAGGTTAAAGTCATTACTGTTATTAGTTTTAAATCACCAGGATCGATTTACAGTCTTTAGATTACAGAGAGAGATTCATACACCTTCTGGCAGTGACTGCAGCTGTCCAGCTCTGAAAACGAAACTAAAACACACCCTGCAGCAAACAGCCTAAAACGAAAGTAAAACGCTGACAGACAGCCCAGCTCCACCCACTCTCTGTCATCACTGCAGTAATAAACTCCCATATCTTTTTAAAAAACTGACAATTTTATTGAGGTATATTTGGCATTGTAAACAGTAACAATATGCATTAGTGTGCAGATACCAATTCCAAAAAACATAGTGCAAATAACAGTACCAGTCTCACAGATGGACCCACCTATTCTTCCCCCCTACTCCACACTATTCTCTCACCCCCGCTGATGATCAGTTCCCCGCGAAAAAGTCGATGAACGGTTGCCACCTCCGAGCGAACCCCGGTAGTGATCCTCATAAGGCGAACTTGATTTTTTCCAAGCCGAGAAAGCTTGCCATGTCCGACAGCCATACTTCGGTCCTTGGGGGCTTTGAGTCCCTCCAGGCCAACAGTATTCGTCACCGGGCTATCAGGGAAGCAAAGACCACAACGTCGGCCTCTATCCCCTCCTGTACTCCAGGGTCTTCCGACACCCAAAAATCGCCACCTCTGGACTCATCGCCACCCTTGTTTTCAGTACCTGGGATATGATGTCCCCAAATCCCTCCCAGTATCCCCTGAGGTTTGGACACACCCAGAACATGTGGACATGGTTCGCTGGTCCTCCCCCACATCTAGCACACTTGTCCACCAACCATTAAACACCCATTTCTTAAAGGTACTCTCACTACAGATACTTATATACACACCCATTTATAAACACCCATTTCTTAAAGGTACTTTCACATGACAATGGTGTTTTTCATGCGTCAGCGCAGACTCGATGAGCCGAAGGGTCTCTGCTGTACTGTATTATACTGTGATTCTGTGATTCTCAGTGAAACAGAAGAAGGAAGAGCCCTCTCCAAATTCACCAGGTCCCAAAACATCAAACAAGTGAATGGGAAATCTTACCTCAAATTGGATTGTCTTCCCTGGGCCTTTGGTGTCGTTTTCAACACCAAGCTCCAATTGTACTGATTGTCCAGTTTGGATAAACCCACCTTATCTCTACCTTGGAGAAATTGAAAATTGAACCACTTGCAAAGTCAAGAGCCCATCCCTCATTCCAAGATCTCTGTCCCCACTCCTACTCAAACCAAGTTTCTGATGTGGCAAGCGAATTGTTGCTGATGCGGTTTGTTGTTGTTCAGAAACAGCTGCTTTTATTGGGCAGAGTTTTTGTGGGATGTTTGCCGACAGCAGAGGCGGCTCACCATTGGCTGCTGGCGGCGTCTTCTGGTCTCGCCGATTTCAGCGGCATTTTGCACGGCTCACCCATCCCGCCTCCGGGGAACCCGCCACAGGAGGCCGACCTGAAGATCCTGCCCATTACCTCCAGCAACGTTTTTTTAAACCCAATATTTTCTGGTGTCCCCTTCCCGTTGCTTACATGTAGGTCGAGGTCCAGTGTCTGGGGCTGATTTTTAGCTGCCCAAATGGAGTGCATTCAACCTGACCTGCCACCCCCTCCTGTACTACCTGTAGGGAAATAGTTACCCGCTGAAGTTATTCCTGAGTCTAGGGAGGCACGGTGGCACAGTGGTTAGCACTGCTGCCTCACAGCGCCAGGACCCGGGTTCAATTCCAGCCTCTGGTCATTCTCTGTGTGGGGTTTACACATTCTCCCCGTGCCTGCGTGGGATTCCTCCGGGTGCTCCGGTTTCCTCCCACAGTCCAAAGCTGTGCAGGTTAGGTGGATTGGTCATTGAAGGGGTTAAACTGCGCCTCAAGTGTCCAAAGGATTAGGTGTGGTTACAGGGTTACAGGGAAAGGGCGGGAGCCTGACCCTCCGTAGGTTGCTCTTTCAGAGGGTTGGTGCAGACCTGATGGGCTGAAAGGCCTCCTTCTGCCAATGTAGGGATTCTGTGATCCTATGACTAGTTTGGGAGGGTTGGCAGTTGCGAGACTGGAAAACTGCTTGTTCCTGCACACGGGCAGAAGCCAGGTTACCAACAGAAGGACATGAATCAGTTTAATTTGCTGCATAAAGTGTGAAAAATCTAAGTATTAGATAAATAGATCAACCTGGATTATGCATCAATAGTTTGTGGTCCTCACCCAACAGATCACAACCCACGAGGTAAGGACTGGATTCCTCATGGGCGTATTATTGAGAGAATAACGGTTGTAACAGTCATAAATCCTGAGATGACATGTTTCTCAATTCAGTTGTTTCACACACTAATAATTACCAGCCACAAACAACAAATAGGTGTTGATTGGAAATATTTTAATTTTATCATATTACTTCTGCCAGTCTAAGGTTAATCATCGCTGTGTTTTGTAGCTCACTGGAATTTTAATTAGCTATAGATCAAATTCTCCCACTATGCTGGAGTCAGCAGGGCATGGTGCATCGTATGAATATGTGATTTTTATTGAAAATTGGACTACTGAAGTGTCTACCAGAAAGGCTGTAACCACTTGAATAAAAGTTGCAAAATAGATGTCAATTTAGCATTTGACGCAAATGAATGCCAGAATGTTCAGCATGGGCGGCTCACGACCCTTCAATTGCCTTCTTCCACTTCGTCTTGAGGGTAATTACATGGAATCATAGAATTCACAGTGAAGAAGGAGGCCATTCAGCCCATCGAGTCTGCACCCGCCTTGGGAAAGGACACCCTACTTAACCCCACACCTCCACCCGACCCTGGTATTCGATAGGTGGTGGGATCTCTCAGCTACACTTCCCGCTACTTATTCTCCATGTGAGTTTTGGCAGCTATTCGACTCTGAGAGCATTACAGCCAAATCTAGTTTTCCTCACAGATGTTGACACTCCAGTGGGGAGATTGCTCGGAAGTTCATTCGCAGCATAGACGAGAACTCCTTCTTAATGTCTTTCTCAAATTCCTGGGTAGAAACCTAATTGGGCGATCCATTTCCTACCACCCACCTCTCTCTCGCTGCATCATAGCTTTATGAACCTCTCATATGAGCGAGTCTTTGGTTTAATTGTGATATTCCCCCCTACCCCCAACCCCCCACCACCAAAGTCAGGAGCGTGGAGATTGTGCTCCACTCCAAACAGCCCCAACAAGAGAGTGCCAAACTCTAGCAGGGGTACTTGATGGAATTGTTAGAAGTGACTGACAGGTTAACAACCTGCCAAGCGGGGCACCTTAGAAGGGCATAAAGCACTGACTCACCAATCGAGCTCCTCGGTCAGGAAAGTTGCAAAGAATGGAACTGCAAGGGTGGCAAGTGAGAGGGGAGGTTTGCATAGCAACGTTTAAATGCCAAGAAAGAGAAATCCGAGCGTTATTTTGGAGAGCCAACTACATTGTCGATTTTTCTGTGCCACAGTTTGGGTTTTACCTTCAGTGCTTTACTGGGAAAACCACCCTTGTGGATAATAACAGTACCTAATCATAGAATGGTGGTAGCACAGAAGGAGACCATTCAGCCAGACGTGTCTATGGCCGATCTTAAATATGGAAATATATGTAAATGTAAGTGAAATTTAAATTGGTGCAATCTTGTGCATGCAGGTAAAACACAGAGGTTACTGTTCTTGATTTGTTGCTTCTTGACCAGTCAGCATCCCCAATTTTAATTGCTCCACCATTGGTGGCTGTGTCTTCGTTTGCTGAGGTCCCTAACCTCTGGAACACCCTCCGAAACCTCCCTGCCTCTCTACCCATCTTTCCTCCTTTAAAACACTCGTTAAAAATTTGACTAAGCCTTTGGCTATCCAGTCTAATGGACTATATTCTCCGCCGCTCTCCGCAGGTAGTGGAGTCTCCGATGCAGTGGAGAATCCGGTGTTCGGGACATAACAGGATGAATGCTGGATGCTGATCCGACCGCGATGCTGCCCCCCCCCCCCCCCCCCCCCCGCTGGCAGCGGGATCGGGGTTTATGGGTCAGCGAGGGAATGTAAATGGATGCAATGGATCCCACTGACCCATTCATATCCACGTGGAGGGCCCGGCAAGAGATTTCCCGAGCTCTGGCAATTCTCTAATCGTCTGGGCCGGGAATCACATGGGCATGGATCACAACAGGTATGGCCAAACGTGAACCTGACTCGGTGGTCCTCACAGTGGCCCAAGAGGGTAACTCCTTAAGGGAGTTTTGCCAAAGGCAATCCTCGGCCCAACCTCCCCCCCCCCCCCCCCCACAACGCACTCCCTGGTCACCTCCACTACCAGACCACCACCCCTCCACAACTGTACCCCCACCTGAGACCTCCTAAAGTGGGAGACCCCCCCCAGGGACCCCCAACAATGGAAACCCACCCATGGGACCCCCTAACTAAAGGAACCCACCACAGAGATCCCCTTAGCTAAAGGGACCCCCTACAGATCCCGCATAAAAGAGACTCCTATATGGAAGCTAAAGAAGCAGTTCAGGGCACTGAAAACAATTACAGCTGTAACACTCACCTGGAAGCTGCACGTGCTATTCCTGGAAAGAGAACAGCAGTGACCTGTGTTTAAACCCCTCAGATTCATTAGCTGCAACTCATTCATTCATTTCTGGCAGTGGTCTGTGCCTGACAGATTCCACAAACCAGCTGTTAGTCTTGCTTCATCCCTCTTCTTCATGGATGAGTAAGTCTAAGTGCTGTAACCACAATGTTTACAAATATCATGATGTGGAGATGCCGGCGTTGGACTGGGGTGAGCACAGTAAGAAGTCTTACAACACCAGGTTAAAGTCCAACAGGTTTGTTTCAAACACGAGCTTTCGGAGCACGGCTCCTTCTTCAGGTGAATGGAAAGGCTTGTTCCAGAAATGTTTATATAGACACAGTCAGAGATGCCCCGGAATGCGAGCACCTGCAGGCAATCAAATCATCAAAGATGCAGAGAGAGAGGTAACTCCAGGTTAAAGAGGTGTGAAGACACCACCATTACACGTGGAAACACCACCCACCAGGTACGCGGCGCATACTCGTGCGACTCGACCAATGTAGTCTACCTCATACGCTGCAGGAAAGGATGTCCCGAAGCGTGGTACATTGGCGAGACCATGCAGACACTGCGACAACGAATAAACGGGCATCGTGCGACTATCAACAGGCAGGACTGTTCCCTTCCAGTTGGGGAACACTTCAGCAGTCAAGGACATTCAGCCTCTGATCTCCGGGTCAGCATTCTACAAGGAGGCCTTCAGGAGACGCGACAACGCAAAATTGCTGAGCAAAAACTTATAGCTAAGTTCCGCACGCATGAATGCGGACTCAACCGGGATCTGGGATTCATGTCGCATTACATTCGGCCCCCACCAACAAGCCTGGACTTGCAGAGGCCTACCAACTGAACTGGCTTGGGACAATTCACACCTCTTTAACCTGGAGTTACCTCTCTCTCTGCATCTTTGATGATTTGATTGCCTGCAGGTGCTCGCATTCCGGGGCATCTCTGACTGTGTCTATATAGTAAGAAGTCTTACAACACCAGGTTAAAGTCCAACAGGTTTGTTTCAAACACGAGCTTTCGGAGCACGGCTCCTTCTTCACGTGCTCCGAAAGCTCGTGTTTGAAACAAACCTGTTGGACTTTAACCTGGTGTTGTAAGACTTCTTACTGTGCTCACCCCAGTCCAACGCCGGCATCGCCACATTGTGTCTATATAAACATTTCTGGAACAA
Organism: Scyliorhinus canicula; assembly: GCF_902713615.1. Lineage (NCBI taxonomy): Eukaryota > Metazoa > Chordata > Chondrichthyes > Carcharhiniformes > Scyliorhinidae > Scyliorhinus > Scyliorhinus canicula. The sequence continues at coordinate 15,172,688 of NC_052157.1, forward strand.
GCCTTTCCATTCACCTGAAGAAGGAGCCGTGCTCCGAAAGCTCGTGTTTGAAACAAACCTGTTGGACTTTAACCTGGTGTTGTAAGACTTCTTACTGTACAAATATCATAAACAGGTGAGTGTTACAGCTGTAATTTTTTTCACTGCCCTGGACTGCTCTTTAGCTTCCATACAGGGGTCTCTTTTGTGCGGGATCTGTAGGAGTCATAAAAAACACAGTGCAGGGTTTCTTAAGAGATGTTGCTTCTGCGGGGTAAGTGGTGAACTCCTCCAAAAGCTTGTGAAACACTCCACTGATGTCACTGCATATTATGTAAGAAGTCTTACAACACCAGGTTAAAGTCCAACAGGTTTGTTTCAAACACGAGCTTTCGGAGCACGGCTCCTTCTTCAGGTGAAGGAGCCGTGCTCCGAAAGCTCGTGTTTGAAACAAACCTGTTGGACTTTAACCTGGTGTTGTAAGACTTCTTACTGTGCTCACCCCAGTCCAACGCCGGCATCTCCACATCATGACTGCATATTATGTGACATTTGTGCCAGCCAATAGTGTTATTTAAAGGCATAACAGTACTTCAGGACAAGAAGTGGGGGGGGGGGGGGGGGGGGGGAATGGTTGAAAATTTTAAACCCCACAAAATGGGTGGATTTGGACAGGCGAAATGTAAAAATGTTCAAAATCTGACGGCTGACCCCAAGCCGCCAATAATATCCGGCACGTGACCTAGGGGGTGGAAATGCTTGTCTTCCCCATTCTCCTTGTGGAGTGTGTGTTCCTCTGCTGGGGCCTGTCATAATATACACCAGTATATCATGGTGCAGACACACACTGATTGACACACACACAGGGACCAATCAACATGTACAAACACCGCAGCCAATCACCAGTTAGAATACACACACTATAAAGGCAGAGGGCACCACGGTTCCCGCTCATTCTGGGTGCTGCCTCTCAGTGTAACAAGAACTCATCCAGCCCAGCACAGACTCACAACACGTGCTGAGAGAAACAACTGGTTCAGACGAGGCTTAGGTCTCTAGTTTAAGTTATCATAATTTAGACCCACAGTCATCGTGTGTTAGTTAGTTAGAAGTTAGTTAATAAAATTGAGTTGAACCTTCACCAGTGTTGGAAGTGTCTGTTCATCTCTCAAGCCTACACTAGCCAACACTTCAGGGCCGGAGTATTTCAATTAGCCACTGTATTTGAGGTCAGTCAGTAAGGCACCGACCAGAGAGGAGCCTGGTAGGGATTTGCGGGCAGTGTACATATCGTTTGTGGAAATAAAACTTTGTTCTTACTTTACTCGGTGTAGACTCCCCGATTTCTTACTAAACTGGCGACGAGGAGTAAACTGGTTTGCTGTTGACACTGCGACCTACTCAGCTGAGTCACCTCCCCAAATTCCTGGACTCAGGTTTGGATTTGTTTGATTTGCCGTTTGGGCTGTTAGATAAATTTGACGCTGAATGTGCTGAACGAATGCGTTATTTCTTCCAAGCTAACAATATCACGGAGGATGAGCGTCAGACGGTCATGCTGTTGACGGCCCATGAACTGCATATATTCGGGGTGATCCGGAGTCTCACTTACCCAATGACACCGAATGTGCAAACATTTGACCAGTTTGTGACACTTGCGGATCAACACTTTAACCCAATCACGTTACCATTCGTTCAAAGATATCGGTTTGACATGTCCACCGGATGACCCAAAAGAGAAGATGAATCTGAGATGCAGCTGAACTGTTTGGCAGCGCCCAGTGTGGCCCTTATTCGTGTTCTGATACAAGTGAACGGTTACATGGTCCAAATGCAGCTGGATATGGGAGCAGCCGGTTCTGTGGTGGCGCAAAGCACTTTCAATCTTTCAATCAAAAGAGGAGTGCATACTCTGCCTTTGGCTGACATGGTGGCTGGTTTGTGAACGTATACAGGGAAACGACTGAATATCATGAGGTCCACCTTCAATCCAGTGGTTTATGGATACCAGTCAGGGCATCTTCCCCTCACTGTTGGGCCATGATTGGCTACACCAGCTGCAGTTGGATTGGCAGCATATCTTCCAAGTGGGCTCTCGCGATCTGTGTACGGTACTTTGCAAATTCCCAGAAGTTTTCCAGCCTGGTTTGGGTACTACTAAAGGGCTGTGATCAAAATACAGATGAACCCTGTGGTGAGCTTTGTGAGGTTGACTTCAGGATGGAAAACGTAGTGTCCACAAAGACACTTGAAGCTCTTTTCATGAACTATATTCTATCTTCTCTACCTCTACTCCACTCTCTCTCAGAAGCCGAAGAGTCAGTGCCTTTTATAGTACTGTCTATACATAGCTCCATCTAGTGGCTAGTTTTAATGAAACATCAACTTTTCACATGCTGTGCATTTGATTTTGATTTGATTTATGTCACATGTACCGAAGTACAGTGAAAAGTATTTTTCTGCGGCCGAGGGAACGTACACAGTACGTACATAGTAGATAAAGAGAATAATCAACAGAGAACATTGACAAATGGTACATTGACAAACAGTGATTGGTTACAGTGTGGAACAAGGGGCCAAACAAAGCAAATACATGAGTAAAGCAGCATAGGGCATCGTGAATAGTGTTCTTACAGGGAACAGATCAGTCCGAGGGGGAGTCATTGAGGAGTCTAGTAACTGTGGGGAAGAAGCTGTTCCTATGTCTGGATATGTGGGTCCTCAGACTTCTGTACCTTCTGCCTGATGGAAGGGTCTGGAATTTGTTTAATGTCACATCCCCCTTTTTTTGGAAATCAAAGTGTTCCATTCTGTTACATACAAGATTGAATGTCTACATTTCTTATGCAAGTTATCACCCAACATGCCAACAATTACAAAGTTAGTTCTGGATTTGACATATTTACAAATTCAAACTATTCAGAGGTCTCCTATGCCTTCGAGACCTTCTGAATGGCATAACATTGTCATTTGAATTGTCTGTTACATTTGACAACAAAGGTTTTGGAAAGTCAATGGTGGGAAATATGAGTTCTTGACTCGTCTTAGCAGATTCTGTAAACTGTACAGGTTGTTTAACCTTCAATAATGCTATTCTATTCTTGCGAAAAATCTTTCCAGATTCTGGTCTGACCATGTATGATCTGGGTGCTACTTCATCCAGTACTTTAGCAATGTCCATCCATCATCAGGATTGCGAGTTCTTACATAATCACCTTTACTGAGTGGTGATAGTGGTTTCGAGTTCTCGTTGCAATATTTCTTTTGGTTGTTCTTTAGTTGTGGCATTTTTGAATGCACGTCATGGTCATCTACAATCGGGACTATTAATGCTGGTAATGTTGTACATAGTTTTCTTCACATTGCCAATTGTGCTGGAGAGAAGCCTGATGATAGAGGTGTGGCCCTGTAAGTCAACAGTGCTAGTGCATAGTCCTTCTTATCATCCAATGCTTTCTTAAATAACTGCGTCACAATTCCAACCCCTTTTTCAGCTTTACCATTTGCTTGTGGTTACAGTGGACTGGAAGTTACACGTATAAAGTTGTGTGCACCTGCAAATTGTAACCATTCCACACTACTAAAGCATGGTCCATTATCCATGACAACAGTTATGCCATGTCTAGCAACCACTGATTTAGTTGCTCTCGCGACTGAGTGAGCAGTCGAGTTGGGTAGCGTAATGACCTCTGGAAAATTGGAATAATAGTCTATGATGATTAAGTAATCATGTCCTCTGAAGTAAAATAAATCCATGGCGACTTTTGCCCATGGTTGCGTGATAAGTTTGCTTTCCACCAAGGTTTGTTTACATTGTGCCGGTTGATGCATTTGACATACACAGCATTTCTGAATGTAAGTGTCCACATCTGTATTTATCCCCAGTCAGTATACCGACTGTCTTGCTCTGAGTCTACACTTCTCGATTCCCTGATGTCCTTCACGTATTTGGTCTAATATGTTCTGTCCGAGGCAGGAAGGAATTACGATTCGATCCCCTTTCAGCGGAAATCTGTTGATGACTGTTTAACCTTCAATAATGCTTGCGAATCTTTCCAGATTTTTCAGGTTGTCCTTTACGTTGTGATAGCTGGTACATTTGCCTTCAGGCCATCCGTCACATAGGTACTGAATCACTTGCTGAAGTGTACCATCTTTGTTGGTTTCTTCCTTGATCACCTGTAATTCGGAATCTGGTAGCATATCAGCAATAAAGTTTGCTTGTGCTTCAGCACTAAG